>NW_026705498.1:329130-658260 GCF_029867415.1 Vicia villosa | reverse complement strand
ATCTAAGAATCAAACACTTGGATGTATACGGAGATTCTGCTTTGGTCATCAATCAAATCAAAGGAGAATGGGAAACACGCCAACCAGGGCTAATTCCTTACAAAGACTACGCGAGAAGATTGTTACCATTCTTCGACAGGGTAGATTTTCATCACATTCCTCGTGAAGAAAATAACTTGGCTGATGCATTAGCCACACTCTCTTCCATGATTAGGATAAATCATTGGAATGACATTCCTCGGATCGATGTTATGCGCCTGGATAGGCCCGCTCATGTGTTCACAGTAGAAGCAATCATCGACGACAAACTGTGGTATCACGACATCAAGAACTTTCTTCAAAAGCAAGAGTACCCTCTTGGGGCGTCAAAGAAAGATAGAAAGACTGTGAGAAAGTTAGCTTGTAGATTCTTCCTGAATGAAGATGTTCTGTACAAGAGAAACTTCGACATGGTTCTGCTCAGATGCGTTGACAGAAAAGAAGCAGAAATACTCATGAGAGAAATACATGAAGGTTCCTTTGGTACTCACACCAATGGACATACCATGACAAGGAAAATACTGAGGGCAGGATATTATTGGCTGACGATGGAGTCAGATTGCTTCCAGTACGCAAAGAGGTGTCACAAATGCCAGATCTACGCCGATAGAATTCATGTGCCACCATCTCTTCTCAACATACTCTCTTCCCCTTGGCCTTTCTCCATGTGGGGAATCGACATGATTGGAATGATCGAACCAAAAGCGTCCAACGGACATCGCTTCATCTTGGTAGCCATAGACTATTTTACCAAATGGGTTGAAGCAGCTTCATATGCAAACGTTACAAGACAAGTTGTCGTCAGGTTTATCAAGAATCACATCATCTGTCGCTACGGCATTCCTAGCAAGATAATCACTGACAATGGGTCAAATTTGAATAACAAAATGATGAAGGAGCTTTGTGAAGAATTCAAGATCGAACATCACAACTCATCTCCTTACAGACCAAAGATGAATGGAGCTGTAGAAGCAGCTAACAAAAACATCAAGAAAATCATTCAGAAGATGGTCATCACTTACAAGGATTGGCATGAAATGCTCCCGTATGCTCTTCACGGTTACCGTACATCAGTACGTACTTCGACTGGAGCAACTCCTTTCTCCCTTGTATATGGCATGGAGGCAGTCCTACCTATAGAGGTTGAGATTCCATCAATGAGAGTTTTGATGGAGGCGAAATTAACAGAAGCCGAGTGGTGTCAAAGCAGATTCGATGAATTGAACTTAATCGAAGAAAAGCGCATGACAGCTTTATGCCACGGACAGCTATATCAACAAAGAATGAAGAAAGCTTTCGACAAAAAGGTTCGACCTCGCACAATCAAAGAAGGCGACCTTGTACTCAAAAAGATTCAATCTTTTCTCACAGATTCGAGAGGGAAATGGACTCCCAATTATGACGGCCCCTACGTGGTCAAGAGAGCTTTCTCAGGAGGAGCCTTAATACTCACGACTATGGATGGAGAAGAATTCACCCGTCCTGTGAACGTCGACGCAGTCAAGAAATACTTCGCCTAAATAATTAAAAGAACAGCTCGCTAAGTTGAAAACTCGCAAAGAGCGACTTAGGCAAAAAAGAGCGTCTCGGTGAATCGAAAACCCGAAAGGGCGATTCAGGCAAAAGTTAGAGACATAAAAAAATAAATAATCAATCCCGGTAAACTTAAAACCCGAAAGGGGTAGTTTACGCAAAAGTTAGGGATATATGGCAAGTAACTGTGTTCAGGACAAACTTGATCATTCAAAATCCATAGCGGAGTATTCATCAGTAGGTCATCTTCTACGAAGCACGAATACAACGCAACTCGGAGTGGAAGGGAAAGATAACGGTCGTCACGTTTCATCGTAGCCCTTTTCCCGAAAATTACCAATTTCCAACTTTGTAAATACTCCATGGAATCAAGCATTTGGCTGGTTACCATTCCATATATAATAATTTGAGCCTTGTGCTTTTCCTTTGCAATCTAGTCTTATTCAGTTTCTTGGAATGCATTTTAAGTTTAAACAGTCAATTTCTTGAAACAAATGTTTTCATAAAATAAAAATGAATTTACTTGCAAAAATAAAGGTGAAATTTCTTTCTGAGGTTTACAAACAATAGGAAGAATGCAAACAGTTGCTCCGAGAACGGTTGAGACTCCGGGAACCAAGTTTTCCCCATGAGGTCGCTTTGCGAACATCTCCCGATGACGGATCTTTACTTCAATTCATCTTACTTACTTCGGACAGCGGACAACTGATAGCCAGATATTCCAAACAGAGTTCGAACTACAAGAAGAGGACATCTTCTGATCAACAAGAATTCAAGTCGTATCTTAGGATTTTCCATCCGCGACAATTCTATTCACATTCACTTTACATTTTATCATTGTCATAATATTCATGCATACATTACATCATAATTGCATAACCGAATCAGGCTTTGATCCTGTGAATGCCTAAGTCATTAAGGCATGAACTCAGAGTTTCCCCTGCGAGTTCCAGAGAAACTTTTTCCTTCGAGACAACAGTTCATACACAAGGATCTCCCCAAGCAAGTCAACAAATGGTTGTCTCCCTCAAAGATAGTCTGCTTCACATTTTGGAATTACCTAGAGGTTTGGTATTTCCCCAGCAAGGTCAAGAGGTGCCACTTCTTGTCAAAGAAAAATTCAGAATCTCCCAGCAGATCGACAAATGATTCCCCAGCGGAGTCAGTGAATGATAGTCTTCGTCCAGAAGATAGTTCAGATTCCCCAACAAAGTCAGCAAATGGCAGTCTCTTTCAGCAGAAGACAGTTTGCTCACTTTCTTTCATAACAAAGTCAGCAAATGGCAGTCTCTTTCAGCAGAAGACAGTTTGCTCACTTTCTTTCATAACAAAGTCAGCAAATGGCAGTCTCTTTCAGCAGAAGACAGTTTGCTCACTTTCTTTCATAACAAAGTCAGCAAATGGCAGTCTCTTTCAGCAGAAGACAGTTTGCTCACTTTCTTTCATGACAGGGTCGACAAATGGCAGTCTCTCCCAGTAGAAGACAGTTTGCTCCCCTAGCAATTGGCAAATGGCAGTCTTTTCCCAAGAAAAGACAGTTTGTCTGTTAAATACTCAAGAGATCGACGAATGGCAGTTTCTTCAAACAGTTTGTCTGTTTCTGGGATGTTTAACTCCCCACAGAGTCGATGAATGGCAGTTTTCCTCTTAGGAAAACAATTCGTTGATTCCCCAGGCATCAGTCGACGAATGGCAGTTTCCACCCCGAAAACAGTTCGTCCGCCTTCAAACAAAGTCATTAGCCCCTCAAAAGATCATGAGGCCATATGACATTCTTTCAAAGACGTCAAGTCAAAAGGGAAGATGGTGAAGTTTCTTTACTACCGTCAAATGGCATCTTATCTCCAAGCGCTGATAAGAAGTTTGACGAGGAAACAAACCTTTGAAGTTTCTTTACTACCGTCAAATGGCATCTTATCTCCAAGCGCTGATAAGAAGTTTGACGAGGAAACAAACCTTTGAAGTTTCTTTATTTACCATCAAATGGCATCTTACCTCCAAGCGCTGGTAAGAAGTTTGATGAGGAAACAAACCGTTGGAAATTTTCTCTTTATCTGAGATATTGTCCAAACACAACTGAGACCAGTTTCGAGATATGGACATCCGAAACGAGGAGAGGTTGTTTACCTTTTTCTAAGTATCAACACTTAGTTAAAGAAGATGGATTGCGCATCCAACATTGCCATCCATTCACCAGAATCCACATCAAGTATTTCTGCAGGAGTTTGTCTCCTCATCCCCCGCCAAGCGCGACAACGGGATCAAGTCATGCAAAGACTATGTCAGTTACAACATCTCAGGAGCGCCCAAAATTCGGGCATTCTTTGATATTTAAGTCTCTTTTACGCAGGAGAGATCGAGATATCAATCTCTCTCCCTCCAGATAAAAGAAACTTAAATAGGGGCATCTGTCATACCCTAATTTTTGACCCCCCTGAGATGGCATATCTTCAGGATTTTTCATCAGGTCAAGACAAGTTCCCAGAGCAGTCACTTCTCCATCTGGTATCCAATCGAGGATGCTCAAAGACAAGAAAGCTCAGGCAAAGGATCAATCAATACAAGGATTAGTCCCTAATACAATCATGAGGCTTAAAGACTTCACTTTTCTCATCTTTGATTGATTAGACATCCAGTCATATGAGTACAGGTTTACTCAGGTCACCAGACTAGGGTTTTGAGCCTATCAAGGACTAAAATCAGGGATCACTTTTGGGAAACCCTAAAAAGCCTCAGGGAACCATTCAAAGACATCAATCATCTTCAAATAACTCATATTACAAGATCTACTGGACATCACACTTCAATTCAAAGTCTACAGTCATTATTTTCACATGGTCGACAAATTAGGGTTTTGACCTAATTCACCAAGATAGTTGACTTTTAATCAGGGCATGAATCCAAAACTCAAGACATGATTCAAGAATCTCTACTACCTCAATATAATCCATTTACATCATTCATTTGAGGAAAAGATCTTGTTTCTACACAAAAGCCCAAAAATTCACTTTGTCAGGAAAAAGTCAACTGTGAAGGATCATCATTGACTTTTAAGGTTTTTGGTCAAAAAATGACTTTCAAAGATCAATATCATCAATATATGGATGTCAAAGCCATTTGACCAAAGAAATTCAAAGAAATTCATCAAGGAGCGAAAAGTCGGGAATTAGGGTTTTTGAAGGCATGGTGAGAACTCAAAATTTCACCTACACAACTCAAAAAACTTCCAACATGAAAGTTGTAGATCTTGCAAAATAAAACAACATCTTACAAAGGAACTTTTTTCAAAAGATCAACCATTTATGAAGTTTTGGAAATTTTGAAGTTTAGGTCATAAACACTTAGAAATTTTTCTAAGTGTTTTAACCTAGTTTTCATCCAACTTTGGGCTCATTTTTCACAAATTTCCCAAATGATTCTGAAGAAGACATAAACTAATGATTTGAAGTAGATGTTTAGGGCTTTCCAAATTGTGTTCAACCTTCTCCAAATTCAATTTGAGCTAGGAGTTATGCTTGTTCAAAGTTGGCCTCATGAAGTGAAATTATAGGTCATGTACAATTTGAAACTTTGCAATTTTGTGCATTTTGCTTCACTAAATGATGCTACACGACCTCTAATACATCTGAAGACATGCCATACATTCAAATTCATCATTGCATAAGGATTAGAGAAGATTCCCAAAAACAAAGGCATGTGATTATGTAATGATTGCATTTTTGAATTTATGGCAAATGGTGAATCATCAAGGAATCTTGCTCTAAGCCAATTAGAACTCTCCTCTGAATCAGAAATGTTCCCTAAGATCATGCAAGATCAATGGTTGGGGAAGCTAGCCCGAAAATGCATCATTGCATTTGGGATATTTTCAAACTTTCTTCATGGCTAAGAAACCAAACTCACCTCATTAAGCAAGCTTACTATGATCAATTACTCTGAACCAATTCCCTATAAATAGAGGCCTCATTCTCATTCAGAAAACACACCAAAGCAACTCAATTCCTTGCTTTCTCTTTCTCTTCTCATGCTTATTGTTTTTCAAAGTTCTTTGGCAAGAAGAATCGTTTTCTTCAAACCATAGCTCATCTTTGGAAAGTAAGCATTCTAACATCTCAAGGGAGGTCATTTGAGGTGATCCAAGCACCTGGATCACTTCTGTAAGTGGAGGAACACCATTGTTGCTCTCACTTTGGAGCATTTGCAGTCAGGAGGTCCATGGAGTACAACGCTACATTCATTGAAAATGGTAAGGAAATACCATTACCGTCTGTTGTCAACATTGCTGATGTTAGTCGAGTCACTAGAAGTGGACGAGTCTTCAACAGAACAACAGAAAATGTGGAGAAACCTTCGGAGGAAGTACCACATAGGCAAGACAATCATCCGACCAATGCTGTTCAAGCGAAAGAAAATGATGAGATCTTGAAGTTAATCCAGAGGAGTGAATACAACATTGTAGATCAATTACTACATACTCCGTCTAGGATTTCTGTTCTTTCCCTGCTATTGAGTTCTGAAGCTCATAGGGAAGCTCTACAGAAAGTTTTGGAACAAGCTTTCGTAGAACCAAGTGTTACTATAAGCCAATTCAACAACATCGTTGCCAACATCTCCGCCGGAACTAACCTAAGTTTCTGTGACGAAGATCTTCCTGAAGAAGGAGTGGACCACAATCTTCCACTTCACATCTCAGTTGGCTGCATGGGTGATGCACTCACAGGAGTCATAATAGACAATGGATCCTCTCTCAACGTCATGCCTAAATCAACATTATCAAGATTATCTTTCGAAGATTACCCTCTAAGAAAAAGTCATGTCATCGTCAAAGCATTTGATGGATCAAGAAAGTCAGTTTTCGGAGAAGTGGATCTTCCCATAACTATTGGACCTCAGACGTTCAAAATCACTTTCCAAGTTATGGACATTCCAGCACAATACAGTTGTTTGCTAGGTCGCCCATGGATTCATGAGGCTGGGGCAATTACTTCAACACTTCATCAGAAACTGAAGTTCATAAGAAATGACAAATTGGTAACCGTATGTGGAGAACGAGCTCTGATCGTCAGCAACCTGTCATCATTCTCCGACATAGAACCAAAAGAAGTTGTTGGAACTAAATTCCAAGCACTTTCCTTAGACAAAGGAAAGGAGAAAGCAGTGTCTATCTCTTCATACAAAGATGCAATCCAAGTTGTAAAGGATGGCACTACCAGTGGTTGGGGTCACATTAATATTCCTACCAACAACAAGAACAGAACAGGAATTGGATTCTTTCCGACATCATCAAAAGCTATCCCAGGGATCGAGGTAGTTCTCCCTATTCAAGAAACTTTCTGCAGTGGAGGTTTTCTTCAACCTGTTCAACAAACAGTCAATACCATCGGTACGGAAAACACCGATGAAGAGGAATGGTTATCCTATCTTAACAGAGCAGGATACATCTCCCTACCAGAGTCTGAATCACCTTGCTGTTATCCGACTAAAGGATCTGAAAGTAAGACTCAACCAAGCAATGATGAAGTTACTAACAGCTTCACCACCAGAAGTCATGGTTCATCAGAAGAAGTTCCTCCTATCCCCGAAGAGACTTGGGATACATTAGGAGAACCAAGCGGAAAATTCGACTACATGGTGAAATACTCCGCTCCTGAAAGTTCAAGAATCTCTCTTGAAGACATTGTTCCAACTGGATGGAACATTGATTATGAGTACCTCTCTCAGCCAAAAGAGATGTATAACCCTTGCTATTCATCATCATCGACTGGTGAAATCATCATTGAGGATTATATCCCCAAGTCACCTTCCGAGGCTACGGATCTAGAATTCACATATCTAGTCAATGCCATCTTGGGAGAAGAGCAAGACCAAAATACAGAAGAGGACGATCTCGAAAGTGTCTCCGACAACGAGTCTCTCCATTCAGAAGATTGGAAGTTTCCTCAAAAGAAAAACCGACATACTCCACTCGGAAATGGGTATGCTCACACCGCTCAGTCTGCTGAAGTAGAAGAAGATCGTCTGAGTGTTGCAAAGACAGTGGTTGGTAAATCAAGACCTACCACAGGCCAGCTTAAGCCTAAGGTTCCAGATTACTTAGTGCACAATGGGGTTCGCCACTACTGGACAGCTGTTGAAGTTTCAACTGTTGTTCGCACTCCTAAGTAGGAACTTTCACCGTTATTTTGTCCTCTCACCATAGCCCAGGGTGAAGAGATGTTTCATAGGGCTTTGCATTTTACTATTTCTTAGTTAAATGTCCCTCTTTGCTTCGCCCAAAGCAATAGAGTTTTGTTTTATAGGGTCTTTGTTTCAAGAAATGACTGTCCATAAATAAAAATGTCATTCTGTTCCTTCGTTTAGTTTTCCCTTTTCTTTTTTTCGGAAATTGGTAATCCTAAAAAACACCCTTAAAAAACATCAAATATTCCATTAACTGCATACACCGAGTCTTCCCTCGTTGTCTAAATAAAACTTATCACACATATGCAGATTAATCATAAAATACCCCGTTGAAACGTGCGACCGTATGACTTCTCCAAGCTTTGAGTTTCCTGTATTCGAGGCAGAGGAAGAAGAAGACGAAGAAATATCAAAGGAAATTTCACGGTTACTTCAACAAAAGGAAGAGGCCATTCAGCCATACAATGAGCCTCTAGAGATCATTAACCTTGGTTCCAATGGAAACAGAAAAGAGGTTAAGATTGGAGCTTCACTCAGTTCAGAGGTCAGAGCGAGTTTGATACAGCTACTCAAAGAATTCTCAGATGTCTTCGCTTGGTCTTATCAAGATATGCCAGGGTTGGATACCAGTATAGTGGAGCATCACTTGCCATTAAAAGCAGAATGCCCTCCGGTCAAGCAAAAATTAAGAAGAACTCATCCGGAGATGGCCATGAAAATCAAAGAGGAAGTTCAAAAGCAGATCAACGCAGGTTTCCTCGTCACTTCAGAATACCCTCAGTGGTTAGCTAACATTGTTCCCGTTCCTAAGAAAGACGGAAAAGTCCGCATGTGCGTCGACTACAGAGATTTGAACAAAGCTAGCCCTAAGGATGATTTTCCTTTACCACATATTGATATGTTGGTTGACAGTACAGCAAAATCCAAAGTTTTCTCATTCATGGACGGATTTTCAGGATACAACCAAATCAAAATGGCACCTGAAGACATGGAAAAAACAGCTTTCATCACCCCCTGGGGCACGTTCTGCTACCGTGTTATGCCTTTTGGACTAAAGAACGCAGGGGCAACTTATCAAAGAGCTATGACTACGCTTTTCCACGACATGATGCATAAGGAAGTGGAAGTCTACGTGGACGACATGATTGTCAAATCAGAAAATGAAGAAGATCACATACAGAATCTGACAAAGTTATTTCAACGCTTACGGAAGTTTCAGCTTCGCTTGAACCCCAACAAGTGTACCTTTGGTGTCTACTCAGGAAAACTCCTTGGTTTCATTGTCAGCAAACGAGGAATTGAAGTAGATCCAGACAAAGTCAAGGCGATTCAAGAAATGCCTTCACCCAGAACCGAGAAACAAGTTAGAGGATTTCTTGGACGTCTGAATTACATCTCGAGATTCATATATCTCATGACTGCAACTTGTGCTCCTATTTTCAAACTTCTACGGAAAAATCAAAGTTGCGTCTGGACAGACGATTGTCAGAAAGCGTTCGACAGCATTAAGGAATATCTGCTCGAACCACCCATCTTGTCTCCTCCAGTGGAAGGAAAACCTTTGATAATGTACTTAACCGTCTTAGAAGATTCCATGGGTTGTGTCCTTGGACAGCAAGACGAGACAAAGAGAAAAGAGCATGCCATTTACTACCTGAGCAAGAAATTCACTGATTGTGAATCCCGCTACTCCATGCTCGAGAAGACGTGTTGTGCTTTGGCCTGGGCCGCCAAGCGTCTCCGCCAGTACATGATTCGACATACTACTTACTTGATCTCTCATATGGATCCAATCAAGTACATCTTTGAGAAGCCTGCTTTAACTGGGAGAATTGCCCGTTGGCAGATGTTGTTATCAGAATACGACATTGAGTATCACGCACAGAAAGCCGTGAAAGGAAGCATTCTAGCTGAGCACCTGGCTCACCACCCACTCAATGGTCATGAATCAACCAGTTTCGATTTTCCGGACGAGGACGTCATGTACCTCAAGATGAAAGATTACGACGAGCCACTACCAGACGAAGGACCTGAGATAGGATCCCAGTGGGGCTTAATCTTTGACGGAGCTGTCAATGCTTATGGACGAGGAATTGGGGAAATCATTGTTACACCTCAGGGTACCCATATTCCATTTACTGCCAGATTAACTTTCAAATGCACAAACAATGAGGCCGAATATGAAGCTTGCATCATGGGTCTCGAAGAAGCCATGGATCTAAGAATCAAACACTTGGATGTATACGGAGATTCTGCTTTGGTCATCAATCAAATCAAAGGAGAATGGGAAACACGCCAACCAGGGCTAATTCCTTACAAAGACTACGCGAGAAGATTGTTACCATTCTTCGACAGGGTAGATTTTCATCACATTCCTCGTGAAGAAAATAACTTGGCTGATACATTAGCCACACTCTCTTCCATGATTAGGATAAATCATTGGAATGACATTCCTCGGATCGATGTTATGCGCCTGGATAGGCCCGCTCATGTGTTCACAGTAGAAGCAATCATCGACGACAAACCGTGGTATCACGACATCAAGAACTTTCTTCAAAAGCAAGAGTACCCTCTTGGGGCGTCAAAGAAAGATAGAAAGACTGTGAGAAAGTTAGCTTGTAGATTCTTCCTGAATGAAGATGTTCTGTACAAGAGAAACTTCGACATGGTTCTGCTCAGATGCGTTGACAGAAAAGAAGCAGAAATACTCATGAGAGAAATACATGAAGGTTCCTTTGGTACTCACACCAATGGACATACCATGACAAGGAAAATACTGAGGGCAGGATATTATTGGCTGACGATGGAGTCAGATTGCTTCCAGTACGCAAAGAGGTGTCACAAATGCCAGATCTACGCCGATAGAATTCATGTGCCACCATCTCTTCTCAACATACTCTCTTCCCCTTGGCCTTTCTCCATGTGGGGAATCGACATGATTGGAATGATCGAACCAAAAGCGTCCAACGGACATCGCTTCATCTTGGTAGCCATAGACTATTTTACCAAATGGGTTGAAGCAGCTTCATATGCAAACGTTACAAGACAAGTTGTCGTCAGGTTTATCAAGAATCACATCATCTGTCGCTACGGCATTCCTAGCAAGATAATCACTGACAATGGGTCAAATTTGAATAACAAAATGATGAAGGAGCTTTGTGAAGAATTCAAGATCGAACATCACAACTCATCTCCTTACAGACCAAAGATGAATGGAGCTGTAGAAGCAGCTAACAAAAACATCAAGAAAATCATTCAGAAGATGGTCATCACTTACAAGGATTGGCATGAAATGCTCCCGTATGCTCTTCACGGTTACCGTACATCAGTACGTACTTCGACTGGAGCAACTCCTTTCTCCCTTGTATATGGCATGGAGGCAGTCCTACCTATAGAGGTTGAGATTCCATCAATGAGAGTTTTGATGGAGGCGAAATTAACAGAAGCCGAGTGGTGTCAAAGCAGATTCGATGAATTGAACTTAATCGAAGAAAAGCGCATGACAGCTTTATGCCACGGACAGCTATATCAACAAAGAATGAAGAAAGCTTTCGACAAAAAGGTTCGACCTCGCACAATCAAAGAAGGCGACCTTGTACTCAAAAAGATTCAATCTTTTCTCACAGATTCGAGAGGGAAATGGACTCCCAATTATGACGGCCCCTACGTGGTCAAGAGAGCTTTCTCAGGAGGAGCCTTAATACTCACGACTATGGATGGAGAAGAATTCACCCGTCCTGTGAACGTCGACGCAGTCAAGAAATACTTCGCCTAAATAATTAAAAGAACAGCTCGCTAAGTTGAAAACTCGCAAAGAGCGACTTAGGCAAAAAAGAGCGTCTCGGTGAATCGAAAACCCGAAAGGGCGATTCAGGCAAAAGTTAGAGACATAAAAAAATAAATAATCAATCCCGGTAAACTTAAAACCCGAAAGGGGTAGTTTACGCAAAAGTTAGGGATATATGGCAAGTAACTGTGTTCAGGACAAACTTGATCATTCAAAATCCATAGCGGAGTATTCATCAGTAGGTCATCTTCTACGAAGCACGAATACAACGCAACTCGGAGTGGAAGGGAAAGATAACGGTCGTCACGTTTCATCGTAGCCCTTTTCCCGAAAATTACCAATTTCCAACTTTGTAAATACTCCATGGAATCAAGCATTTGGCTGGTTACCATTCCATATATAATAATTTGAGCCTTGTGCTTTTCCTTTGCAATCTAGTCTTATTCAGTTTCTTGGAATGCATTTTAAGTTTAAACAGTCAATTTCTTGAAACAAATGTTTTCATAAAATAAAAATGAATTTACTTGCAAAAATAAAGGTGAAATTTCTTTCTGAGGTTTACAAACAATAGGAAGAATGCAAACAGTTGCTCCGAGAACGGTTGAGACTCCGGGAACCAAGTTTTCCCCATGAGGTCGCTTTGCGAACATCTCCCGATGACGGATCTTTACTTCAATTCATCTTACTTACTTCGGACAGCGGACAACTGATAGCCAGATATTCCAAACAGAGTTCGAACTACAAGAAGAGGACATCTTCTGATCAACAAGAATTCAAGTCGTATCTTAGGATTTTCCATCCGCGACAATTCTATTCACATTCACTTTACATTTTATCATTGTCATAATATTCATGCATACATTACATCATAATTGCATAACCGAATCAGGCTTTGATCCTGTGAATGCCTAAGTCATTAAGGCATGAACTCAGAGTTTCCCCTGCGAGTTCCAGAGAAACTTTTTCCTTCGAGACAACAGTTCATACACAAGGATCTCCCCAAGCAAGTCAACAAATGGTTGTCTCCCTCAAAGATAGTCTGCTTCACATTTTGGAATTACCTAGAGGTTTGGTATTTCCCCAGCAAGGTCAAGAGGTGCCACTTCTTGTCAAAGAAAAATTCAGAATCTCCCAGCAGATCGACAAATGATTCCCCAGCGGAGTCAGTGAATGATAGTCTTCGTCCAGAAGATAGTTCAGATTCCCCAACAAAGTCAGCAAATGGCAGTCTCTTTCAGCAGAAGACAGTTTGCTCACTTTCTTTCATAACAAAGTCAGCAAATGGCAGTCTCTTTCAGCAGAAGACAGTTTGCTCACTTTCTTTCATAACAAAGTCAGCAAATGGCAGTCTCTTTCAGCAGAAGACAGTTTGCTCACTTTCTTTCATAACAAAGTCAGCAAATGGCAGTCTCTTTCAGCAGAAGACAGTTTGCTCACTTTCTTTCATGACAGGGTCGACAAATGGCAGTCTCTCCCAGTAGAAGACAGTTTGCTCCCCTAGCAATTGGCAAATGGCAGTCTTTTCCCAAGAAAAGACAGTTTGTCTGTTAAATACTCAAGAGATCGACGAATGGCAGTTTCTTCAAACAGTTTGTCTGTTTCTGGGATGTTTAACTCCCCACAGAGTCGATGAATGGCAGTTTTCCTCTTAGGAAAACAATTCGTTGATTCCCCAGGCATCAGTCGACGAATGGCAGTTTCCACCCCGAAAACAGTTCGTCCGCCTTCAAACAAAGTCATTAGCCCCTCAAAAGATCATGAGGCCATATGACATTCTTTCAAAGACGTCAAGTCAAAAGGGAAGATGGTGAAGTTTCTTTACTACCGTCAAATGGCATCTTATCTCCAAGCGCTGATAAGAAGTTTGACGAGGAAACAAACCTTTGAAGTTTCTTTACTACCGTCAAATGGCATCTTATCTCCAAGCGCTGATAAGAAGTTTGACGAGGAAACAAACCTTTGAAGTTTCTTTATTTACCATCAAATGGCATCTTACCTCCAAGCGCTGGTAAGAAGTTTGATGAGGAAACAAACCGTTGGAAATTTTCTCTTTATCTGAGATATTGTCCAAACACAACTGAGACCAGTTTCGAGATATGGACATCCGAAACGAGGAGAGGTTGTTTACCTTTTTCTAAGTATCAACACTTAGTTAAAGAAGATGGATTGCGCATCCAACATTGCCATCCATTCACCAGAATCCACATCAAGTATTTCTGCAGGAGTTTGTCTCCTCATCCCCCGCCAAGCGCGACAACGGGATCAAGTCATGCAAAGACTATGTCAGTTACAACATCTCAGGAGCGCCCAAAATTCGGGCATTCTTTGATATTTAAGTCTCTTTTACGCAGGAGAGATCGAGATATCAATCTCTCTCCCTCCAGATAAAAGAAACTTAAATAGGGGCATCTGTCATACCCTAATTTTTGACCCCCCTGAGATGGCATATCTTCAGGATTTTTCATCAGGTCAAGACAAGTTCCCAGAGCAGTCACTTCTCCATCTGGTATCCAATCGAGGATGCTCAAAGACAAGAAAGCTCAGGCAAAGGATCAATCAATACAAGGATTAGTCCCTAATACAATCATGAGGCTCAAAGACTTCACTTTTCTCATCTTTGATTGATTAGACATCCAGTCATATGAGTACAGGTTTACTCAGGTCACCAGACTAGGGTTTTGAGCCTATCAAGGACTAAAATCAGGGATCACTTTTGGGAAACCCTAAAAAGCCTCAGGGAACCATTCAAAGACATCAATCATCTTCAAATAACTCATATTACAAGATCTACTGGACATCACACTTCAATTCAAAGTCTACAGTCATTATTTTCACATGGTCGACAAATTAGGGTTTTGACCTAATTCACCAAGATAGTTGACTTTTAATCAGGGCATGAATCCAAAACTCAAGACATGATTCAAGAATCTCTACTACCTCAATATAATCCATTTACATCATTCATTTGAGGAAAAGATCTTGTTTCTACACAAAAGCCCAAAAATTCACTTTGTCAGGAAAAAGTCAACTGTGAAGGATCATCATTGACTTTTAAGGTTTTTGGTCAAAAAATGACTTTCAAAGATCAATATCATCAATATATGGATGTCAAAGCCATTTGACCAAAGAAATTCAAAGAAATTCATCAAGGAGCGAAAAGTCGGGAATTAGGGTTTTTGAAGGCATGGTGAGAACTCAAAATTTCACCTACACAACTCAAAAAACTTCCAACATGAAAGTTGTAGATCTTGCAAAATAAAACAACATCTTACAAAGGAACTTTTTTCAAAAGATCAACCATTTATGAAGTTTTGGAAATTTTGAAGTTTAGGTCATAAACACTTAGAAATTTTTCTAAGTGTTTTAACCTAGTTTTCATCCAACTTTGGGCTCATTTTTCACAAATTTCCCAAATGATTCTGAAGAAGACATAAACTAATGATTTGAAGTAGATGTTTAGGGCTTTCCAAATTGTGTTCAACCTTCTCCAAATTCAATTTGAGCTAGGAGTTATGCTTGTTCAAAGTTGGCCTCATGAAGTGAAATTATAGGTCATGTACAATTTGAAACTTTGCAATTTTGTGCATTTTGCTTCACTAAATGATGCTACACGACCTCTAATACATCTGAAGACATGCCATACATTCAAATTCATCATTGCATAAGGATTAGAGAAGATTCCCAAAAACAAAGGCATGTGATTATGTAATGATTGCATTTTTGAATTTATGGCAAATGGTGAATCATCAAGGAATCTTGCTCTAAGCCAATTAGAACTCTCCTCTGAATCAGAAATGTTCCCTAAGATCATGCAAGATCAATGGTTGGGGAAGCTAGCCCGAAAATGCATCATTGCATTTGGGATATTTTCAAACTTTCTTCATGGCTAAGAAACCAAACTCACCTCATTAAGCAAGCTTACTATGATCAATTACTCTGAACCAATTCCCTATAAATAGAGGCCTCATTCTCATTCAGAAAACACACCAAAGCAACTCAATTCCTTGCTTTCTCTTTCTCTTCTCATGCTTATTGTTTTTCAAAGTTCTTTGGCAAGAAGAATCGTTTTCTTCAAACCAGAGCTCATCTTTGGAAAGTAAGCATTCTAACATCTCAAGGGAGGTCATTTGAGGTGATCCAAGCACCTGGATCACTTCTGTAAGTGGAGGAACACCATTGTTGCTCTCACTTTGGAGCATTTGCAGTTGGAGGTCCATGGAGTAATTCAGGAGGTTCTGAGCCAAGCCAATCATCCAGGCACATTCCTCAGGTCATAGTGAAGCTAACCAGATGGCTGCAGCTCATCTGTAACTCAAGAATCAACACCCTCCATGTTCACTTGAAGCTGAAATCGAGGGAGGACCATAGAGCAATTCAGGAGGATTCAAGCTCCAACAAGCATTCAGTTAGCATCATTGAGTCTCAGGGAAGCTATTGAGATCATTCATTCAAGCCCAGGTGCTCTCAATCATCCTCACGACCTCCATTTTCAGAGGTAAGTTCCTGAACCTCACTTCTCTAATTTAAATACTCTTTGTGAAATAGCTCGATTCTATCTTGTTCAGCATCATCAGAGGATTGAAAACCCTCTATCATCATCCATTTATCTTGCAGTATAGTCATTTAATTTGATTTTGAAATTTTAGGGTTCTTCACGATTTCTGGTAAATTAGTTAGATGTAGTTAATATTAATTCATGTTAGTTACATATTTAGAATCGTGAGTGAATTTAGAGCAAGTTTCATGTTTACATCATTGCAAATGGTTGAGAGTTGAGAGAGTTCAGAAATTTGAATTGATGGAGCTTGAGGTTGAAGACGAAGATGGAGGGTGGCGCCATTTTTCAAACCTCTGAGCAAAGTTTGTTTTATTTTTAATGATAGGCATTCCCTTAACGACTGAACAAACTTGCCCTAGTGGCCTCCCATACGCCCTTAGTATCATCATGCCTCAAGGCTGGGGTTCGAATCCCCCTCGCCCCAGACTTTTTGATTCTTTTATTTTTCAAGGATTTGCAACTTGTTTTGAAACATAACCAAATGAAGGCAAATCACTATCACCACACGCGCGTTGGCTCAGTGGTGTTTGTTTTGAGTGTATGGCCTAGAGGGCGTGGGTTCAAACCCTCCAAGGGCCAAAACTATTTTTTTACACACAATTTCTTTCATTTTCTCACAAAACTTCACATATTTATTTAACCTATCAAATTAATTTATTTTCACTTCATTTTTCACACACTTATCATTTAATATACCTATTTTGTGAATAATCAAAAAAATCATAAAAATATTATTTATTTCATATATTTTTTATTAGGTTTAAAATAGTATGTTTTAAGTGTTTTCTTAAATACTTTAAATACATATATTCACTTTGTTTTAACCTAATCATTTTGTAAATAAAGTTTATGATAAAACCCTAATTGTTTAGGTCTTAATTAAGTAAAAATCTTTATTTTTACTTTGATTAAGTTGACTTTTGTCAATGTTCAAAACTGTTTTCAATCTCCAAATTAATCCAATGATTAGGGTTTTCAAACAACAAAACCTTGTATCATTCCAAATCATTTTCAATTGCTTTTACACCAGTACTGTAAAGTACTGGGCCTCTAATAGAGTGTAAGTCCCAAAAACCTTCTCTTCTTAGCTTGTTTTCAAAACTGTATTTTCAAAATCTTCTTTCTGTTTTCAAAACATTCTTCTGGTATTTGAAGGGCATTATTCCCGGTGAAACTCTTCAGATACCTATGTGACCTTTGTCCATCTTCACCTCTTCTGTTTTCAAAAACCATTAACTGTTTATCATATATATTCAACTGTCATCAACAAAACAACAAAATTACTGTTGAGGCTCTGTACATACTTCTTCAATGGCCTCCACTCCATCCAGGTTAGGCTTTACAAGCTTTCAATTTACAGTCTTTATTTAAATTACTGTCAAATATAAACTGTACATATATTTGTTTAGAACTACGTTTGAGTATAAACCTTAGGACAGTTAAACTATATATATATTATAGGAATATGGCCTAGGATTGAGAATGTCTTCCCGGTGAAGGCTCTTTCCTAATTAGAGATCTGTAGTTCAAACCCCCAAGATGAATTATTCCCGGTGAAACATCTTGGCAAAAACCTTAGAATCCAAATAATAGGACACATCCACCCAAAGAGGAATTATTCCCGGTGAAACCTCTTACCCATTTGCTTAGAGCCAAAATAAGTTCAAAACTACATAGCTTTCTCTTGTGCTATAACAAGGACCCTCGACTAGCCTCCTCTTGGGCTTTGTACAAGGACCCACAGGCTCCTTAAAAGCATTTCCAGCTTCCTCTTGAGCTTGTATACAAGGACCCATCAGGTTTCTTATAAACATAGGAACAGGTCTTTAGTCACCTTTTAGCCTACCCTGGTGAGTTTCTTCCAATTTAAACCAGACTTTAAACAAGCTAAGTTTGTCTCAATTTTGCATTGAGTACACCTTTTGGAATGAGAGACATGGACAGTCTCTGTCACCCTTATCTTCATCAATCTTCCTTAGCAGAGTCTAGGATCCATGTTTGATCATCCTCAGCATTGAGTCAGCCTTCATCTTGGGCTTTAAACAAGAAGTCTCCACTAGATAATCTTTCTGCCATTCATTTTAACAAAATTCCCTGGAAAGGGTTAGCCTCCAACATCTGTCTAAAATAAAATCCCTGGAAAGGGTTAGCTTCCACACATTCCTTCATTTTAACAAAATTCCCTGGAAAGGGTTAGCCTCCAACATCTGTCTAAAATAAAATCCCTGGAAAGGGTTAGCTTCCACACATTCCTTCATTTTAATAAAAACCCCTGGAAAGGGTTAGCCTCCAAAGTCAATTAATAAAAAGTCAAAAAAATAAAGATTCATTTCTCTTAGGAGATAATTTCCCCAAAAGAGTCAAAACCCCTGGAAAGGGTCAGCCTCCAAAAACATGATAAAAGTCAGTCTTTTAATAGACAAATTCACCAGCTGAGTCAAAATCCCTGGAAAGGGTTAGCTTCCAAAGAAAAACAGTCTTTTTAATCTCCAGTAGAGTTAAAACCAACAAAAACAGTTAGCCTCAACCTTGGGCTTCATACAAGGCACCAAACAATAAAACTCCCCTGTCAAGAGTCAGCCTCAACCTTGGGCATTGTACAAGGCAGATAATAGAGTCTCCCCAGTGAGTTCTTCATCATTCAGTAGCCACAACCTTGGGCTTTGTACAAGGCAGATAAACCATACTTTCATGTGTCAAAGATTCCTAACACTTAGGATCTTTCCCCATATAGTCATCCATACTCAATTCATTTATTTAAGAGTCCGCCACAACCTTGGGCTTTGTACAAGGCAGAAAATAATGTTTTTCATAGCTAGAGTCAGCCACAACCTTGGGCTTTGTACAAGGCACATAAATAGAGTCTCCCTCAGTAGAGTCAGCCTCAATTCTGGGCTTTGTACAGAACACCAAATAAAATCCATCAAATAAACACTCTCCAAATAGAGTCAGCCTCAATTCTGGGCTTTGTACAGAACACTAAAATACCCTGTAATTAATCCTCAATGGAATCATCTCCCAGAGTCAATAATATTAATTAATCAATCAAAAAGCCTCAAGCTTGGGCCTCATACAAGCCAGCTAAATTCAAATCTTTTATACAGTAGATATACATAGCTTATCTCTATAGAGAGATATTTTTACTACTCTACCACATTCAAACAAACAAACATTTCAATTTCAATTTCAATCAAAGTCTCCCATTTAGGACTCTGAAAGACATGCTCTGGCACATCCCCAGACTTGTACACTTTCCCTAATTTGGACGAGCATCTTTCTTTTATTTAAGAGGCATCTGACTGGTATACTTGCACACACAAGTAAGGTCCCCCTCTTGAATGAAATGAATTCAGTTATTCTGTCACTCTTTCAAAATGTTTGTGGTAGAATAGTACAAATACCTCTCTGTAGAGATGATTTCATGTCTCTTTACTGTAAACAGAGATTTAATTCCAAGCTTCAACCTTGAGCTTCAAGCAAGGCACCAAAAAAACAATTAATTTCCCTAGTTAGTTCCCCGAACTACATTAAGCTCTGACTTCCACTAGGGATATGTAGGCATGAGGTTCACAAGGAATCTCAGCGAGCTATTAAAATACCAAAAAATAGTCAGTCTGTCTGTCTGTCTGTCTTTTCAAATCAATTCAATTCTCTCTCCTAACACAAAGGAGAAACTTTCCCAATCATTAGCAGCAAACACAATCACAATGACACAGAGAAGGTTCCTGTAGAGTACTACAGATATGTAGGGTGTTTAAACACTTCCCTATGTATAACCGACCTCCCGGACTCCAGAATTTCTAGTCTAGGTGAAATCCCCACACTTAGCAAACTCCTAGGGTTTAGTTGAGATCTTTTTTTCCCTTTCCTACTCGTAGGACAAATAAGAAAGTTCGTGTGATATCGTAGGAAGAACTGAAATAAAATTCATCCCGCCACGGGCGCATTCTCCTTCCAAATTTCGCGTGAAGGGTCTAGCGTGCCGTCCTCCCAAGTGAAACGGGGAGGTAAAAGAAAACGACACCACAATGATGTATTTGCATGATGCTCCAATGATAGGTTATTGATAACCAAAGCGTATATAGCTCGCTGAAGTTGTAAGTTTGTTGAATGCTAGCGCGACTTCCCAATCCCTGTTTTCTTGAGTTTTGAAGATCGTAGTTAGGAGAAAGATGTTGTAAGGTGCGAGAACGCCTTTTTCTTTTGTTGTGCGCCTCGCCCCAGTTTGGTTTTTTTTTGAATTACTCCACGCCTTTGAATTTTGAAGTTCTCCACGTCTTTTAACCTTTCGAGGTTTTCCACACCTTTAACCTTTTGAATTGTTTACCTTATGGATTTGATATCCAAGGCCCCAATGTTTAGTGGAAAAAGATGCCTATGATCTCCAAGTTATGAGGGAGGTGCCCCGAGGAATAACCTTGTCATGTGTTTTAACGTTTAGATTGAAGGATATGCCCTTGATCTCCAGGATATGGAGGACTATCCATAGTGTTCTATCCTTTGAATTTGAATTCTTCCCATGTTTGACATGCCCCTGTTTGTTATTGCTTCGAGGTGTGCCCCAAGTCGGTTGAACCTTTAGGATGAATGCCCCTAGTTAATAGGATGTTTGATTGCATGCCCCTGTGATCCTTGAAATTTTGCCCCTGTTTAGGAGAACCCCCTAGATGTGGTTCCCCCATTCCAGAGTCTTTATTCGAAATGATCACCTTTGATTAAACTAGTTTCGAGATTTCCTCGATGCTAAGTGTATATTCGTAGATGACGTTGTACCATTTGAGAAGTGACTCCAATGTGATGCGTATGCAAGTTTTGAAGTCGAATTCCGTTATGAATTAGGACTGGATGATTAGAAAAGAATGCTTGAAGAAGCGTAGTGGTTAGAAATAGTTTTAACAAACCTTAGGAGTCAGTATAACAAATCCTGCTTAATATGCTTTCATAGTTAACCTTGCCTCAATTAGGACTTTTGAATGTTGTAATTTGGCCTGGTTCACAGTTTTAAGAAACAATGGATATCAGGCTCAAAATTTTATTTATCCCACCCCTTTCTCCTTGATGTTCTCCAAATCCTAAAAATTCGCCTAATCCAATGGATGTGCCTTGTTTGCAAGAGAATCGCTTTTGTTTTGATGTTGAGCAGAAGCCTTAGTAGAGATCCAAGCACTGAGAAAAGTGTTGTAAATATCCAAGCATTGATGTGAAGCTTTGATGGTTTAGCAGTCACAAGATTATCCTTTTGTTTCGCCTTTGTCTTTATCCCTTATTTTTGCATGAACCAAATATTTTGAGTTTGATCCATCGGGATGCCCTAATTTTTGCCTAAGTCATTTTTGTTTTCTTTCATGTAATTTTTCATTTTGACTTAGCGAGCGCTCTCCTTTTTTTTTAATGCTCCTTTTGAGTTTTTATCCTCGGATATTGAATGTTGTGACTGCCATGTTGATTTTGATTTGCAAGCTTCGTCTTTGATACGTCCTCGATCTTGAATGATATATTGAAGAAGAGGATGTTGTGAATGTTACCTCCATTGTTTCCTCAATCTTGGATGCATGCGAGGAAGAAGATATGCTTGAACCTTTGCTTTGCTTGATCCTTATGTTTGAACCTTTGCTTGGATTGACTGATTCTCTTGACAACCAAAATACACCATTGAATTAAATCAAAATCTACCCTTCCCCTGGTTGAAATCAAGGTTTATTTGAAAAAGTAAAAACAAACTCCAACTCCTGGCTCGAGGGGGTAACGAGAGATTAACATCCTTATTTCTCCATTGTTTGGGAATTGAAACAATGCATGTACATCCTCGGCTCGGTCTTACCTTGAAAGCATATGTTTAGCGAGACTTAGTTATTTGTATTCGTCATTCTCCCTCAGTTTGTTAATAAACCTAAATTTGAATTTGAAAATAGTGAGCGAATGTATTGACTCCAAAACCTGCATAGTCATCCCATTAGAATTGCTAATCCGAAGGTACAACTCTTATCCTGAGTAACACTTAGCGATCGTAAGGGTTGAAGTTCTAACGTGATAAACACCTATTGATCCTAGGGATAATCTCCTTTGTGGATCCACTGACCTTGTTTCACTCCTTAGTTCTTTAGACTTATAGAAGTGAGGGCAACCTCGAATTTTCCTTGGGCACGTCAAACCTCTTTTGCTTTCCCTAAGGGTAGTATCACACCATTGCAACCTTCAAAGTTTGTAGATTGATAGAGAGAACGCCTATGACCCTTTTGCCCCTTGGCGTGGAGTTAACACACGTCGCATTTCTCCATCGTATTTATGCATCTTTGTTCAGGATTTTGCCCCAGTTGGACTAATCCTTGCCTCCAGGTTATCGTAGGGCCTCCTTGTAAGTTTGATATATTCTAAGATGAACCCCTTTATGACTAGATATATCTTGAGTGTATCTACGAGGGAAATCTTTGTTGAACTAATCCTTGCTCGATGACGACCTTTATTGTATTTATAATCCTGTTATGACAAGGAATGGACATGCGGCGGGCATGGCGAAAGGCATCCTTTTTTTTCCTTAGTGAGACTAAGATCCTTCTCAATAATTTATCCTCCTTTCTCCATAGTCTACGATCCTTTGATTTTCTTCGGGAATTTTGGGAAACCGGCTAGCGTGGTAAGTGTGGATGCGGGTGAAGATAGAAATGCAAATGTAGATGCAAATGTATGACTGCATGAAAATGCGAATGCATAGATATGCGAGAGACTCTTTGTATTATGACTCCTCGTATGCAATGCAGACGTGCAACATATGATCCTAGGGATGGCCTTAGAGGCGACATTAGACCCTCGTGGAATCCTTGCAAGATAGATGTTATGACACGCCAATGGAAATCCCTTAGATTAGGGAGTATGTAGAAGGTAGCAGCTGGTGACCGTTCAAGACAGTTACCAAGTCTCATGGTCATCGAGAGGCCAATCAACGTGTACCAATGAAGTTGTCCTTAGTGGGAAGGTTCTCTATGCGGAACACAACCTTATATAAGAACGATATTGGATGAAGGAAAATCCCTACAGGCTAGGGACGAAAGATGTATAGATGGAAATCCAAAAACCCTACAAGTTAGAGGGTGCGCGGGAATAAGCACGGAGTGACCGTTCAAGACAGTCACTAGATCTCATGGCCATCGAGAGGCCAATCAAACACATGCTAATGAAGTTGTCCTTCGGGGGAGGACGCGTTTTTGTGAAAACATATGGATGTAAAAGAAAATCCCTATAGGCTAGGGAGTACGTAGGAGTAAGCACTAGGTGACCGTTCAAGATAGTCACTGAATCGCGTGGCCATGGAGAGGCCAATCGACGTATGCTAACAAAGATGTCCTTCGTACGAAGGATGTGATTTTAAAAATAGAATCCCTACAGGCTAGGGAACTCGTAGATGTAAGCACAAAGTGACCGTTCAAGACAGTCACTAGATCACATGGCCATCGAGAGGCCAATTGACGTGCGTAAACGTAGATGTCCTTCTTGGGAAGGATACGTATTTAGAAATGTAAAGATATAAAAGGAAATTCCCCACAAGGTAGGGAGTGCGTAGATGCAGGCGCGGGGTGACTGTTCATGACAGTCACTAAGTCTCATGGCCATCGTGAGGTCAATCAACGTGTATAAATGGAGGTGTCCTTCGTGGGAAGGACATGGTTTTGGAAATAGAGTCCCTGCAAGCCAGGGAACGCGTAGGAATACCTGCCAAATCAGAACGCAAGACATTCGCAGTATATAAATTGCATATATAATAAGCACGTAAGCACATAAGCCCTAGGTTCATAGGTTCGACGTAACGGCTTAGGGCGCCTACCCTTCCCATTGGTATGTTCTAGAAGGTCTCATGGGGTCGTTCGTAGCCTCCGAGACTTTTTGTCTCTTTGGATTTTGGAACAACTCATTTATCCATGAGGTTCGAGTTTTAGGGGTAGGTTCCCAGAGAGATCAGCCAAATACCAAGTCCAGCCCTCAACAAGGTCGAGCCTCGTATCAGACCTTTCCGGATATTCAACCCACTCTGAGTGGAATTATAACAAGACTCGTAGGCGATGTAGTTCCCCTCTGGTCATTATTATAATTCTCACGCTTAGGCTTAACAACAATTTATATATCCCGCAGAATATGATAAAACACAAATATTCACATGAACAAATATTTAATGAGATTGCTGAATAAAAGAAATAGCAAGTAAATAAATAAATTTCCAGTAAATAAATAAATAAATAAAATCTAAATATTTACAATAAACCATAAACTATAATCTGAAACCCTAAAAATGGCAAAATTTGCCAAACCCTAAAATTCGCCAAAACCTAAACCATTGACTACAAACCTAAACCCCCTTAAGCCTTAGGAGCATAATAATTCACCATTAAGTGTTGTCCCCAGCAGAGTCGCCAACTGTAGCAACCTGCCCTAAAAATTAGACTTTTAGAGTCGCCACCTATTCTGAAGGGCGAATAGGAAACCCTACACAGTATAGAGATCTGGGTAAGTTATTATAATCAGGTTGAGGGAAGGAGTTAGGCACCCTCAACCCTTTCCTATTGGCTTTGAATCTAAGGTAAAGGTTTATGGCTAAAATATTGAGGTTTAATAGCTAAAGAATTGAATAGGGGAAAATTGAGATTTTAGGGGGGGACTCGCCTTGGTTATCCAAGTGCCTACGTATCTCCTTAGGGAGAATCAGAGTCAACGTAGTTCGGGCACAAGGTCGTACGCCTTAGAATTGAAATGGAGGTGCTTGAAGTTGTTTTGAGGCTTTTTGAATGGCCTATCGTAGTTTTTGAAATGCGAAGTTCGAAGGTATTTTGAATTACCTTATCGTAGTTTGAACATCGCAGTGTTGAAGAGATGAAAATCTTGTAGTGTCGTGGTTTAGTGTGTTTTAGATTTGGGCGTACAACCCTGATTTGATATGTCACCGTTAGATGCGGTGACCAATAGATTTGGTCAGTATAGCTAACGGATTAAGGGGCATTGCTGGTTACTCAGATCGATAAATTGATCGTCGCGGGCAGCAAATTAAATGTATTTTAATTATATATTTTTTTATCTCTCGTCTAATGCGACTAATAGATTTAGTCGGGTCGAGGAGAGAATTAATTAAGAATTAATTAAATTATTTTATTGCTTTATTCAGATATTTGATCAGTACGACATAGAGAGTCGAGTAATTCGAAGACGGGATGAAATAGATATTCATCCGCCATTTATCCGTTAATTAAAGGGGAAGTTAGAGTTTATTGTTTTTATTATTTTTATCTCTCGTCTAATGCGACTAATAGATTTAGTCGGGTCGAGGAGAGAATTAATCGAAGGTTAATGTCCCGCCAAATGGGCAATGGAATTGGGCAAACCCTAAGGCATGTAACCTTTCTAGGGTTTTTGTGATTTAATATTAATTAAAATTAATTAAACTAAATTAAATCGAGAAATCGAAATAATCGGAAAATAATTCTCGAAATCCTAGTTGGGAGCCTAATCCTAGTTTTATCACTCTAATCCTAATTAACCAAATTAATTGAATTAAACCTAATTAGTTAATACCTAACTAATATAATTAAAAAAATAGAAAATACATGATAAAACCTGGGCTGTGATCCTATGTTGTGGCCTTTGAAGGCCCATGGTGAACCTTCATCTCTGATGCGTTGGATCCACTTGGCAGATAATCTGACAGCTGATGCGTGAAGGACCATGGTACGCGCGCCTTGGCCAACCGTACGGGATCCGTGAGCATATTGAAACATCCAAGTTATCAAAAATATTATGTAGCGTGTGGGGTTCGAACCCCAGTTCTCTCCCTCACCAGTCAACCCCTTTGCCAAACACGCCATCTTTCAATTCTGTCATTTACTTACGTTCATTCATTGTTAAAGGAATTTAAAGCATTATACAGAAACAAAAAAAAAAAAGAGAACATGCGCGCCGCTGGGGGATCTTCTTCCCCGTTCCAGCTGTTCGTGAGCGCTACACAACCACCCCTGCGAACCTGAATCCAAGCAAACACGACAAATAAATAATTTTCAAGGTCATGGATCGACTGAAAGTTATCTTCCGAAGCCACTGGTATTATCAGTTTGTGTTGATTCCGCTTGTAACTCGAAGCCCTAAAATGGAGCTTCTAAGGCCTAACAATGGTGAAGCTCCAAAACTGCACTTGAACCACAATTAAACAACACAGGAAGCTTCAAAATACCAATACAAACACAAAGACGCAATCAAATAACGTTAAAAGTATGCGTATACTCAGAATCGAAACCAAAAAAATTTCGATGCAACCGTGACTTAATTTACTCGATTCTGAAGGTGTTGGTGAGTAATGGCGATGCAGTTATCTTCAAAGAGTGACGAGGAACCTTCTGGGACGTGTGAGCAGACTTAAATCGGACTCAAATCCCTTCTACCATGGCCATTGCTTTTCACGTTTTTTCCGGTTCTCCACCGAAACTTCTTCGCGGCCGCCCCCTCTGCTTTGTACCTCCAAATTCTTATATATGGCCTTAGTTTTAGGTTAACAGAAATCCAGTCTCTCAATGTGATTGTCTTGTTTTGGGAAGATTTGATTTAATTTGTACAAAATCCATTTTAATCAAGAAATTGCACTTGATTGCAAATCACCATTAAAACTTCCCAATTTTGATCCTTTTCTATTTTCAACCTTTTTCACGTTTCTGCTTGGCTATTTGGGGTGTACATCACAACAAGACTTCTTTTCTCTTTTTTTATTTATTTATTATTTAAGTGAATAAAAGAAATCAAATGATTAAAAAAATAATGAAACTAATGCTAATCCTATTAATACTAAATGTTAACCCTAATATAATAAATAAAAATAACACTAATATAATATATTTTAATAAATCCTAATGATAATCCTAAATATTAACAATGATTAACTAGTAAAAATAAATGAAATTGAAAAAAAAATGTTAGTGAAAAGAAATGTAATCACAAAAAATGATAAAACCCTTGTCCTAATTGGGCCCAAGTGTTTGGGTCCCAAAATACCTGTTATCCACACCTCTATTCCAATTTATAGGAGAATGGGTTAACAATAAGAATGTTAAACCCCCCGACCCTTAATTTAATTCCCTTGATAAATTACTTTACCGGAAATGATTGGGCAAATTTTGGGGTATGACACAGAGACTCAGCACTGCACAAAAATCAGGTATGCTTAACTGTCTCCTACACAAACAGTCCCTAACTAGGGTTTTTGTTTTTTTTCAGGAGAACAAGTTTTTTGAGACCTCAAATGGATTTCATGGACCTCCATATGTCTAAAAGTACCACCATACAAATTTTCAAACTTCAATTCGCTCAGACGCACAGTCAGCAGCTCAAACAGTCAACAGACGACCAGTTTGACCGAAAAGTCAACAGACAGTCAAAAATGAAATTTTTTGTCAACATCCATATTTTGTCAAAATATTCATCATTTGATCATTGGTTGATCATAATTCATCAAGAAAAGATCAAAAATCAACAAAACCCTAAGTTTCAAAATTAGGGTTTTCTCCTAAAAAGTCAACTGAACTTTGACCGGCCATAACTCTCTCCTCGTTCATTAAAAAAATTCCAACCAAAGCTTGTTTTGAAGGAAATTCAATTATCTTTAAAATTCAATTGATCCCATGGTCATTGGATTCACCATTTGAAAAATATGAGCTCAGACATTACCGGTCATTTTCAAAGTCAACAAAAAGTGGTTTTTTGTCAAAGGCCATAACATCAAGATAACTTCTCCAAATGAAAAAAGTTTCCAAAGTAGCTTGTAGAGGACATCTTGAGGTTTCTAAAAAGTACAAGAACTCCTTCATATGATCAAAATTGAGGGATTTATGCCTTGAAGTTGGCTATTTTTTGGGAAAATGCATGAAACCAACATTGATCAAAAATGTTTTTTTTCCAAAAGGGGCCAAGTTTTCATGATCCAAACATGATTCTAACAATGTTAAGGGCCTCCCACGACCAACCTAAGGCCCATAACATTTTTATTTCTTTTTTAGTTTAATTTTATTACCTTTAAAATTAAATTAAAAAGAAATGGTGCAAGATCATTATCCAAAGCTTTGTCTCTTGTTTGAGTCATCAAGATGGCTTATTTTCTGCAACAAAGAGAAGTACATAGCAGGCCTAGAGCAAGAGGGTGAAGAAAATTCAAAGCCATGGCCAAAGAATTCAAACTTTTTAATATTAAAGAATTCAAAGGTTCAAAGATCATCAATGCTTCTTAGCTTAAGTTTGAAGCACATCCATAACTTATAAATGAAGTAGGACACTTCAGTAACAAGGACACACGAATTCAGAGCCAATTCTATGCTTATACCACTCTTGTAGCAACTTGTAATTTTGAAGGAAATTTGAAATTCGAATTTGAAATTCAAGCTCATTTCAATACAAACTAAACACTCAAACATGTTCCCTGACCTCCACTGAATATAACCCAATCATTTGCAGCAAGCAAAGCACTCAAAATCATCCACCATAGCTCACGTTTTGCACAAATAAAAACTAGCTCGAATTCAATCATACATGCATGTTTAGCAAGATGTAAATGCATATTTATGTTTAGATAGATGCTCTGAACGTCTCTGGAAACTTAATTGGTGTTTGGACACCTGTACGAGGAACCACCATTTTAGGGTTCTTGATCTCAAAATTAGGGCTTCACGATTCAGGCAAAATTACAGGTTCTAATTGATATCAGTGAACTCGTATGAACAAGACGAGTTGATTCGTGGCCTCGCGCCAAATTTATTTTGTGTTTTACTTGTATTCGTGATACACAGGTATAATAGGGTTAAGCTTTTTACAGCTCTCTGCAAATGAGCGCTGTAAAAAGTGTTTTGATGAAGAAGATGAAGACGTGGCTCTCTCCCATTGGCTGAGGGACGCGCGCGTTTCAGTTTAAATTTTCTGGATCCTGTGCTTTGCAGTCTACGCTTTTGCCATGTGCCTCACTCCATTCACCATCACATGCATCTGATCCTCCATCCAACGCTCCAGCCTTGTCAGTCCATACCATAGACTCTCTCACTAACCACACAGGATTACAGATTTAAATATTTTCTATTTTTATTTGATTTAACTTCTAAAATTATTTAAAAATAGTTTTAAAAATCAAAAAAATATAATAAAAATATTTTTAGGTTTATAAAATAATCTATTAATTTTTTACACAAAAATATTTTATTTTTCTTAATAATTAAAATATTTTGTTTAATTAATTAGTATATATTTATATATTTGCTTTTTAATTATTTCAACCTATCAAAAAATCAGAAAAAATTTGTTCTTTTTATTAAATTTAGTTTATATATTATAGACTAATTTTGTACATAATTAGAATATTTTTCCCATTAAGTTTAACTTATGTGTATAATTGTTTATATAATTATATGTTAATTAGCTTAATAAATTTCCAAAACAACTTCAAAAAATCCAAAAAAAAATAGTTTTTATTTTAAAATTAATTAATAAGAAATATGAACATATTTTAGACTTAATTTTTAGGTTTAAATTTTATTTCTACCTTTTGTCTCATTTAATTAAATTAATTATGCATTAACTCTAATTAAAATCAACCATCTAAAAAATCCAAAAAATACTTCCTTTTATCTTATTGCAATTTAAATTCCTAGATAAAGTGTATAGGTTGTCAAAATTATGTAAATAGCGTAGTTTACATTTCCCGCACAATCGATGTAATAGCGTAGATTTATTTTCCGCATTTTACATTCCCGCACTTTAAATTTTGTACATATAAAACTGCGTGTATGTCAAAGATAATAACTGAAGAGTTAGGTCACTAACTTCAAAGATAAAAATATCTGAACCAGAACACGATCACACTTGCACCTCTTAGGGTAATCCCTCTGTTACTCTTTTCAAAAATCAAATTCTACTGTTTCAAATCCAAACTTTTGTTTACATCCGGTCAAAGGAGAATTTTCTAAAAGAAATAGGAAAGGACCTTATAAATTTAGGGTAGATCTCCTAATTGCTTGCTCAAATCAAAACAACAAATGTCTCACATATTCCTTGTTTTTCAAAACAAAACTTTCAAAAAAGACAACATTTTGTATATATCCAAACAAGGATCATTACGAAATTAAAGATCTTTTTTTCAAAACATCTTTTCCAAAGATAAAACACTTTGTATACATCCGCACAAGGATCATTACAAAGCCAATTTACAAAGGTATTTTAAAATCACATACAAGCATTTCAAGGCAAGACAAATGATTCAAAACAAGTGAGCTAAGCAATTAAGAGCCCATGGATAACCATGGATACAAAGGGGTGCTAATACCTTCCCTTTGTATAACCTACCCCCGAACCCAAAAATCTCTTAAAGGTCTTTTTCTGTTTCTTTTATAAACCTTTCCTTAATCGGATAAAATAAAAGTCGGTGGCGACTCTCTGATTTTCAAAACTCAAAATAAAAGTAGAGTCAGTTTGTATCTCACGAGAGATAAAAACCGAGGGCGACACTTAGCTACCATGTCATCTATGTTCAAAGTCAGGTGGGCCAATGAGGCGCCAATGATCACCATTTACAGACAGGATGAACCAGCCTATTGCAATGAGATTGATACCGAAGGAGTGGAAGAAAAACCATAGTTCCATGAAGTAAAAAGATATCTCGAAGCTCAGGAGTACCCTGAAGGGGCATCCACGATAGAAAGTTTCTAAGAAGATTTGCTGCTAAATTCTTTCTAAGTAATGGAATCCTGTACAAATGCAATCATGACTCGACTTTGCTTCGTTGTGTAAACAAGAAGGAAGCAGAACAGATTATGGAAGACATACACGGTGGTGCTTTTGGTACTCATTCAAGTGGACATACAATGGCTAAAAAGATCTTAAGAGCAGGTTATTACTGGTCTACAATGGAGACAGACTGCCATCGTCATTCCAGAACTTGTCACAAATGCCAGATATATGCCGACAAAGTACATGTACCTTCAGTCCCATTAAATGTCCTGACGGCTCCTTGGCCTTTTGCAATGTGGGGTATTGATATGATTGGAGAAATCAAGCCCACTGCCTCCAACAGACATCACTTTATTCTGGTCGCTATTGATTACTTCACCAAATGGGTAGAAGCAGCTTCGTTTGCTTCAGTCACCAAGAATGTTGTGGCCCAGTTTATCAAGCACAATCTCATTTGTCGATATGGCATCCCTGAAAGGATCATCACAGACCATGGCACAAATTTAAACAACAGAATGATTACTGAACTCTGCATGCAATTCCAGATCAAACATCATAATTCCTCTCCATATCAACCAAAGATGAATGGCACGGTGGAAGCAGCCAACAAGAACATCAAGAAGATCATACAAAAGATGACAGTAACCTACAAAGACTGGCATGAGATGTTACCTTTTTCTCTTCATGGTTATCGCACATCAGCGCGTACTTCAACAGGGGCAACTCCATTCTCCTTAGTCTATGGTATGGAGGCGGTTCTTCCAATTGAAATTCAGATTCCTTCCCTAAGGATTATGAAAGAAGCTGATCTAGACGAAGACGATTGGATTCAGACCCGGTTGGACCAGATAAACTTGATTGATGAGAAGAGACTCGCAGCTATTTGTCATGGTCAGTTGTACCAGAAACGTATGATCAAAGCCTTCAACAAGAAAGTCAAAAGTCAGGCATACCAAACCGGTGATTTGGTTGTCAAACGTATCATCCTACCACAAGGTGACCCCAGGGGCAAGTGGAATCCCACTTATGAGGGACCGTTTGTAATCAAGAAAGTATTCTCCGGCGGAGCCATGTTGCTTACCACTATGGATGGCGAGGATTTCCCACACCCTATAAATGCGGACATAGTCAAAAAGTACTTCGCTTAAAGAAAAGCTCGCTAAGTTGAAAACCTGAAAGGGAAACTTAGGCAAAAATGAGCGTCTCGGTGGATTGAAAACCTGAAAGGGCGATCCAGGCAAAAATTAGAGACTAAATAAATAATAATTATCCCGGTAGGCTGAAAACCTGAAAAGGCAACCTAGGCAAAAGTTAGGGAATAAAGTGTACGACTATGTCCCGTTTGGCTACCTACTCACCTTCAAGGTTCAACACATCAAAGGCACCAATCAGTTCAATCACTTTCTTCCAATAAGTGAGGGATGAGATACTCGAAGACAGATTGGCAATAGCAGAGTTGAAACTTGTCTGGATTGTTTTCACATAGTTATTTCTCTTTATAAGTAATTTTCAAAGTTTTAGGACAATTTCCTACTACTAGGATTTTTGTCTCCTTGTACTAATCCGCCTATTATGGCTCTCTTTCAAAATCAATACAGCTCATGCTTAAAGTCAAAGTTTCCGTTTTTTATGTTTTGAATACGTAAACGTCCCAATGATAATTTTGAATGAACATATGCATTCCAATATGATTGATGTTTATAAGAAAAACAAGAATAGCATCCAGGTAATTTCCTAATCATCTGGACATCATCCCGAAACCAGCATCGGAAGAAAAGTTCCCCAACAGAGATATGTTTCTCAGCAAATTCCTCAATGAGATTTTTCTCTCCAATAAAGTGATTCGAGAAACCTTATTCCCCAGCAGGGCTACTCAAAATCATTATCCCCAGAAGGTGTGATCCTCCACACCGAGGTTGGATCATATAGTGCATCGGCGGATTACACATCTTTCTTATTCCCATTCAGGGTACATCAAAATCAGAACTTTCAAATTACCTTCATCCCCAAGCATAGTCAAAGATCCCTCAACAGAGTACCCTAGTCCGTAAGGAAGTTCCCTAGTTGAGTGTACTCGAACAAGATAGCAAAGATCATCAACGATCATAATACCTTCGTTTCTAAAAATAGCAAGCAGGGATTTATTTTCCCAACCAGAAGTTTTATACGCTCTAAAATTGCATAAGTCATACATCATACGCATATTCATACATAGCATATAATGTTTCATGACAAACGCATACATAACATGCACATTTCTTATTTAGTTTGAGAATCTCAACATATACATTACATGCATCATGACATTGCATGTCACTAACTTGATTTTTTCAGATGGACGGATATCCTCAGCAAAGTTATTCTCAAATCACATGCAGTGTTCCCCTGGATTCTATTCAGACGAACTTTCCTCTCAGATATAATCAAATCAAAGATTCGAACTGAAGGGATCTTTCTTTCCGAATCACCTATCAATTCAAAACAAGCAACACAGATTTAAGTCGATACCTTGGACGGTTCCTTAATGATCTACTTTCAGATCTAAGTCGATACCTTGGACGGTTACTTAATGATCTACCTTGAGATCTAAGTCGATACCTTAGACGGTTCCTTAAAGCAGTCAACCTTCAAGATCCAAAGCGGATACCTCAGACGGTTCCTTAATGATCTACCTTCAAAGATCTAAAGCTGGTACCTCAGGCGGTTCCTCATAGATCAACTTTCAAAATCTAAAGCGGAAAAACTTTGGACAGTTCTGTAACAATCAGCCTCCAAGATCCAAAGCGGTAACCTCGGACGGTTCCTAAACGGTCAACATAAAGGTTTTTAAATCCTTCATCAAGATATAATCAATGGATTCATTCTGATGAACAAACCATCAACACGTTTGCCAGATGGCATCTGAAAGCCCATCTCAAGTAATGTTTCGATCTGCCAACAACATTTCTCAGACAACATTCAAATGCAATTTCCAACATCACTTCCGGTGGAGGTAAGTGCAAATTTTCAGGGCATCTAAATATTCAATCATCTTCTACCTTCAGATTCCAATCAGGTTTAAGAAGATTGAATAAGGGCAACTGTTATACCCCAAAATTTGCCCGCATCTTTTTCAGAAAGAAGGCAACAGACTTCTGTCTAAAAATTGGGAGTTTCATATAATCTTGGATTTTATTTCATAAATATCCTGATTTTGTGAATACTCGGTTTTTAGAATTTTTCTTATACGGTATTTTGGTTCGCTGTTGAATTTATTCTTACACAAACGCCAAATATTGTTTATCACTTCACACACACTGTTTATTTGAGATTTATTTGCAGATAAATAGTACTGACGCAATTGGTACAGAATTAAATTTTGCAGGCGCAAAGTCCGGGGATTCAGACTGTACTGGTAACAATTAAATTATTATTAGTTTTTTGTTTCCCACTAATTTTTGTACTATATTATTATTATTTTCAAAATCTCTTCTATTATTTTCAAAATCTTTTCCTTTCTTTTCAAATCTCTTTCTTTCAAAATCAAATCCTAACTTTATTCTACACATCTCTCTTTTCAAACCCTACCATACACTTTCTTTCAAATCCTACTACCACTCAAATTTTCCTTTTTGTACGGAATCACTTCATTCCCCAACGTCTCTATCCTTCTTTTCACTCTATAAATACCTATCATTTTTTTCATAAATTCTCACATCAAATTTCAATTCATTTCTCAAACTTCTACCTCATATTTATTTTCTCTTCTTCCCCGGCAAAAATGGCAAAGTGGATGGATACGTGTCTTCTTATGGTCATCATTGTTTTGGTGGTGATCATGTCCTTTTTCTGTCTGCATAGTCTTGAAAAATGCGGACCTGGGTTGCTTACACTCCCGATCATCTATATGTTGTTATTTATAGCATGGTTTTTTAATCGTCATTTTTAAAGTTTGTCGTATCTTTTGTTTTCAAATAATGTACCGTTTATTTTATTTGTCGTACTGTTCATTATATTATGTAATATTTGTACTGTCAATATTAAATGTCGTACTATCTGTCATACTGTCGTTTAATTATCAAGATAATATTATGTGTGTTTTCTGCTAGTTAAATATTTATTTTTCTGTGCATTAAATATTTTTCAATGGTATTATCGATAATTTCGTTCGCGTACAGTATTTTTTGTTTATTTATTATGTTTGTGTTTTTCTAAAAACTCATGTAAATAAATTTTCACCATTAACACAACAAAAAAAACAAAAAGAAAAAATTAACTTTAACTGTTGAATTTTCACTTTAACTGTTATGCTAATGCCCAGACAGCCAGTTGACAGTCAAACCCGCTGACAGCGCGATTCTCCGCGTTTTGCACCATCAATCAAATCAATCTTTTGCATTCCAAAATTCCAAGATTTTTGTTCTAGAAGTCTTCTAATAATAACATGATCAGCAGAGACTCATCACTGCACAAAAATTAGGTACGCTTAACTGTCTCCTACACAAACAGTCCCTAACTAGGGTTTTTGTTTTTTTCAGGAGAACAAGTTTTTTTGAGACCTCAAGTGGATTTCATGGACCTCCATATGTCTCAAAGTACAACCATACAAATTTTCAAACTTCAATTCGCTCAGACGCACAGTCAGCAGCTCAAACAATCAACAGACAACCAGTTTGACCAAAAAGTCAACAGACAGTCAAAAATGAATTTTTTTTGTCAACATCCATATTTTGTCAAAAGATTCATCATTTGATCAATGGTTGATCATAATTCATCAAGAAAATATCAAAAATCAACAAAACCCTAAGTTTCAAAATTAGGGTTTTTCTCCTAAAAAGTCAACTGAACTTTGACCGGCCATAACTCTCTCCTCGTCCACTCAAAAAATTCCAACCAAAGCTTGTTTTGAAGGAAATTCAATTATCTTTCAAATGCAATTGATCCCATGGTCAATGGATTCACCATTTGGATAATATGAGCTCAGACATTACATGTCATTTTCAAAGTCAACAAAAAATGGTTTTTTGTCAAAGGCCATAACATCAAGATAACTTCTCCAAATGAAAAAAAGTTTCCAAAGTAGCTTGTAGAGGACATCTTGAGTTTTCTAAAAAGTACAAGAACTCTTTCATATGATCAAAATTGAGGGATTTATGCCTTGTTGAAGTTGGCTATTTTTTGGGAAAATGCATGAAAACAACATTGATCAAAAATGTTTTTTTTCCAAAAAAGGCCAAGTTTTCATGATCCAAACATGATTCTAATGATGCTAAGGGCCTCCCACGACCAACCTAAGGGCCATAACATTTTTATTTCTTTTTTGGTTTAATTTTATTACATTTAAAGTTAAATTAAAAAAGAAATGGTGAAAGATAATGATACAATGCTTTGATCTTAAGCTAAAGCCATCAAGAATGATTCAACTCTGCAGCATGAAGGTACATAGCAGGCCTAGAGCAAGAGGGATGAAGAAAATCAAGCCATGGTCAAAAATTCAAAGATTTTTAATATTAAAAAATCAAAAGTTCAAAAAGCAATCAATGCTTCTTAGCTTAGCTTTGCAGCACCTCCATTGCTTATAAATGAAGTAGAACACCTCATCAACACTACACACACAAAAATCTACCAAGAGAATAGCTAAGAAGTTCACAAAATTCTTCAAAAAATATCAAAACTTTGTAATTTTTGTTTTCATAGTTCCAACCACTATCAATACAAAATAATCATTCTAATCATCTCCTGGGACCTAATATAGTAAGTTGGGGTCATTAATCATGGTTACATGTTCATAAATCTCATGCTTCGAAAGTTACATATTCATGCATATTATCAACTTTTAATATCTTCATGATAATCGTGTTTAAATGAAAGATAATTCCTTTGTTATCTTTTTTAGATCATATGGAGTAGATTCAACGTATTACATGTGAACTTAAAGCCTTGAGTCATGGTGTGCCATGGTTGAAGCTCAAAGCTTCAACCTTTTCATTTTCATACCTAACATGGCCAAATGAAAAAACTAACATCACTATTGGATTCAGGAGGTCTTGTTTAGTAAATCTGGGCTCTTGTTGTTTTTGTTTCACGCGTTTTTTTGTAGGTTTCAAAATCCAGAAATTCAAAGGTGGAAATCCGCAGGTAAAACTGCAGGAAAATGCGTAGCAAAATCCGCAGGTACCATTGAAGAAGATGATGAATAGTGGAGAAGACTCTTTGAACAGCACGTGTGGCATATCCCACTCTTTCTATTCGCTGGTCAGCTTCACGTGGGTCCCACCTGGAAATCTTGAATGCTGACTTATCCTATGTTGCTTCTCTATCCACGTGCACCATGTGACTTCAAATCTGAGCCACAAGATCACCTAGTAATCTGATCCAGCGCCCTAGCATGCGCAACCACACCATAGTCCATCATAAATCATCACACCAGATTATAAATATTATATTTTCTTTATATTATTTTTGACACAAAAATATTTTATTTTTCTTTATATTTAAAATATTTTGTTTAATTAATTAGTATATATTTATATATTTGCTTTTTAATTATCTTAACCTATCAAAAAAAATCAAAAAAAAAATTTTCTTTTTATTTAAATTAAGTTTATATATTATAAACTAATTTTGTACATATTTAGAATATTTTTCTCTTTAAGATTTAATTATTTGTATAATTATATGTTAATTAACTTAATAAATTTCCAAGACAACTTCAAAAATAAAAAAAATTTAGTTTTATTTTAAAATTAATTAACAAGCAATATGAACATATTTTAGACTTAATTTTTAGGTTTAAATTTTATTTCTACCTTTTTCTCATTTAATTAAATTAATTATGCATTAATTCTAATTAAAATCAACCATACAAAAAAAATCCAAAAATATTTCCTTTTATCTTATTGCAATTTAAATTCATAGATAAGTGTATAGGTTGTTAAAATCATGTAAATAGCGTAGTTTACATTTCTCGCACAATCGATGTAATAGCGTAGATTTACTTACCGCATTTTACATTCCCGCACTTTAAATTTCTGTACATATAAAACTGCGTGTATGTCAAAGATAATAACTGAAGCGTTAGATCACTAACTTCAAAGATAAAAATATCTGAACCATAACACGATCACACTTGCACCTCTTAGGGTAATCCCTCTGTTACTCTTTTCAAAATCAAATCTACTGTTTCAAATACAAATCCAAACTTTTGTTTACATCCGGTCAAAGGAGAATTTTCTAAAAGAAATAGGAAAAGACCTTATAAACTTAGGGTAGATCTCCTAATTGCTTACTCAAATCAAACAAAACAACAAATGTCTCATATATCATTGTTTTTTCAAAACTTCCAAAAAAGATAACATTTTATATATATCCAAACAAGGATCATTACGAAATTAAAGATCTTTTTTTCAAAACATCTTTCGAAAGATAAAATACTTTGTATACATCCGCACAGGGATCATTACAAAGTTAATTTACAAAAGGTATTTTAAAACCACATACAAGCATTTCAAAGCAAGACAAATGATTCAGACAAGTGAGCTAAGCAATTAAGAGCCCATGGATAACCATGGATACAAAGGGGTGCTAATACCTTCCCTTTGTATAATCTACCCCCGAACCCAAAATCTCTTAAAGGTCTTTTTCTGTTTCTTTTATAAACCTTTCCTTAATTGGATAAAGTAAAAGTCGGTGGCGACTCTCTGATTTTCAAAACTCAAAATAAAAGAAGAGTCAGTTCGTATCTCACGAGAAAAACCGAGGGCGACAAGTATAGTTTGTTAAAAATGTCAAAAAAGTTATTTTTTTTTCTAAATCTCAATATTGCCTACCAGATTTTTCAAATTTTCGAAAACTTTGGTTTGTACCGGATTTTTAAAAAAATCTGGTACGTCTTATAGGTTACTAGTTTTTTCAAAATATCTAGTATAAGTCCGCCGGATTTTTCAAATCACTGCTATGAATGCATTGGATTTTTCAAATAACCTCAATTGTTTTGCAGAAACCCGTGATTTTTTACCAGCAATTTCTAAAATGTTCAATAATTCTTCATAACTTTGCTAAATATCCAGTATGTTTCAAAAGATTTAATATTTCTTCATCTAAACGATAAAATTTTCAAAAAAATTGAATAGTTGCATAAAAAAAATCTAAAATTTAGATAAACTTTTAAAAAATAAAGAAATTTAATAAGGGCATAACTGTAACTGAGCCCTTTTGTGAGGGGTGCCAGGTCAAAGTGGGTGGTGTGAAGATAAAATATTTCAAATTGGCTATATAAAATTCTCCAACTTTGTAAATAGAACTTTAGGCTAGACTAAGCCCAAAGCTCATATACCTTATCCTAACAAAAACTATTATACTAGGTGACTCTTAACACAGATTTTGGTTCATACCTCCTTTTTCTCACAAAAACACATACCCTCCAAATAAATAAATAAATTAAAAAAATCAAAATGGGTAAGAATGTACAAATTCTAAGAAGATTCATTCTTATATATATTTTGTTTAAATATTCAATCTGAATATTTTATTTTTCTAGTATAAATATTCAAATCAAAAGTTTTGTTTGTCATTATGTTTAGTTTGAATATTCAAACTTACTTTTTCTCTTTTAAAACTTTTTGTTCGAATATTCAAATCGATCCTATTAAAATAACAACTTCTATCCTGTGCGCCTGCATAGAGTAGAATTGTTGAAATTTCTGAAAATATATTGTGTTTTTTACCATTAATATGACTAAGCCTGAGAACATAAAGTGAAATAGGTGCATGGGAAAAAATGGAGAATTTTTTTGGACAACTCCTCAATTAGATATAATTAGATAACTTAATACTCCATCCGTTTTAAAAGAACTATGGTTTAAAGTTCTTTCACATACATTAAAAAATATAATAATTTTTTTTTATAAAATATCGTATTTTTATTAAATTAATATTAAAAATATACTGGAAGTAGTGTACAAAGTAATAATTGAATAATAGAATTGAAAAAATAGCAATCATTACTACATTAAAAAGTGAGGATTACATTTATTTTGAAACAAATTTTATTTGTTAAAACGACACTCATGGTGAAACGGAAGGAATATAATATTGTCATTCTTAAAAAAAAGTTTAAATATGTTTTAGTTACTGAAATTTTATTTTTAGTCTATTAAAATAATAATATATTTTAAGTCATATAAAACTTTTATGCATACAGTTGTAGTCCATGATATTTCTAACATTTTAAAAATTGTTTAAGTATCATTTAACTTTTAAATTTTTGAATAATTTGTTTCATACATGTTTAGAATACTGTAAAATGTTTCTTTATCAAATTTTAGAATTTTAAAAACGAGAAGAATTAAATATGAATTTTTTTAATTTTAAAAGATAATAATAAAAGTAATGAAAATTTCGACTTATAAATCAAATTTTGAATTCATTTTTTTCGAACTTTTCACGTTTTAAATATATATGAAAAATAATCATTTAAAAATACATATTGGTTAACACCATAGACTAAAACTACGTGCATAATAATTTATAGAGAGCAAAACATGTCATTTTATAGGGACCAAAAATAAAACTTAATAATTTTATAGGAATGAAAAACATATTTAACCTTAAAAAATATAACTTTTACATTATAAAATATCATTTTTTTATAAATTCTAAAAAAAATTAGATTGGTATCGATAATTTTGATATAATATCTAAAATTAAGTAAAAATCTTGTTTTTTATAAAAACTTATTTAACTTGCGATACCATACAGGCAATTTAAACTCTTAGCCAATTTAGAAATGTCCAATAAACTTATTTAACTTGCGATACCATACAGGTAATTTAGACTTTTAGACTTTGTTTGGATTGATGGAATCGGATGGAGCGAAGCTGAATGAGATGGAATAAAATGATATTTTATTGTTTGGATAATTTAGAAATGGATGGAGCAAAGCGGAATGGAATTGTATGGATTACATTCCATTCCATCACTTACCACCATATTCCTTCCCATCCGATTTGGGAGGAATGAACGACTTACCTTGTTTCATCCTAAAATTTCCAAACAATGGAATGGTATCTTCGACCCGCTCTGCTCCATTCCGCTCCATCCCGGTCCGTTTATTTCATGATATCCAAACATAGCCTTAGTTAACTTAGCCAGTCTTGCAATAGCGTATAAATCCCACCAGAGTCGAAGACGAACAAAAGGCAAAGTGAGCCCCAAGAGAAATAGGTTTCACCAGCATGAAACTCCCATGGAAATCACCACAGTCATTGGTAAAAGAATGGAACCAGGGGACCTGGGACAAAAAAAGATCAATCCCTGATCAACCTTTAGAGTTCACTACCACAACAACGAGGTTTCTTGGTTCAAGATTGAAGAATATTGGATATCTTGAAGAAACTCACACAACTTCTAAAGAGGACTAACTTAATCAACACACGATAAAAATTTTCTATAGGCTTAACCTGAGAGAGAAGGTGCGAAATAAAGAACACTTTAGGTTTTCTAAATTTGTTGAAGTATGAATTTTTCTGATTCTAATTGAACCACCATCTAAGAACCAAAAAAAAATCTCATGGTGATATTTTTTTGGGAGGGAATGACAAAAGTGGTTTTTATAAGTGCTAGTAGTAAGGCACAAAATAGGTAAGAAAATGAACAATTTATTTGAGTATACTCGTACTGTTATGATTTGAATTAGATGAAAGAATGATTTAAATCAAGGTGATAAAATCTGAAAATATCTTGTTTGATTCGAAACATGATTCGACACATGTGATTTGAATCAAGAAATTACATGTTTTGAAGCACATAACTGCTGGTGTTTTCTAAAATAGTTTGTTTGTTCATGATTTAAGTCATCCACTATTGTGATTCTCGTCATGTTGTATTTGATTGGAATTAGACACATCCTTGATTTGAATCACAATTACATCGTCCAATTCAACATTTCAAATTGAACTATTGATTCGAATAAACCAAAGTTATGATTCGAATCAAGCTTCTAAGACACTTAGTTTTTAGCTTTATAACTTGTGAGTCAAGATACATATATTTTAACTTTGACCAACTTGCTCAAGCTAAAAAAAATTGTAGTGGATTCAATCTAAATGAGTATAAGGGATAAATCAAGGTACAATTCCATGAAAAATAATGAAATCAACTGATAGAATCAAATTACGATTAAATTGATATAACCACGTTGCTAATAAACGATAATTGAAAACCATCGAAAATGCAACAAACAACAAAATACACATATGAAATACACAGTTACTAATGGAGAAATTTTAGTTTCCCACTTTTTGATGTTTGAAAATTTTGATATATTATTGGATTTGAATTTGATTTGAATAATTTGATTTGATTCCAGTTGATTATTCAACAGCACATAACTGATATACAATCTCTTGAGCTCTAAAGCCTCCCCTACAAACAACACTTATCGAGTGTAAAAATTTGATAGATACTTCATAACAACTTCTCCTCCTTTGACAAATACAAAAAGAGAAAAGTATATATATGACTATAAGTAGTAGATGAAATTACAACATAATGAAATCACACTATTTAGTATTTACTAGCAGCTCAACTTAACACATAAAAATTATATCAATTACGCAATTGAGCACAACATAAACAAATCCACTCAAGCCTAATTTTAAAAGAAATTTTAGATAATTAACATCACAACAAAAATACATATAACAAATAAGAGAAATACCAAAAATAAACGATACACAAAAAGATTACAAAGATGCTCAAAATATTGTTCTAGGAAAATTCCTATCGAGCAAACTGATACACAAGAATTCTCTCATCTCTGGTCTAGCAAGAATCTGGTGTGATCCCAATGGTCTCAAACTTATTGAAATGGAAACAAATATCTACAACCTTACCATGAAAAATCCTATAGATATCAAGAGAATCCTTAAAGGTAACCCTTGGATCTTTCGTAACACATGGCTCGCGGTTAAACCATGGTATCAAGATATCCAACCACAAATATGCAGCCTTCCCCAAATGATCAAAATGAAGAAAATGAGAACCGAAAGTGGATCCAAGCTAGGCCAAGTCCTTGAATTAAAACTATTCATGTTTCCCAAAAAGATAATTCTGATTAAGGTAAAATTCCTTTTAAATATAAACAAACCTCTCAAACTTGTAATGCATATTGGAAGTATAATACAAGACACTACATAAATTGATTTCAGATATGAAAATATCCATATGGTTTGCTATAATTTTGCCTTAATTGTCGTAATGAAGATTATTTTTCTCAGGAAAATCAGAAAAGCATGGATCCTATTGTGAAAAATCCATATAAACCTTCGTTAAGATCCATATAATATGGAATAAATTTTTTGGAACAAGCTTTAAAAAGGTACAGTAGCAATCCCATTAATTCTCCTAGCTATGTAAAATCCAATCATATTCTTAAAGCTATGTTGAAACAATTAGGAAGGGTGACAATTTCTGAAAACCAAAATCAGCAATTACAAGAATATAGCAAGCAAAAACCAGCACAAATATTGATACATTTGTTGTTATACATGACAACAAGCGGAAACACGTTTAATGAAGCCCCGCATTCAACATTGAGCAAGTTGGAACTGTCGGGGTTGTAAAATCCTCGGGCAGTTAGAGCTTCGAAGCTGATTATCAATACTCACAACCTGAATATAATCTTTCTCTCAGGAGATAATTTGTTTGGCACCACCTTTAAGAATATATTTTTTTAATTTTAATTTCAATATGAGTAAGTTCTATGTTAATGGTTGTTCGACCTATTTTGGAGGTAAATGGTGGTCGTATTCTCACGTGAATTCGAATAAAGTTGAATAGATTATTATTTCTCTAATAAAAATAATGATAATACCATTAGATTTACATGTGTTTATGGTTTTCCTATTCATACCAATAAGCATTTAATTTTCTCTATGCTAACCAATCAAAACAACTCTCATAATTTTGGTGATTTGATTGTGTATGGTGACTTTAATCTAAACAACTTTCATAGCGGGTAATTCCATTGAAAATAATTTAATAAATCTCTTTAATAATACTCCATTGGTCTCAAATTATAAGACGCTTTGGAGAAAAAAGTGTCCAAAATTATAAGTCACTTTACAATTCCAATGCAACATTAATATATTTTTTCCTATTTATCATTATTTCTCTTCCTTTTTCATAATCTTTTAATTTTTCTTTCCAATACAATTATTTAAGGGCGTTTTTTTTAAAGTTATACATCATTTCACTTTTCCTTAAAGTAATAATTGCATTTCTTAATTTGTGTGAAATGTCCAAAACATCTTATAATTTAGGACAGAGGTAGTATCATTTAATATTGCAATCTTAATGACATCTCTATAATGATGATGTTCTTACTTTAATCAATCACCATTAACCAATCTAATGCTAATCTTATCCAAGCCAGATTGGACAAATTCCTTGTTTCTTATATGTGGATTGATAAGCACCATGATCATTATAATAATCACCTTCTCATATAGGCTTATATTCATAATCGTATATTACTCTTTTTTAATGAAAATCAAAATTACAAAGTTCATGTTTCTATAGGTAATTAGAAGTCCATGTTTGACAAAATTTGGACATTAGATGAAGAAAGTAAGGTTATTGTCTACCAGAGCTAGAATAACCCTAGTGGAGATCAGCAACACAAGTTGAAATATACTCTCAGTCAACTTTCTAAATGGGTTCAATTAAGTTTAGAGACCTAGCTATAAAGGTTAAGAAACCTCAATGGAATCTAGTTAGGCTTAGAACCAAATCCCCTACATATATGAATGTTAATAGCGTAATGAAGGGTGAAAGTGAGGTTGATGAAGCCTAAAAAAGAGAATAAATTTATCAAAGTGAAAGCACTAAAATCACTTGGCTCGGAAAAGGGAACAAGAATACAAAGTATTTTCACCAGAAGGCTAATCAAAGAAAAAGTTAGAAACGAGATATCCCATGTTTCAAGGACTGTTGGTACGAGTTATGATAAATAAGAGGATATTTTAAAAAAAAAATTACAAACCAATTTTCTGATATTTTCAAGTCTAGTAATACCAAGACCACCAAAATATGCACCATGTGGTAGAAAATAGACTTAGCTTTGGAATCAAAGAAAACTTACAACGATATTATACAACTAATAAGGTTAGAAATTCTCTTCTTCTACTAGCCTGAATGGTCTATCTGCCTACTTTTACCAAGACTATTGGAACATTATAGGTAATGAAATCATCAATTTAGCTCTCAATAATCTCAATAATAATGGTAACATCTCTAACCTTAATCAAACTTTATTTGTCTTACACCCAAAATAAGCAACCCTATAAAACCTTCTAACTATAACCCTAATGTTACTCTCAAGATAATAACCAAAACTATTGCCAATAGTATGGATTTATGTGCTTGTAGGTATAAAATTGATAATCCCAAACAATATCCATCTAAATATTTGATAATGACAAAGATTGTAGTAGGTGGCAATACCTTTCAATTCTCTGGTTGATAACCTAAACAGAGAAATATCTAATGCCTCATCAAGAAAAAGATACTCAAAATTAAAGTACTTATATGATCGATGTATCTAGCAAAAGTCTTGGAAGCCTTAGAGTAATAAAAGAGAGGAATTTGAAATCTTTCCAGGTTATGTCTGTCTGAGTGACCGGAGTTTTGTAAAAGTAAGGAAATACTTCTAAGTACTAAGGCAACTTTCACACACACACACACACACACACACACACAACAATCCTTTTCAAAATGTTTACATATTAAAAATTGTTTTCTAAGTCAAGCCATATGATTAGAAAGTTGTCCAATCTCTTTCCAAACCTTTTTTGAACTAACTGATCAATTAGGGACTTAAGCCAATTGATTGGGAAAACTTTTTGAGCCAAACAAATGATTATAGCATTAAGCCAATTGATTAGAGAAGGGCTAAACGTTTAACCAAATGATTAAGACAACATCTTAATAACTTGTAACAATGTGATATCTAATATTTCCATATATAACATGGTAATCAATAAAAAATGGCCTAGCCAATCAATTGAAGTGTTATGCCAATCGATTGGCTCATCAATTCTTCTCGTGGATCATTTCTTTTTCTCGTTTTTCCAACTTCCATATAAAGGAGTCTTGCCTCCTCTTCATTTCACGCCACTTTCCAAAGGTTTACATTTTATTTGGAATTTATCTCTCTATTTTCTCTCCTTCTCTTTATAGAAATATTTATTTTTCACTTAAAATTTTCCATAGTGATTTTGAGTGAAACTCCGCTTATGAGGAAGAGTTTGTAAATGGTTGTGTTGTCTGTTCAATTTTTTAGAGTGTGATACTCTTGAGAAATTTGAGTTTTGTTCGTAAGATAAACCAGTCATGAAATCTCTATTTTTGTTTATTGAGCTTTGCTGGAAAAAGTTTATTTTGGTTATTGAGATCAGCCTAAAAATCTCTAAGAAGGTTCATTAACTTATCTTGTAGTAAGAGCTATCTTTGGTTGAGAATAAGCTGGTAAAATCTTAAGATCATATTGTATTAAGGGTCGTGGACATAGCATAAAAAACTTAAAAGTTTATAGCCAAAATCTCAAGAAGATCTATTGGGGACAAAACTAGGCCAACGTTCGACCAAACCTTGATAACTCTCTGATGAAATCTCTCTAACCCTTACTCTCTTTATTTTTCGCTTCTATTTACTCCTACGAAACTACTAATTCAATTTCAAAATTAATCGAGAAAAATATAAAAGTAATAAAGAATTTTAAATACCACAATTCACCCTCCCTTTTGTGCTTAAAGTCACTTATCCAACAAATATAACTAAGTCTTATCTCAACAAAATCATCAATTCGTACCAGAGTGCCTTTGTTTCTAGAAGACTCATTACTAACAATATCATTCTTACTTTTGAACCTTTCATTATCTTAATAAAAATAAAAGCATCAATAAGGGTTATGTTGATTTTAAGGTAGACATTGCCAAATCCTATGATATGATTGAGTGGAACTATATAGAAAATACTCTTAAGTACATGTGACTCACTAAAAAAAAGATTAATACTATCATGAATTGACCGAATATGTTTCCTTCTCCATGATCATTAGTGATAGCTACTTTAATTGGTTTAGCCTCACTAGGGGCATCAGACAAGGGGGTCCCTACCTCTTATCTTTTTATTTTATGTGATGAGGTGCTCTCTAGTTTACTTCTCAATAGTTAGGAAAATGGTCTTATTTATGGTATGACTATTGATAAAAAGGCCCTTTCTATATCTCAAATTTTCTTTTCTAATGATAACCTTATATTTTGCAGGGCCAATAAAGAGGAAGCAAAAGAAATACACAATGGTTTGATCTCTATCAAAATAATTATGTTCAACTCATCAACTATAACTAATTCTTTATAGTATTTATCAACAAAGTCGAGGAAGATACTAAAGACAAATTTAGAATATTGATGTTTATAAAGATTAAGAACAACATTGGTAACTATCTAGGCCTTCCTACCCAATTTGGTTGATAAAAGAGAAATTATTTCAAATTCCTCCTTGATAGAATTATAAGGAATTTAAATGGCTGGAAAAAAACATAACATATGCTGGAAAAATCGTAGCTCAAGCTATTCCTACCTATGTCATAAGTGTGTTTAAATTCTCTAACAATCTTTGTAAAGACATAGACATAATGACATAAATTAATGGTGAGGTGATAAGACCAACAAGAATAAGATTTTTCAGAACATTTGAAATTTGCTATGCTATATTAAGAATAAATAAGGACTTAATTAAAGCAATGACAATTAGATTATTACCTTAATCAATGGGAAGGGGGCCTTAGATGATAATGATCCGGTTTGACTAAATGGGCCTAAAATATGAACAATATCAACAACATAAAAAAACCATGTACCCATATAAGAATATTAGAAAAAATGACATGAAAGAGATGAATAATAATAAAAAAGAAGACAACATATATGGATACTGTCAATCCTCAATTTTTTACCCTAAGATCCCACCTATTTACCTTTTTTAATTTCATATAAAAATCATTCATGCATCATTTGCCAACCCAAAATATACAAAAATATGTTTGCTTGTTGCATGTTTCACAAGATAGGTACTGGTCAATGAGCTTAGGCAAATTAGGGTTTTGTGGCTTAAAAAGGGATTCAAGATTTCCATATGCCCAAGTGATTCCCATCATTCATATTCAAGCTTAAGAATGCTTCCAATCAAGATCAACAACTCTTAAATTCATCTGGTATACCAATTAGGTTTTGACCTAATTCTTTGGGGAAGTTGGCTTATGGTCAAAGCATGAATCAAGAATCACAAATACTTCATTATAGCCCACTAATATCATGAATCAAGGATCACAAATACTTCATTATAGCCCACTCATATCATCTATTTGGCTAGAAGAATTTAATTCAATTGGTATTTGGAAGAATGCAATTCAACTGACAAAAGTCAATTGTGGAGTAATCAACTTTGACTTTTAGTCAACTATAGACTTCTAAGATCAAGGATCATGAAAATATGATTATTAAAGTCATTTGATCAAATTTAATCAAGAAAATCAATCAAAAGATTCAAAAGTAAAAATTAGGGTTTTGAGAATTTTTCTAAGTTATGGTAATTTTACATGTTCAAGTACTCAACTTTGAAAGCTTGTAACTTCTTTATCAAGTCACCATTTTGTATACCCCAAAGATAAAATTGAAGATCTCATTTCTTATAATAACTTTGTCCTTGAGGATGAATCCCCAACGTGTGCAAGGATTTTGAGTTATGAAGCTATGAAGTTGATGTTTCAATTGCCCACACTTTGAGAAAATTTCAAGGCAGATTTGTTCCTAAAAAGTGCATGACTTTGAGGTCATTTTCAATAATGATCCCTTATGAATTCAAGAAAACACAAAACATGAAATTTGTAGGGGATGTTTTGGGTTTTCCAAAAAGTACAAGAACTCATTCATAGCATACTTGAGCTGCAAGATTCGAAGAGATGAAATTGAGGTTCCAATCTTGAATAGAGGTCATTTTTCATGAAGAAATCTTGAAGCCTTGGAATTCAAATCTGCATATCTCTTGATTGCAGGCCATATTACTTTAAAATCTCCATCTAATCAGAAGATTACACAAACTTTGGGGCCATTATCAAAGTGATTAAGCTTTTATTCACAATATGCATTTAATTAAGAAAATGTCATCATTATATAGATCTTAGATTATATTATTCTCACATTCATAAAAGCGTTAAAATGTATACCTTATTCCATAATGATGATTAAAGACGGGTGTAATCCACTGAAACTCAATTTATCCCTTTCCAATTCATATTTTTTTCAAAACCCTTTCTTGATGACTATTTGGTAGAGAAACTATTGTGGATGGAATAAAACTCTTTGTTCAATTATCGTGTTTGACTCCCATCAAGTCTTCATTATTTATAGGCTTAAATACACTTTTCGTCCCTGTAAGTTAGCGTGTTTTTGATTTTCGTCCCTGTAAGTTATTTTTTTGAGTTTTAGTCCCTATATCTTACTTTTTGCTCGAGGTTTAGTCCCTAAAGCCAAAATCCGCAGGAAAATCTGCAGGTTACCTGCGGATTTTCTTGTGAAATTTCCTACGGATTTTGATTTTAGGGACTAAAACGAACGCGAAATTGAAATATAAGGACTAAACCCCAAAAAAATAACTTACAGGGACGAAAATCAAAAACACGCTAACTTACAGGGACGAAAAGTGTATTTAAGCCTTATTTATATATGTTATTCACAGTCGTTTACAATAACACCTTTTTTTTGTAGATGTTATTCATGCTCATTCACAATAACATATTTTCATTTTATTTGAACAACACATTTCACATTTTATTTTAATAACACCATTTCATGTTATTTAAGTAACATCATTTCATGTTATTTGAATAACAATTCTTTATATTATTTGAATAACATTCTTTCATGTCATTTGAACAAAACCACTTCATATATGACTTAACACTATATCAATTATAATGCATATTAACGAATTACACATGATTTGGTTCCATCATTTATCATAATTTAGAATATAAACCATAAGATTCATGACGATTATATATCATTTAATCGACATATTTCTTTTTCTTGTATTAGTATATTGGCCTGTCTCGTCAATATGATCATAAGTTAAAAAATGCTTAACGGATTCAACAATACTGTCATTATTAATAACATAATTTGTTCTCATTATCACTAATTTCATGAATACTTAAGTAGAATACAAAACATATCTAAAACATTACATAAATGAGTTCAGAGCATCACATACATCAATAAAATATCGTAATTCATTAACAATCATAATACTCATGTTTTTACATGGCCACCAAATACTTTAAGTGGTAACTCTTTTGTCAAAGGATCATCAATCATAAAATTTGTGTTTGATAGGATAAATTGACACTATTTATTTAACCTCTTTTTTAAATGATAAATTCATTTAATTCCATTTGATTAGCACCGTTAAAATTCTTGTTGTTTCTTAGAGAAGAATACCTTTGCAAAATTATCACAAAAAAAATCAGTGGCTTGAAAATACTATCGACAAGTCAAAGTCCATAAATAAAATTTTGTGGCCAATTAGTCTAAATTGTGGCCTCAAAACATGTCACAAATTCAGCCTCCATGGTGGATACAACAATGAAAATCTCCTTCACACTTTCCATGATATCAATCCTCTAGTCAAAAGATGTACACAACCAAATGTTAACTTTTTTGTATCTATACACCTGGTAAAATTTGAATATGAATATCCAATTACTTAAATATATTGAAACCTCCCTTATGTAAGCATATGATTCTTTGTCCTTTGCAAATACTTTATTTAATTTTTTGTTTCAATTCATTCTTTTGACATTGTGATAGAAGGCCCATACGGATTAGAGCTCGGCCCACATGGATGAGAGATTATGTTCTAAAATAAAATGTTTTAATATTTTATTAGTATGTTTATTTAGTATGTGTTTACTTTTCTTCAATTGGGCCTGACCCATATTCTAACCTAGTACACCTGGTTTATATTTATAGTGTAGTTGCTGATTGAATTGGTAGAGAATCATTTTTAGAATTTTATGCTTTCTTGTTTTGTGTTTATTTCAATGGTTAAACCCTGGATTTGGTAATAGTTGCAAAACCCTTTCTATCATTGGTGCTTTCATCTTGAACCCATGGCCCCTCCCAAACCATCTTAACCTTCTCACCAAGAGATTATTGAACAAGTTGTTCACACAGGCCATATCCAACTCGATAAGGCTATGCAAGAGACCTAACAATAGTTGGATGAACGATTCAATATAATGCAAACAGATCTGGAGCAAACACAACAAAATCTATGTCAAATCAGCACCAAATTGACAGGCAAATCTCAGATTCAAGGTATGAAGCTATCATTACCACTCTTAACAAACTACTCATTCAAAAGGAGAAATAGTCAGCTGCTGTTGTTCATTCTCCAGTGGGTTCCTCATGTATAACTCACCCACCCTCCATTATACCTATAGTCACTGCCCCTGTTTCACATGGGTTTTCCCTGTTCACACACCCCTAAGACAATCTGCCACGTTTTCCCACACAATCCCACAAACCATAGCACCACCGCCATCTGTCACATCGTTGTTGCGATAACATACTACACAAATTCCTCAACCTTTTCCACCATACCCTATTTTCACATAAGCTTTTTCCCCTATCAAGTCTCGTCCTATCCCTTTTCCACAATAAATCACATACACTCTTATTCCCCAAATGAACCATTTACCCCCATTTTGTACCCCCAAATTGGAACTAGTTATGTTTGATGACTCAAACCCTCTCGAATGGTTATTTCAAACTGAACAATTTTTTAATTTTTACAATTTACCACCATAAAACAGATTGTCTATGATGTCCTTTTACATGAAAGGAGATGCATTATACTGGTTTAAATGGATGCATTTTAATCAAGAGTTAACAAATTGGTTTTCTTATACGAAGGCGTTGGAGTTGCGATTTGGTCCCTCCACTTATGCCAATCAACATGTAGAATTGTTTAAGTTAAAGCAAACTAGGTCAGTTGTGGAATATCAACCTAATTTTGAAAATTTGGGAAATCAAGTTGCTGGATTCTCCCATGAAGCAATTATAAATTGTTTTATTTTTGGTTTGACGCCTGATATTCAAAACGAGACCGCCATTCATAAACCCACCTCAATCTCACAAGTTCTTGGGCTAGATAAACTTATTGAATCAAAACTAAGGGAAGCAAAACCTAAGTACCAAAAAGCTTTTTCCACCCCTTTTAATCGCCCAAACACACCCACCCAAAATGCTCCCCTTTCAACAACAATAATGAAATCTCTCACAACCCCACAAACACCTAAGCTACCTATTCGACCTCTTTCCAATGTTCAGCTTCAGGAGCGTCGCGCCCAAGGACTATGTTTCAAATGTGATGAGAAATTCATCCATGGCCATAAATATGCATCTAGAAAATTTATTTTATTGATTGATGATGAGGACTCTTTAATAGAGGAGTCATTGGAACTTATTAACGAGACTGCCACAACACTCGAACCAGATGAGACTTATTTTCAACTATTTCCTCAAGCGGCAAATGGACACTTTTCCCATAAGACCCTCAAATTTAAAGGAATTATTGATGGCTTAACACTCACAGTTCTGATCGATACGGGCAACACTCACAACATTCTACAGTCGCGGATAGCCCAATACCTCAAATTACCAACTACCCCAATCCCTAACTTTTCTATCATGGCTGGTAATGGATCTAAATTACTTTTCTCAGGACCCTGCCCTTAAATTCCAATCACCTTACAAAATAACTTGTTCACAATCCCTTTCCACTTATTTCCTATTGAAGGTGTTGATGTCGTTCTTGGGATGGAATGGTTACGCACTCTTGGTCCTCTTATGCCTCATTTTTCTATCCCTAATATATCCTTCAAATATAACAACAATCACATCACTATTACCGGTGAACCTAAATCCCTTCCATCCCACTCAACCTACAATCATCTTTGTCATCTTCTGCACACATTTGATAGCTTCTATCCATTTTCTCCTTTACCAGCCTACTCCAAAACATGAATCCATTACATCATTCAACAACACCATTGCCTTTGACTCTTTACCACCTTCCCTTCCCCGACGAATTTCCACCATTATCAAATGCTTTGCTGAAATTTTTAAGCAATCCCAAAGCTTACCCCTACCTAAACAACATGATCACGACATACCCATCTCCCCTAACACTACACATGTTAATGTTAAACCTTACTGATATCCTCACTCACAAAAAGAATCTATGACATCCATTATCAAATACATGCTTCAAGAGGGTATTATCAAACCCAACAACAACCCTTGCTCTTCCCCAGTGTTGTTAGTAAGAAAAAAAGATGGCACTTGGCGTTTTTGTGTTGATTATAGAGCGCTCAACACCGTCACAGTTTACGACTGTTTCCCTATCCCAACCATAGATGAACTCTTTGATGAATGGGGTTCAACAACTATTTTTTCTAAGATCGATATTTGATCTGGATATCACCAAATTAGAGTCGTACCGGAGGATACTCATAAAACTCCTTTCAGAATGTTTGACGGACACTATGAGTTTTTGGTTATGCCTTTTGGCCTAACTAACGCTCCTAGTTCTTTTCAATCAATAATGAATGATTTTCTTTTCCCATACTTATGACAGTTTGTTTTAGTTTTTTTTAATGATATTCTAATTTACAGTTCTTGCCTTTCTAATCATGCTCATCATTTAAAAGTTATTTTAGACTTGCTTTTATCCAATCAATTTTATGGGAAACTTTCAAAATGCATTTTTGTTGTTCCTAAAGTTGATTACCTAGGTCATATTATTTCAAGTGAAGGTGTAACCTTAGATCCTACAAAGATTCAAGCTATACTAGACTAGACACAACCTCGTTCACTCATGACACTCAGGGGTTTTTTTAGGCCTCACCGACTTTTATCAATGATTTGTTCGTCATTAAACCTCCCTCGCCGCTCCTTTCACCGATTTATTGTGTTCCACTAAAATATCATATGGAGTACATCAGTTGGACCAACTTTTACAATATTAAAGAAAAAAATGACAGAAACTCCGATGTTTTCTCTTCCAAATTTCTCTCAGATCATCGTGCTTGAGACAGATGCTTTAGCTGTGGCTGTTGGAGCAGTATTATAACAACAAGGACATCCTCTAATGTTCTTCAGCAAGAAACTATGCAACTGGTTACAAGCTTCATTTGTTTACGTGCGTGAAATGTATGCCATCACAGAAGCTGTAAAAAAATGGCGTTAGTATTTAGTAGGCGGTAAATTTCACATCTATACTGATCAGAAGAGTTTGAAAAAATTGTTAGTTCAAACTATTCAAACTCCTAAGCAACAAAAGTGGGCAGCAAAGCTACAAGGATTTCATTTTGAAATATTTTACAAACCTGGAAAAGCCCATCAAGTTGCTGATGCCCTGATCCACATACAACCAGAAGAAGAGGCCATTCTTCTCTCCATCTCTTCCCTGGTTCCACTCCTCGTAACACAATTGAAACAGTATTACAAAGACATTTTCTAACGCACTTACCAAATTCTTCTGGCCACACGGTTGTCTGGGTTGTTTGTGATTGTTTGACAAAATTCTCTCACTTCATAGCGTTATCTACAAAATTTTCCGCTAAGAACCTCACTCTTCGTTTCTCGATGGAGATCTGCAGGTTACATGGAGTTCCAACTTCCATTGTGTTAGATCGCGACCCATTTTTCCTTAGTACCTTTTAGAAGGAAATATTTCGAGCACATGGCATCACACTGAAATACAGTTGTGCGTATCATCCTGAAACTGATGATCAAACAAAAGTGGTTAATAGTTATTTATAGACATACTTAAGATGTTTTTCTAGCGAAAACCAAAAGAAATGGTTCAACTACTTACACTTAGCCGAGTTCTGGTACAATACATCTCACCACTCGTCCATCAAAATGTCACCCTTTGAAGCTTTATACGGACACCCACCTTCATCTTTTCCAAAGTACAACCCCATATATGTAACGATTCTGGCATAAGACGTGTCCCTACAACATCGAAAGGAAGTTTTAAAAACCTTAAAACTTAATCTTGAATGAACCAGAAACAAAATGGCAATTTAGAGTAACAAAAACAAAAGTGAGTGTACCTTTAATGAAGGTGATGTGGTTTAACTTCACCTTCAACCACTCCGTTAAACCTCAATACAACGTCGTTCATCCTAGAAGCTATCAAAATGGTATTTTGGCCCCTTCAAGACCCTTCTCCGCATCGGAAAGGTTGCTTATCACCTTTATTTATCGGAGTCTGCAAGTATCCACCCAATCTTTAATATCTCTCAGCTTCGAATCTTCCATGCAAAGGATCCATTTCCCCCTTTTCGACCGATTCCCATCGAGTTTGTAGGATCTGAAGACGACAATGGGGCCCTTCCTTCACAACCTTCATCAAACCTCGATGTTCTTCAAGGATTTGTGGATTTATCGACTCTAGATGCATTAAACAAGAACGATTCTGTTGAAAAAGGAAAGAGAAGCAAAGAGTTTTTGGAAAAAGAACAACAAGGAAGAACTGAGTCATTGGGGAGAACAAGAAAAGAAGATGATGTTTTTGAAAAAAAGTAGTTGAGAGAAATAGTGAGAGAAATGCATCGGTTACACATTCTGAAGAGTTTAAGTCTTCAAACTCTCCTTGTACTTTACCAAGCCCCACTTCCCCAAACGCCTCACCTAACACTCTGTACCCCATTACATCTCCACCATCCATTACAATACCTACCCTTATCATTTCCCCTCCACCCTTGGATGCTGTAGAGCCACGTGCTCAATTATCTTCCCAAGACCCACTTCCGACACATGCAGCCAGTGGGAATAAAATTGTTTCCCATGCTTGCCCCACTTCCGCAAGGCACCTATCTACTTCAATGCCAGTTGGTCCAGTGTTGTCTCCAACACGCCAACACTCCTCTCCAAATGGTCACCGAACTGGACTTCTCAATTGGGCCAATATTTTTAAACACAACCTTGAGGACAAGGATGTTTTTGGGCCAACAAGTTTTGATAGAAGGCCCATACAGATTAGAGATCAACCCACATGGATGAAATATTATGTTCAAAAATAAAATGTTTTAATATTTTATTAGTATGTTTATTTAGTATGTGTTTACTTTTCTTCAATTGGGTCTGACCCATATTCTGACCTAGTACACCTGGTTTGTATTTATAGTGTGTTGCTGTTTGAAATGGTAGAGAATCATTTTCAGAATTTTATGTTTCTTTGTTTTGTGTTTATTTCAATGGTTAAACCCTAGAATTGCTAGTAGTTGCAAAACCCTCTCTATCACATTGTATACGACTAAATTTCTCTCCTTTATATATATGAATGAAAGATGTTGAACATTATCCATTCTAATTCTTTCCAAAACTTTATTGATATATGGTTTCTAAGACAAGCATGAGAATTTGTGATATTTATCACAAATACTTATATTTCAATCAGATAACTTGCTTCATCCATATCTTTCATTTCAAAGTTGTTAGAGAGAAAGTTTTAAGTCTCATACATTAAATCAAGATCAATAGTTGCAAGATAAATATCATCCACACATACAACTAAAACAATAACCTTACTCCCACTAACCTTTAGACATATACATCAATTGAAAATGTTTTCCTAGAATTCAAATGCCATAATATTATCATTTAACTTGAGATACCATTTGCGAGAAACTTTATTAACACATGTTAGCATTCTATTTTGAGATACCTTCATGTTATTTGAATAACACTTTTTCATGTTATTTGAATAACATTCTTTTATGTCATTTGAATAATACTTTTTCACATGAGTCATATTATATATTCAATCATTAAAATATTCTTACACATGCAAGATGAAAGAGAGCAAAATGAATATCACATTAATAGAAAGAAAAAAAAATATTCCAACCTGAATCCTAAAGATGCTCAATCGAAGATCAACAAAGGTAAAGAGGAGGAAAATAATTTTTTTACTATAAACGCTGATCCTAACATGGCTATAGAGGAGCTTCGAACCTTTGAGAGATATTCATGAATCAAATGAATGAGAACATAACAGAGATTATTACTTGGAATATGTGAGGCTATAACAACCTCATAACAACCAAAGCTTAAAAAGTTCTTAATGCCATGAAGGTAGCTCAAATCATGAAGATAAAAAAAATACTCTTAATCTATCAGACTGCAAATAAGTTGTTAATAAGGTTAGAGAGAAGGACAATCATAACAACGAGAGAAATGATAATCGACAAAACTTCTTTGAACCTTATCAAAAGAGAAAACTTCTGTTTTTTGTTTTCGCCGTGCTTGAATTAGGTACACCTTGTGTCGTTACTAGGGGTTGAAATTAAATCCATTAAGACAAAACCCATTCACCAAAAAACTCATTCAATTCATCCACCACATGAAAAACAAGTTAATAAATTGGACTTAATCCATTCATTTATGTACATGAGTGGATCAAATCCATCCAACATATTTTAATGATCCAATAAATTATTTTTATCATAATCTTTAAATCCATTAGATCTATAAATGATCCAATAAATTAGCTTTAGATCTATAAATTATTTTAATGAAAAATAGTATATTTGAAATTATAAAAGTCAAATAAATATAATATAAATGACATTTTTTTATTTCTTAAAACAAAAGAAGTTGATCTTTTTGAGAAAAAAACCAATTTTTTCAAAAATAAAAGATCAATTTTGCCAAAAATAAAAAATAATATTTATTATTATTGTGTCTCAAATTTAAAAGTATTTTTATGTTTTAAAAGAGATAATAAAAAAATAGTTTATAATATTCTTTTATATAAAAAATCTAAATAATATATTCATTGAATATCCGTAAATATATCGGATATCTCAAAATCAACTACTCATATTCGTCTAGTATAATTTTCCTTACATAATAAATTTATTGAAAACTAACTTTGGAGTATTCACTTTGTACACAAAAAAGTGGTAAAGCGTCCGTTGCAATTAGGTTGGGTAGGGACGTAACTATTCATCATTATTTGAACTCCCCACACAGTGACGTCACCCTTCATTCGTTTATCCCAACTCTCAATTCTCACTCTCACTTCCAAAAATTCTTGATCGTTTCACATTTCACATTCCCAATCTTCTCTCTTTTTTTCTCAATGGGAAAAGGAGGAGGCTGTGTCCTCAGCAAGAAAAAACAACCGTAGCCGAAGAATCTCCACCACAACCCACCTCAGAATCCGAAGAATCAATCCAAGAACCACCCTTCACCGTCACGAAACTCAAAATCTTCATCGTCTTCTACTCCATGTACGGCCACGTCGAAGGTTTAGCGAAGAGATTGAAGCAAGGCGTGGACGCTGTCGAAGGTGTGGAAGGGGTTTTGTACAGAGTGCCTGAGACATTGTCGATTGAGGTCTTGAATCAGATGAAAGCGCTGCCGAAAGATGAAACTATTCCGGTGATATCGCTCGAGGAGCTTCCGGCTGCTGATGGTGTTTTGTTTGGCCGCGCAAATGAAGGCTTTCTTTGATTCTACGGGGAGTTTGTGGCAGGGGCAGAAGCTTGCTGGAAAACCGGCTGGGTTTTTTTGTTAGTACTGGGACTCAAGGTGGCGGTCAAGAAACTACTGCGTAAGTATTTCTTGGAACTTTCTGCATTCGGTTATTTAAGAATTTGATACTGGAAATTTGGTTTGTTATGTCAGTTAAATTGCTTTGAATGTGTTTGTTTTAATGTTACAATGAAATTTGGTCATTTTGATGCTTCAATTTTGAATAGTGCAAAGGTGCGGCACTTTTGAAGTTAACTTTGATAATAGTTAACTCACTTTTACATTAGATGAAAGATTGGTTTTAATGTGCAAGATATTGAATGAATAGATAATGATAGTGATAGAAATTGAAAGTGCATGTAGAATTGGCTGGACATTTGTAATGAACATAGGTTATTAAGGGCTGTATTGTAAGTGTTTCGCGTAAACATGTTTGTAGAGTTTGGTAGTCTGTCAATTTATGTTTAGAGGCTTGTGTTCAACACTGTTTCTTGGTAAAAGAGGGAAAGAGTGTGCTTGTATATTTTGCTATTGACTGGCGTGTAAGAGAGAATGGCGTGTAAGAGAGAAACATCTTTATTAGCGGCGCAGAAAATCGCTTAGCCTATGTTTGGCATTCTCAAAAATCACGTTGTTACCGCACGGCTTGTAGAAGCTTACTTTTGTAGCTTCAGAAAAACCAGAGTGGAAATAGTGTTATTCATGAGGTGGTAGTGGTTCACTTTGAGTCTATTGACTACTGGTGTGGACTAGATTGAAGGATTTACTTCAGCGGCAAAACTTAAAATTATGACCCTTGAATTGAGTCTCCTTGTATTGAGTCTATTGACTATCGGTGTCGATTAAATTGAAGGATTTACTTCAAAGGCAAAACTTAAAAGGATGACCCTTATATTGAGTCTCCTTGTATCGAGTCTATTGACTATTGGTGTGGGCTAGATTGAAGGATTTACTTCAGAGGCAAAACTTAAAAGTATGACTCTTTTATTGAGTCTATTGACTATTGGTGTGGGCTATATTGAAGGATTTACTTCAGAGGCAAAACTTAATATTATGACCCTTGTGTTGAGTCTATTGACTATTGGTGTGGGCTGGATTGACGGATTTACTCCAGAGGTAAAACTTAAAATTAGGACCCTTGTATTGAGTCTATTGACTATTGGTGTGGGCTAGATTGAAGGATTTACTGCAGAGGCAAAACTTAAAATTAGGAGCCTTCTATTGAGTCTATTGACTATTGGTGTGGGCTAGATTGAAGGATTTACTGCAGAGGCAAAACTTAAAATTAGGAGCCTTCTATTGAGTCTATTGACTATTGGTGTGGGCTAGATTGAAGGATTTACTGCAGAGGCAAAACTTAAAATTAGGAGCCTTCTATTGAGTCTATTGACTATTGGTGTGGGCTAGATTGAAGGATTTACTGCAGAGGCAAAACTTAAAATTATGACCCTTGATTGAGTCTATTGACTATTGGTGTGGACTATTAAACATGTACATGCAGTTCAGCTATTTTTGATTTATTGTAGAAGATTAAAAATGTGCGTAGTCCTCTGTTTACTATTTCTTTACCATTATAGATAGAATTTTTTTTCAACTGTCCATATGGATGAAAATATATAATGAGATATATAGAACTTTAAAATTCCCTGAGTGTAATTAGGCATTGAATATATGTCAATTAAATTGCTTTCATTGTGTTTGTTATAATGTTGCGATGAAGATTTGTCCTTTTGAATTTTGATGCTTCAATTTTGAATAGTGCTAAGGTGTCATTTGAAGTTGATTTTACTTTGATGATAGTTAACCCACGTTTACATAAGATGAAATATTGGTTTTGATGTGCAAGATATTGAATGAATAGATAATGATAGTGATAGAAATTGAAAGTGCATTGTGGAATTGGCTGTACATTTGTAATGAACATAGGCTTATCAAGGGATGTACTGTAAGTGTTTTGCGTAAACATGTTTGTAGAGTCTAGTAGTCTGTCAATTTATGTTCAGAGGCTTGTGTTTGACACTGTTTCTTGGTAAAAGAGGGGAAGAGTGTGCTTATATATTTTGCTATTAACTAGTATGATCCCATGGGGTGTTTTTTTTTTCTTTCTAAATGAATGGCGTGTAAGAAAGAAACCTCTTTATTAGCGGCGCAGAAAATTGCTTAGCCTATGTTTGGCATTCTCAAAAATGACGTTGTTACTGCACAGCTTGTAGAAGCTTACTTTTGTAGCTTCAGAAAAACCAGAGTGGAAATAGTGTTATACATGAGGTGATGGTGGTTCACTCTGTTTCCAAACACACACGTGCTTAATAGGCCATCCAAACTGTTGTAGCTCCATGTGTTTTGTATGCATGCGATCTTTCTTGTCTTAACTTATAGGGATTTTTTTCTGTTGCATCAGAAATTAATCTCAGACTTTCCGTGGCTTTTGTTGATGAGTATGTTAGACAAAAAGAAGTTTCATCGTAGTTTTGAGTTCACGTGACTTGCATGTTACTTGATGGCTCATATTCACATCTAGATTACCAATCTAGCGAGTTTTCTTTTATCATGTGCGAGTGATAACAAAAGATGGTTATGTAATGCTCATGGTAATAAGCAAAACTGATTAAGGGATGCCCGCAGGTGACCTACAAAATTTTCAGTATGGTGTAAAATTAGTGGACAATGATTTCACTTTATTCTTTTGGTGGAGTACATCGACTTGGTAACTGGAGACAGGAAAATAAGTTGTATTTGAAGAATGTATTAGATTGAACTATTTAAGTGACTGTCTACTGTTGGAATGCATATTTGGCTCTTCTAGATTGAAGGATTTACTTCAGAGGCAAAACTTAAAAGTATGACCCTTGAATTGAGTCTCCTTGTATTGAGTCTATTGACTATCGGTGTCGATTAGATTGAAGGATTTACTTCAGAGGAAAAACTTAAAATTATGACCCTTGTATTGAGTCTATTGACTATTGGTGTGAGCTGGATACTTCAGAGGCAAAACTTAAAAGTATGACCCTTTTGTTGAGTCTATTGACTATTGGTGTGGGCTAGATTGAAGGATTTACTTCAGATGCAAAACTTAAAATTATGACCCTTGTATTGAGTCTATTGACTATTGGTGTGTGCTAGATTGAAAGATTTACTTCAGAGGCAAAACTTAAAATTATGACCCTTGTATTGAGTCTATTGACTATTGGTGTGGGCTAGATTGAAGGATTTATTGCAGAGGCAAAACTTAAAATTATGTCCCTTGTATTGAGTCCCCTTTTATGGAGTCTATTGACTATTGGTGTAGACTATTAAACATGTACATGCAGTTCAGCTATTTTTGATTTATTGTAGAAGATTAAAAATGCGCGTAGTCCTCTGTTTACTATTTCTTTACCATTAAAGATAGAATATTTTTCAACTGTCCATAAGGATGAAAATATATAATGTGATATATAGAACTTTAAAACTCCCCGAATGAAATTAGGCATTGAATATATGTCAATTAAATTGCTTTCATTGTGTTTGTAATAATGTTGCGATGAAGGTTTGTCCTTTTGAATTTTGATGCTTCAATTTTGAATAGTGCATAGGTGTCACACTTTTGAAGTTGATTTTACTTTGATGATAGTCAACCCACTTTTAAATTAGATGAAATATTGGTTTTGATGTGCAAGATATTGAATGAATAGATAATGATAGTGATAGAAATTGAAAGTGCATTGTGGAATTGGCTGGAAAATTGTAATGAACATAGGATTATCAAGGGTTGTACTGTAAGTGTTTCGCTTAAACATGTTTGTAGAGTCTGGTAGTCTGTCAATTTATGTTCAGAGGCTTGTGTTCAACACTGCTTCTTGGTAAAAGAGGGAAAGAGTGTGCTTATATTTTTTGCTATTGACAAGTATGATCCCATGAGGTGTTTTTTTTTCTTTCTAAATGAATGGCATGTAAGAAACAAAACTTCTTTATTAGCGGCGCAGAAAATTGCTTAGCCTATGTTTGGCATTCTCAAAAATCACATTGTTACCGCACGGCTTGTAGAAGCTTACTTTTGTAGTGGAAATAGTGTTATACATGAGGTGGTGGTGGTGTTTCACTTTGTTTCCAAACACACACGTGCTTAGTAGGCCATCCAAACTGTTGTAGCTCCATGTGTTTTGTATACATGCGATGTGTCTTGTCTTAACTTATAGGGATTTTTATTTGTTGCATCAGAAAGTAATCTCAGACTTTCCGTGGCTTTAGTTGATGAGTATGTTAGACAAAAGGAAGTTTCATCGTAGTTTTGAGTTCACGTGGCTTGCATGTTACTTGATGGCTCATATTCACATCTAGATTACCAATCTAGTGAGATTTCTTTTATCATGTGCATGTGATAACAAAAGATGGTTATGTAATGCTCATGGTAATAAGCAAAACTGATTAAGAGATGACCGTAGGTGACCTAAAAAGTTTTAAGTACTGTGTAAAATAAGTGGACAATGATTTCACTTTATTCTTTTGGTGGATTACATTGACTTGGTAACCGAAGACAGGAAAATAAGTTGTATTTTGAGAATGTATTAGATTGAACTATTTAAGCGACTGTATGCTGTTGGAATACATATTTGGCTCTTCTAGATCGAAGGATTTACTTCAGTGGCAAAATTTAAAATTATGACCCTTGTATTGAGTCTAGTGACTATTCGTGTGGACTAGATGGATGGATATACTTCAGAGGCATAACTTAAAATTATGACCCTTTTATTGAGTCTATTGACAATTGGTGTGGACTAGATTGAAGGATTTACTTTGGAGGCAAAACTTAAAAGTATGACCCTTGAATTGAGTCTATTGACTATTGGTGGGGACTAGATTGAAGTATTTACTTCTGAGGCAAAGCTTAAAAGTATGACCCTTGTATTGAGTCTAGTGACTATTGGTGTGGGCTAGATTGAAGGATTTACTTCAGAGGCAAAACTTAATATTATGACCCTTGTGTTGAGTCTATTGACTATTGGTGTGGGCTGGATTGAAGGATTTACTTCAGAGGCAAATCTTAAAAGTATGACCCTTGTATTGAGTCTATTGACTATTGGTGTGGCTAGATTGAAGGATTTACTTCTAACGCAAAACTTTAAAGTATGACCCTTGTGTAGAGTCTATTGACTATTGGTGTGAATTAGATTGAAGTATTTTCTTCAGGGGAAAAACTTAAAATTATGACCCTTGTATTGTGCCTCCTTATATTGAGTCTATTGACTACTGGTTTGGACTATTAAAATGTACATGCAGTTCAGTTATTTTGATTTAACGTAGAAGATTAAAAATCCGCGTGGTCCTCTTTTTACTCTTTCTTTACCATTGTAGGTAGAATTTTTTTTCAACTTTCCATGTGGATGAAAATATATAGAGATATATAGAACTTTAAAACTCCCTGAGTGAATATAGGCATTGAATATATGTCAATTAAATTGCTTTCAATGTGTTTGTTATAATGTTGCAATGAAGGTTTGTTTTTTGAATTTTGATGCTTCAATTTTGAATAGTGCAAAGGTGTCACACTTTTGAAGTTAATTTTAGTTTGGTGATAGTTAACCCACTTTTACATTAGATGAAAGATTGGTTTTGAATTTTGACGTGCAAGATATTGAATGAATAGTGATAGTGATAGAATTTGAAAGTGCATTTTGGAATTGGCTGGACATTTGTAATGAACATAGGCTTAACAAGGGCTGTACTGTAAGTGTTTCGTGTAAACATGTTTGTAGAGTCTGGTAGTCTGTCAATTTATGTTCAGAGGCTTGTGTTCAACACTGTTTCTTGATAAAAGAGGAAGAGAGTCTGCTTATATATTTTGCTATTGACTAGTATGATCCCATGGGGTGTTTTTTTCCTAAATGAATGGCGTGTAAAAAAGAAACATCGTTATTAGCGCCGCAGAAAATTGCTTAGCCTATGTTTGGCATTCTCAAAAATCATTTTGTTACCGCACGACTTGTAGAAGCTTACTTTTGTAGCTTCAGAAAAACCAGAATGGAAAGAGTGTTATACATGAGGTGGTGGTGGTTCACTTTGTTTCCAAACAAGCACGTGCTTAGTAGGCCATCCAAACTATTGTAGCTCCATGTGTTTTGTATACATGCGATGTTTCTTGTCTTAACTTATAGGGAATTTCTTCTGTTGCATCAGAAAGTAATCTCAGAATTTCCGTGGCTTTTGTTGATGAGTCTGTTAGACAAAAAGAAGTTTCATCGTAGTTTTGAACTCACGTGACTTGCATATTACTTGATGGCTCATATTCACATCTAGATTACCTATTCTTTTATCATGTGTGAGTAGTATCAAAAGACGGTTATGTAATGCTCATGGTAATAAGCAAAGCTCATTAAGGGATGACCGCAGTTGACCTACAAAATTTTCAGTACGGTGTTAAATTAGTGGACAATGATTTCACTTTATTCTTTTGGTTGATTACATTGACTTGGTAACTGGAGACTGGAAAATAAGTTGTATTTGAAGAATGTGTTAGATTGAACTATTTAAGTGACTGTTTGCTGTTGGAATACATATTTGGCTCTTCTAGATTGAAGGATTTACTTTAGTGGCAAAACTTAAAATTATGACCCTTGTATTGAGTCTATTGACTATTGGTGTGGACTAGAAGGAAGGATATACTTTAGAAGCAAAACTTAAAATTATGACCCTTGTATTGAATCTATAGACTATTGACGTGGACTAGATTAAAGTATTCACTTCAGAGGCAGAACTTAGAAGTATGACCCTTGAATTGAGCCTCCTTGTATTGAGTCTATTGACTATCGGTGTCGATTATATTGAAGGATTTACTTAAGAGGCAAAGCATAAAATTATGACCCTTGTAATGAGTCTGTAGACTATTGGTGTGAGCGGGATTGAAGGATTTACTTTGCAAAACTTGAAAATATGATCCTTGTATTGAGTCTATTGACTATTGGTGTGGTCTAGATTGAAGGGTTTACTTCAGAGGCAAAACTTAAAAGTACGACCCTTGTGTAGAGTCTATTGACTATTGGTGTGAATTAGATCGAAGGATTTTCTACAGGGGCAAAACTTAAAATTATGATCCTTGTATTGAGTTTATTAACAATTGGTGTTGGTTGGATTAAAGGATTTACTTTAAAGGCAAAACTTAAAAGTATGACCCTTGTATCGAGTGAGTCTATTGAATATTGGTGTGGGCTAGATTGAAGGATTTACTTCAGAGGCAAAACTTAAAAGTACGACCCTTGTGTAGAGTCTATTGACTATTGGTGTGAATTAGATTGAAGGATTTTCCTCAGGGGGAAAACTTAAAATTATGATCCTTATATTGAGTCTATTAACAATTGGTGTTGGTTAGATTGAAGGATTTATTTCAGAGGCAAAACTTAAAAGTATGACCCTTGTATTGAGTCTATTGACTATTGGTGTGGGCTAGATTGAAGGATCAACTTCAGCGGTAAAACTTAAAAGTATGGCCTTTGTATTGAGTCTATTGACTATTGGTGTGGGCTGGATTGAAGGATTTACTTCAGAGGCAAAACTTAAAAGTATGACCCTTATATTGAGTCTCCTTGTATTTAGTCTATTGACTATTGGCGTGGGCTAGATTGAAGGATTTACTTCAGAGGCAAAACTTAAAAGTATGACCCTTGTAGTGAGTCTGTTGACTATTATTGTGGACTAGATTGAAGGATTTGCTTCAGAGGCAAACCTTAAAAGTATGATCCTTGTATTGTGTGTATTGACTATTGGTGTGAGCTGAACTTAAGGATTTACCTTAGAGGCAAAACTTAAAATTACGACCCTTGTATTTAGTCTATTGACTATTGATGTGGGCTAGATTGAAGGATTTACTTCAGAGGCAAAACTTAAAAGTATGACCCTTGTATTGAGTCTATTGACTATTGATGTGGATTAGATTGAAGGATTTACTTCAAAGGTAAAACTTAAAATTATGACCCTTGTATTGAGTCTATTGACTTTTGGTGTGGGCTGGATTGAAGGATTTACTTCAGAGGCAAAACTTAAAAGTATGACCCTTATATTAAGTGAGTCTATTGACTATTGGTGTGGGCTAGATTGAAGGATTTATTTCAGACGCAAAACTTAAAATTATGACTCTTGTATGAGTCTATTGGCTATTTGTCCGGGCTAGATTGAAGGATTTACTTCAGAGGCAAAACTTAAAGTTATGACCCTTGTATTGAGTCTGCTTGTATTGAGTCTATTTACTACGGGTGTGGACTATTAAACATGCACATGCAGTTCAGCTATTTTTGATTAGTTGTAGAAGATTAAAAATCCATGTAGTCCTCTTTTTACAATTTCTTTACCATTGTAGATAGAATTTGTTTTCAACTTTCCATATGGATGAAAATATATAATGAGATATGTAGAACTTTAAGACTCCCTGAGTGAAATTAGGCATTGAATATATGTCAATAAAATTGCTTTCAATGTGTTTGTTATAATGTTGCAATGAAGGTTTGTCATTTTGAATTTTGATGCTTCAATTTTGAATAGTGCAAAGGTGTCACACTTTTGAAGTTGCCTTTACTTTGATGATTGTTAACCCACTTTTACATTAGATGAAAGATTGGTTTTGAATTTTGATGTGCAATATATTGAATGAATAGATAATGATAGTGATAGAAATTGAAAGTTCATTGTGGACCTACACAATTGAAAGAAGGAAAGAGTATGCTTATATATTTTACTATTGACTAGTATGTATTAGATTGGTGGACCTACACAATTTTCAGTAAAGTGTAAAATAAGTGGACAATGATTTCACTTTATTTGTTTGGTGGATTACATTGACTTGGTAACTGAAGACAGGAAAATAAATTGTTTTTGAAGAATGTATTTGATTGAACTATTTAAGTGACTGTCTGCTGTTGGAAAACATATTTGGCTCTTCTAGATTGCGGGATATACTTCAGAGGCAAATCTTAAAATTATGACCCTTGTATTGAGTCTATTGATTATTGGTGTGGACTAGATTGATGGATTTACTTCAGAGGCAAAACTTAAAAGTATGACCCTTGTATTGAGTCTATTGACTATTGGTGTGGGCTGGATTGAAGGATTTACTTCAGAGGCAAATCTTAAAAGTATGACCCTTGTATTGAGTCTATTGACTATTGGTGTGGCTAGATTGAAGGATTTACTTCAGAGGCAAAATTAAAAGTATGGCCCTTGAATTGAGTCTATTGACTATTGGTGGGGACTAGATTGAAGTATTTACTTCTGAGGCAAAGCTTAAAAGTATGACCCTTGTATTAATTCTATTGACGATTGGTGTGGGCTAGATTGAAGGATTTACTTCCGAGGCAAAACTTAAAAGTATGACCCTTGTATTGAGTCTATTGACTATGGTGTGGGTTGGATTGAAGGATTTATTTCAGAGGCAAATCTTAAAAGTATGACCCTTGTATTGAGTCTATTGACTATTGGCGTGGCTAGATTGAAGGATTTACTTCAGAGGCAAAACTTTAAAGTATGACCCTTGTGTAGAGTCTATTGACTATTGGTGTGAATTAGATTGAAGGATTTTCTTCAGGGGAAAAACTTAAAATTATGATCCTTGTATTGAGTCTATTAACAATTGGTGTTGGCTGGATTGAAGGATTTACTTCAGAGGCAAAACTTAAAATATGACCCTTGTATTGTGCCTCCTTGTATCGAGTCTATTGACTACTGGTTTGGACTATTTAACATGTACATGCAGTTCAGTTATTTTGATTTAACGTAGAAGATTAAAAATCCGCGTGGTCCTCTTTTTACTCTTTCTTTACCATTGTAGGTAGAATTTTTTTTCAACTTTCCATGTGGATGAAAATATATAGAGATATATAGAACTTTAAAACTCCCTGGGTGAATATAGGCATTGAATATATGTCAATTAAATTGCTTTCAATGTGTTTGTTATAATGTTGCAATGAAGGTTTGTTTTTTGAATTTTGATGCTTCAATTTTGAATAGTGCAAAGGTGTCACACTTTTGAAGTTGATTTTAGTTTGGTGATAGTTAACCCACTTTTACATTAGATGAAAGATTGGTTTTGAATTTTGACGTGCAAGATATTGAATGAATAGTGATAGTGATACAAATTGAAAGTGCATTTTGGAATTGGCTGGACATTTGTAATGAACATAGGCTTAACAAGGGCTGTACTGTAAGTGTTTCGTGTAAACATGTTTGTAGAGTCTGGGAGTTTGTCAATTTATGTTCAGAGGCTTGTGTTCAACACTGTTTCTTGATAAAAGAGGAAGAGAGTCTGCTTATATATTTTGCTATTGACTAGTATGATCCCATGGGGTGTTTTTTTCCTAAATGAATGGCATGTAAGAAAGAAACATCGTTATTAGTGCCGCAGAAAATTGCTTAGCCTATGTTTGGCATTCTCAAAAATCATGTTGTTTCCGCACGGCTTGTAGAAGCTTACTTTTGTAGCTTAAGAAAAACCAGAATGGAAATAGTGTTATACATGAGGTGGTGGTGGTTCACTTTGTTTCCAAACAAACACGTGCTTAGTAGTGTCAATAAGGAAATCTGATATTATTAGTTTCCTATTATATTTTGTATAACTTAGGAAAATTAGTAATTGTATATAATTATAATTCAAATCAAGATAGTTGTAATTAGTAGTGATAATTATGTAATTATTGAGGCTGTATTATTTATAGAGGAAAAGAATATGAAAGAGGCATCAAGCCAGAATTTGTTTTGACATGGTATCAAGAGCTCTTGAATCTTGAACCGTGAATTTTTTTTCCTTAGTTCTCATGTCTTGTTAGTTTTAAAAAAAAACCCTTAGAGGAGTAACAACTACTGCAACAGCAGTTGATCAACTCTTTCTGTTCCTTGGGCACGAGTATTGTGCGATCTTGTTTCGATCACTTCGTCTCGTTATTCTTCGTTTTCTCATGGAAAAAGAGAACTTCTTTTGTGTTTGTTTTACCGGCAAAAATTATGCCGCTTGGGAGTTTCAATTTAGGATGTACGTGAAAGGAAAAGGTGTGTGGGGCCATGTTGATGGTACTTCAACACTTCCAACTGACAAAACTGCATTGGAGGCATGGCATACAAAGGATGCTCAAATTATATCTTGGATTCTCGCGTCCATCGAACCCCACATGGTTAACAATCTGCGTTCCTATTCTACTGCTAAGGACATGTGGGATTACCTGAAGCGCATTTACAACCAAAACAATGCTGCAAAAAGATTTTAGTTGGAACTTGACATAGCTAATTATCGTCAAAGCGATCTTTCGATTCAAGACTACTATTCTAGGTTCCTTAATCTGTGGGCTGAACATTCAGCTATTTTACATGGTGATCTTTCTGGGGCTGCGCTCATTGCTGTTCCAACTGTTTATGAAGTCAGCAAGCGAGATCAGTTTTTAATGAAACTTAGACCAGAATTTGAAGCTGTACGTGCTGGACTGCTGAATCGATCTCCACCTCCTTCTCGATACTGATCCGCCACCTGAACCTGCATTAGAACCACTGCGGAAATCCACAAGAGAGTCTCACCCCCCAGATAGGTATGGTTCTTGGCATACTTCTTTATCTACCACCTTATCGAATATAGTTGTTTCTACATGTTATTCACAGGCAGTTAAAGACCCATGTTGGGTTAAAGCAATGCAAGATGAACTACAAGCACTTCAGGATAATTTTACTTGGGACATTGTCTCTTGTCCACCTGATGTGAAGCCCATAGGTTGCAAATGGGTATATTCTCTGAAGTTGAATTCTGATGGTTCTCTCAATCGTTACAAGGCTCGCTTGGTCGCTTTGGGAAACAAACAAGAATATGGGATAGATTATGATGAGACATTTTCTCCTGTAGCCAAGATGACTACCATTAGAACAATGCTTTCTATTGCTGCTTCTGCAGACTGGTCCCTTCATCAAATGGATGTGAAGAATGCTTTTCTTCATGGGGACCTTGAAGAAAATATTTATATGACTTCTCCTCAGGGTCTATTTTCATCCTCTCTAGGTGTTTGCAAGCTTAAACGCTCTTTATATGGCCCGCGACAAGCTCCTCGGGCATGGTATGAAAAATTTCGATCTACTCTTCTTGGATTTTCTTTTACTCAAAGTCAATATGACTCCTCCTTATTCATCCATCGCACGACTAATGGAATTGTGCTTCTTATTTATGTTGATGACATGGTCATTACTGGTTCTGATCAAGTGGCCATACAACTACTTAAACAACAACTTCAAGCCTCATTTCAGATGAAAGATCTTGGTTGCCTGCATTATTTCTTGGGTCTTGAAGTTCATTCTGATCCCAATGGCATTTTTCTTCATCAGCACAAGTATACTAAAGATCTAATCTCCTTGGCGGGGCTCCAATCTGCTGCTTCGGTGGATACTCCTCTTGAGGTTAACGTCAAATACCATCGTGATGAGGGTGATCTTTTGTCTGATCCACTTTTATATCGTCAACTAGTGGGGAGTCTTAATTATCTAACAATTACTCGCCCCGACATCTCATTTGCAGTCCAACAGGTCAGTCAATTTATGCACACTCCTCGACACCTTCATTTGGCTGCTGTTCGTCGCATCATTCGTTACTTGAAAGGTAGCTCTCACCGTGGCCTCTTCTTTCCTATTGGTTCATCCCTTGATTTGGTTGGCTATAGCGATGCTGATTGGGCAGGTTGTCCTGATACTCGACGATCTCTCACCGGTTGGTGCATGTTTCTTGGTTCCGCTTTAATTTCTTGGAAAAGTAAAAAACAAGCACGAGTTTCCAAGTCCTCCACTGAATCTGAATATCGAGCTATGTCAACAGCCTGTTCGGAAATTATTTGGCTTCGTGGTCTTCTAGCTGAGCTTGGTTTCTCTCAGCAAACAGCAACACCTCTCTATGTTGATAATACTAGTGCTATTCAAATTGCTGCCAATCCTGTTTTTCACGAACGAACTAAGCATATCGAGGTGGATTGTCATTCTATTCGGGAAGCCTTTGAGAATCACACTATATCTCTTCCGCATGTCACCTCACAACTTCAGCTTGCTGATATATTCACCAAGGCTTTTCCTCGTCCTCGACATCAATTTCTCGTTAGCAAATTGATGCTGTTTGACAAGCCGCATCAATTTGAGGGGGGATGTCGATAAGGAAATCTGATATTATTAGTTTCCTATTATATCTTGCATAACTTAGGAAATTAGTAATTGTATATAATTATAATTCAAATCAAGATATTTGTAATTAGTAGTGATAATTATGTAATTATTGAGGCTGTATTATTTATAGAGGAAAAGATAATGAAAGAGGCATCAAGCCAAAATTTGTTTTGACAAGTAGGCCATCCAAACTATTGTAGCTCCATGTGTTTTGTATACATGCGATGTTTCTTGTCTTAACTTATAGGGAATTTATTCTGTTGCATCAGAAAGTAATCTCAGACTTTCTGTGGCTTTAGTTGATGAGTCTGTTAGACAAAAAGAAGTTTCATCGTAGTTTTGAACTCACGTGACTTGCATGTTACTTGATGGCTCATATTCAATTCTAGATTACCTATTATTTTATCATGTGTGAGTGACATCAAAAGATGGTTATGTAATGCTCATGGTAATAAGCAAAGCTCATTAAGGGATGACCGCAGTTGACCTACAAAATTTTCAGTACGGTGTTAAATAAGTGGACAATGATTTCACTTTATTCTTTTGGTTGATTACATTGACTTGGTAACTGGAGACTGGAAAATAAGTTGTATTTGAAGAATGTATTAGATTGAACTATTTAAGTGACTGTATGCTGTTGGAATACATATTTGGCTCTTCTAGATTGAAGGATTTACTTTAGTGGCAAAACTTAAAATTATGACCCTTGTATTGAGTCTATTGACTATTGGTGTGGACTAGAAGGAAGGATATACTTTAGAGGCAAAACTTAAAATTATGACCCTTGTATTGAATCTATAGACTATTGACGTGGACAAGATTAAAGTATTCACTTTAGAGGCAGAACTTAGAAGTATGACCCTTGAATAAAGCCTCCTTGTATTGAGTCTATTGACTATCGGTGTCGATTATATTGAAGGATTTACTTCAGAGGCAAAGCATAAAATTATGACCCTTGTATTGAGTCTATTGACTATTGGTGTGAGCGGGATTGAAGGATTTACTTTGCAAAACTTGAAAGTATGATCCTTGTATTGAGTCTATTGACTATTGGTGTGGGATAGATCGAAGGATTTACTTCAGAGGCAAAACTTAAAAGTACGACCCTTGTGTAGAGTCTATTGACTATTGGTGTGAATTAGATCGAAGGATTTTCTTCAGGGGCAAAACTTAAAATTATGATCCTTGTATTGAGTCTATTAACAATCGGTGTTGGCTGGATTGAAGGATTTACTTCAGAGGCAAAACTTCAAAGTATGACCCTTGTATCGAGTGAGTCTATTGAATATTGGTTGGGCTAGATTGAATGATTTACTTCAGAGGCAAAACTTAAAAGTATGACCCTTGTATTGAGTCTCCTTGTATTTAGTCTATTGACTATTGGTGTGGGCTAGATTAAAGGATTTACATCAGAGGCAAAACTTAAAAGTACGACCCTTGTATTGAGTCTATTGACTATTAGTGTGTACTAGATTGAAGGATTTACCTCAGAGGCAAACCTTAAAAGTATGGTCCTTGTATTGAGTGTATTGACTATTGGTGTGAGCTGAATTTAAGGATTTACTTCAGAGGCAAAACTTAAAAGTATGACCCTTGAATTGAATCTATTGACGATTAGTGTGGGCTAGGTTGAAGGATTTACTTCAGAGGCAAAACTTAAAAGAACGACCATTGTGTATAGTCTATTGACTATAGGTGTGGATTAGATTGAAGTATTTACTTCAGAGGCAAAGCTTAAAATTATGACCCTTGTATTGAGTATATTAACTAATGGTGTGGGCTGGACTGAAGGATTTACTTCAGAGGCAAAACTTAAAGCGTGATCCTTGTATTGTGTTTATTGACTATTGGTGTGGGGGTAGATTGAAGGATTTACTTCACAGGTAAAACTTAAAAGTATGACCCTTGTATTAAGTCCTATTGACTATTGGTGTGGACTAGATTGAAGGAATTACTTCAAAGGAGAGACTTTCAATTTTGACCCTTTATTAAGTCTATTGACTAATGGTGTCTGCTAGATATAAGGATTTACTTTTGATGCAAAACTTAAAAGTACGACCCTTGTATTGAGTCTATTGACTATTAATGTGGATTAGATTGAAGGATTTACTTCAGAGGAAAAACTTAAAAGTATGACCCTTGTATTGAATCTATTGACTATTAGTGTGGATTAGATTGAAGGATTTACTTCAGAGGCAAACCTTAAAGGTATGATACTTGTATTGAATGTATTGACTATTGGTGTGAGCTGAATTTAAGGATTTACTTCAGAGGCAAAACTTAAAAGTATGACGCTTGAATTGAATCTATTGACGATTGGTGTGGGCTAGATTGAAGGATTTACTTCAGAGGCAAAACTTAAAAGAACGACCATTGTGTAGAGTCTATTGACTATTGGTGTGGATTAGATTGAAGTATTTACTTCAGAGGCAAAGCTTAAAATTATGACCCTTGTATTGAGTCTATTAACTAATGGTGTGGGCTGGACTGAAGGATTTACCTCAGAGGCAAAACTTAAAAGTATGACGCTTGTATTGTGTCTATTGACTATTGGTGTGGGGGTAGATTGTAGGATTTACTTCAGAGGTAAAACTTAAAAGTATGACCCTTGTATTAAGTCTATTGACTATTGGTGTGGACTAGATTGAAGGATTTACTTCAGAGGAGAAACTTTCAATTATAACCCTTTATTATGTCTATTGACTAATGGTGTGGGCTAGATTGAAGGATTTACTTCAGATGCAAAACTTAAAAGTTTGACCCTTGTATTGAGTCTATTGACCATTAATTTGGATTAGATTGAAGGATTTACTTCAGAGAAAAAACTTAAAATTATGACCGTTGTATTGAGTCTATTGACTATTGGTGTGGGCTGGATTGAAGGATTTACTTCAGAGGCAAAACTTAAAAGTATGACCCTTGTATTGAATCTCCTTGTATTGAGTCTAGTGACTATTGGTGTGGGCTAGATTGAAGGATTTACTTCAGAGCAAAACTTTAAAGTATGACCCTTGTATTGAGTCTATTGACTATTGGTGTGGACTAGATTGAAGGATTTACTTCAGAGGCAATAATTTAAAGTATGACCCTTGTATTGAGTATATTGACTATTGGTGTTAGCTGGATTGAAGGATTTACTTCAGAGCAAAACTTTAAAGTATGACCCTTGTATTGAGTCTATTGACTATTGGTGTGGACTAGATTGAAGGATTTACTTCAGAGGCAATAATTTAAAGTATGACCCTTGTATTGAGTATATTGACTATTGGTGTTAGCTGGATTGAAGGATTTACTTCAGAGCAAAACTTTAAAGTATGACCCTTGTATTGAGTCTATTGACTATTGGTGTGGACTAGATTGAAGGATTTACTTCAGAGGCAATAATTTAAAGTATGACCCTTGTATTGAGTATATTGACTATTGGTGTTAGCTGGATTGAAGGATTTACTTCAGAGGCAAAACTTAAAAGTATGACCCTTGTATTGAATCTCCTTGTATTGAGTCTAGTGACTATTGGTGTGGGCTAGATTGAAGGATTTACTTCAGAGCAAAACTTTAAAGTATGACCCTTGTATTGAGTCTATTGACTATTGGTGTGGACTAGATTGAAGGATTTACTTCAGAGGCAATAATTTAAAGTATGACCCTTGTATTGAGTATATTGACTATTGGTGTTAGCTGGATTGAAGGATTTACTTCAGAGGCAAAACTTAAAAGTATGACCCTTGTATTGAATCTCCTTGTATTGAGTCTAGTGACTATTGGTGTGGGCTAGATTGAAGGATTTACTTCAGAGCAAAACTTTAAAGTATGACCCTTGTATTGAGTCTATTGACTATTGGTGTGGACTAGATTGAAGGATTTACTTCAGAGGCAATAATTTAAAGTATGACCCTTGTATTTAGTCTATTGACTATTGGTGTTAGCTGGATTGAAGGATTTACTTCAGAGGCAAAACTTAAAAGTTTGACCCTTGTATTGAGTCTATTGATTACTGGTATGGACTTTTAAACAAGTACATGCAGTTCAGCTATTTTTGATTTATTGTAGATGATTAAAAATCCGCGCAGTCCTGTAATTAGTATTTGTTTACCATTGTAGCTAGAATTTTTTTCCAGCTTTCCATATAGATGAAAATTGAAAACATATAATGAGATATATAGAACTTTAAAACTCCCTGAGTGAGTGAAATTAGGCATTGAATATAAGTCAATTAAATTGCTTTCAATGTGTTTGTTATAATGTTGCAATGAAGGTTTGTCATTTTGAATTTTGATGCTTTAATTTTGAATAGTGCAAAGGTGTCACACTTTTGAAGTTGATTTTACGTTGATGATAGTTAACCCACTTTTACATTAGATGAAAGATTGGTTTTGAATTTTGATGTGCAAGATATTGAATGAATAGATAATGATAGTGATAGAAATTGAAAGTGCGCTGTGGAATTGGCTGGGCATTTGTAATGAACATAGGTTATCAAGGGCTTTACTGTAAGTGTTTCTCGTAAACATGTTTGTTAAGTCTGGTAGTCTGTCAATTTATGTTCAGAGGCTTGTGTTCAAAACTGTTTCTTGGTAAAAGAGGGAAAGAGTGTGCTTGTATATTTTGTTATTGACTAGTATGATCCCATGGGGTGTTTTTTTTCTAAATGAATGGCGTGAAAGAAAGAAACATCTTTATTAGCGGCGCAGAAAATTGCTTAGCCTATGTTTGGCATTCTCAAAAGTCACGTTGTTACCGCACGGCTTGTAGAAGCTTACTTTTGTAGCTTCAGAAAAACCAGAGTGGAAATAGTGTTATACATGAGGTGGTGGTGGTTCACTTTGTTTCCAAACACACGTGCTTAGTAAGCCATCCAGACTATTGTAGCTCCATGTGTTCTGTATACATGCGATTTTCTGTATACATCTCCAAGGACCAAAGGTGGAAATTTCATATAGAAGGATCTAAAATTAAACCAAAACAGTTGAAGAGGACCAAAGAAAAGAAGAGAAAATGACATGTGCTGGAAATATAAACACTTTTATACAGAAATCTAACCAATGAGGTTTTAAAGATTTTAACATTATTTTTCAAATACATTTGCAAAGTAAGTTTGTTTGGACATATAGTGAGATGTTATTGGTGGTTGTGGTTAGTGTAAATCTATGTTAAATGATATTTCATTCTTCATATTAAACAACTAAACATTTATCGTACTTCAAATGAAGAAAAAAAAATATTTTTACTCATATTTCTATTTTAATTTTACAGCTATGGTAATATTACAATTAAAGAAGGTAAAGGACAAAGAATGTGTTTGTTTTAATGTTGCACTCAAGGTTCGTCATTTTGTTGCTTCAACTTTGAAGATTGGTTTAGATGAATGATAGATAATGATAATGATGGAAATCGGAAGTGCATTGTGGAATCGGTTGGACATTTGTAATGAACATAGGCTTTTCAAGGGCTGTATTATAAGCGTTTTGCATAAACATGTATGTAGAGGCTAGTCGTCTGTCAATTTATGTTCAGAGGCTTGTTTCATCACTGATCATTGTTTCTTGTTTCCTTAAAGATTGATTTAACATGGCTGGTATTCAACTTTCTGACTGTAAATCTTTTTTTTTTTAACTTGGTAAAAGAGAGAAAGAGTGTACATATATACTTTGCCATGACAGTATGATCCCATAGGATGTTTTTTTCAAGATGAACGGCGTGTAAGAAACATCTTTATTAGCAGCACAGAAAATTGCTTAGCTTATGTTAGCTTCAGAAAAACCACAGTGGAAAGAGTGTTATGAGTTGGCGGTGATTTACTTTGTTTCCAAACACATGCTTAGTAGGCTATCCAGACTATTGTAGCTCTGTAAGTTTTGTATACATGTGATGTATCTGGTCTTAACTGATAGGGAATTTCTTCTGCTGCATCAGAAAGTGGTCTCAGCTTTTCGGAGACTTTAGTTGATGAGAATGTTAGACAAAAGAAAGTTTCAACGTATTTTTGAGTTTACGTGAGTTGCATGTTACTTGATGGCTCATATTCACATCTAGATTACCAACCTAGTGATGCGTGGGTGATGTCAAAAAATGGTTATGTAAACCTAGCAAAGCTTATTAAGGGATGACTGCAGTTGACCAGCAAATTTTTCAGTACGGAGTAAAACAAGTGGACAATGATTTCACTTTATTCTTTTGGTGGATTACATTGAATTGGTAACTAGAAGTTCATGTAGAAAGGAAATTAAGTTGTATTAACAGGGTCATTGGAAGGGGTGGAGGAGATCAAGAGGGAAGTAAAAGAGCACTTTGAGAATAGGTTTAAGAAGCAGGAAATTCCTAGACCAAGAATGGAGGGAATTCACTTTATCAAATTATCTGATGCGAAAAGGGCAGCTTTGGAGGAAGAATTTTCAAGGGAGGAAATTAGAGAAGTGGTCTTTAACTGTGAGGGGGATAGGAGCCCAGGGCCTGACGGGTTCAATCTTGAATTTATTAGGAAGTGTTGGGATGTTGTGGGTAATGAGTACTGACATAACTCAATGTGTCCAAGATTTCTATAAGAAGGCATCCCTTCCTAGAGGTATGACAGCATCATTTATAGCCCTTATTCCAAAGGTGGAGAATCCACAAGGTATGGACTATGGAGGAGTATCGACCAATATGTCTCATTGGTAGTATTTATAAAATTATTTCAAAGTTACTGACTGGAAGGTTATTGGTAATTTGATTTCAAAATCTCAAACAGCATTTGTCTCGGGTAGACAGATTCTAGATGGTGTGCTGGTAACTAATGAGATTATAGACCTGGCTCAAAGAAAGAAGAAAAGCTGCCTATTGTTCAAAGTTGATTTTGCACAGGCATACAATTGTGTTAACTGGAGTTTTCTGAAAGAAATGCTGATTAAGATGGGATTTGGAGCTAGATGGATGAATTGGATGTCAGTGGGGGGTTTTTAATAGTAACTTATCAATTCTGGTGAATGGAAGTCCCACTGATGAATTTGAAGTACATAGAGGATTGCGGCAAGGGGACCCACTATCCCCATTTTTGTTTACAATAGTTGCAGAAGGACTGGCAGGTTTGGTGCGTTGGCAAGAGGAGAATTTAAAGGATTTAGAGTTAACGAAGAGACGACGTACGATTTACTACAGTTTGCAGATGACACTATAGTAGTGGGTGATGGGTCATGGAGCAACCTGTGGGCCATCAAAGTAGTCTTGCGAGGATTCGAGATGGTGTCGGGGTTGAGAGTGAATATTTGGAAGAGTAAGTTGTTTGGGATTGGGGTTGGCGATTTTTTTCTACAGGCAGCAAGCCAGTTTTTATGTTGTAGACTGGATAGTATACCTTTCAGGTTTCTTGGAATAACAGTAGGAGGAAATCCGCGAAGGTCTACTTTTTGGAATCATATTATTGATATCATGAGGGCTAAATTATCACCTTGGATTGGGAGATTGTTATCAATAGGTGGTAGAGTCGCTCTCATTAACTCTGTTGTACTTTTGAATTTTCCGGTAGAAGGAGGAAAACTAATCTCACCTTTTTTTCATGTGCGAATCTACTTATTGCATTTGGAGAAGGGTGTATATGTGGCTTGATTTATCTAAATTCTTGTCTATCGAGGATTTTGAGGATTTTTCTTCAATTATGAGAAGATTCCGTGTTTTAATAAGAGAATGATAGTGGCCAATGTTTGGCTAGCAACGGTTTGGTCTATTTGGACAAAGCGTAATGCGGTGATCTTTAGAGAGGAGCCTTTTAGTTTTTACCGAATGTATGTCGGAGATTATTTTCAACTCTTGGAGGTGGATTTCTTCTTTTCAAAAGAAGGTGAATGTTAGTAATTTTTATCTTTGGAATATTCGACCTCTCGATTGTTGTTAGAGGTAGGAGCTTTCCTCTTTGTATTGGGGTGGAGCATCCCTTTTGCTCCCTTTAGTGCCAATTGCTTATTTAAAAAAATTATTTGGCTCTCTTTAAACTCCCTGTTAAAGTTAACAAAGAGTTGGTCAAAATACAAAGGAGTTTTCTGTGGCATAACTCAGCTGAAAAGAAGGGAGTGGACTGGATTAGCTGGATTAGGAATTAAGGACCTAGAGATAGTCAACATAGCTCTTTTAACAAAGTGGTTGTGGAGGTTTTTGAATGACTCAGCCTATATGGAAAGGAATTTTAGAGGAGAGGTATGGCATTTTGTATGAAAGATTGTTGTTTAAAATTAGAACGGGAAATAATTCGTCTATGTCTATTTGGTGGAGAGACCTTATGAAAATTGGTGATATAGAGGAAGAGGTTGGCTTTACTAGAAGTTTATCAATCAAGCTAGGTGAGGGGCGTCAAAGTGCCGTTTTTGACTGGTAGGTGGATTGGGCAAAGACCATTTTGCCGTGTATTTCCACTGTTGTTCCAGGAAGCTGAAAATAAAAGTAGTTGCGTACAGAAAATAGGTTGGTGGTTGGAGAACTCTTGGAATTGGAAGCTGGAAAATTTTAATTCTGAACTCAATCAGGAGGCTGCTGTAGAGTTGGTAGAGTTACGACATATTTTGACAGAGGTAGCTCCAAAAAGATACATTTCGGATGGATTTTCCTGGCCAGTTGGCGGTGAAGGGTGTATGTTGTTAGAGATTATTACCGTAAATTGATTTTGGGAATGAATGTGATGGAGGTTCAGGCATGCGTAAAAGATGCGTTGAAAGTGCTTTGGCATTCATGGATGTCTTCGAAGGTGAAAATATTTGGTTGGAGACTATTGCAAGACAGATTAGTCAATGGTTATGGTGCATTGATTGGTGAATAGGATTTCAAGTCTAATTTATAGACCTGTCTACGTAGGCATAGAATATTAATGCCGATTCATAGTGTTTGTTTGTCACAACAAACTGGATTTTATTGACTGGTAGAATGAAATTGATAAGGGATAAAGGATGGTGTCTGAATTTTGATAAGGGATTCATAGTATCGACCAATATGTCTCATTGGTAGTATTTATAAAATTATTTCAAAGTTACTGACTTGAAGGTTATTGGTAATTTGATTTCAAAATCTCAAACAACATTTGTCCCGGGTAGACAGATTCTAGATGGTGTGCTGGTAACTAATGAGATTATAGACATGGCTCAAAGAAAGAAGAAAAGCTGCCTATTGTTCAAAGTTGATTTTGCACAGGCATACAATTGTGTTAACTGGAGTTTTCTGAAAGAAATGCTGATTAAGATGGGATTTGGAGCTAGATGGATGAATTTGATGTCAGTGGGGGGTTTTTAATAGTAACTTATCAATTCTGGTGAATGGAAGTCCCACTGATGAATTCAAAGTACATAGAGGATTGCGGCAAGGGGACCCACTATCCCCATTTTTGTTTACAATAGCTGCAGAAGGACTGGCAGGTTTGGTGCGTTGGCAAGAGGAGAATTTAAAGGATTTAGAGTTAACGAAGAGACGACGCACGATTTACTACAGTTTGCAGATGACACTATAGTAGTGGGTGATGGGTCATGGAGCAACCTGTGGGCCATCAAAGTAATCTTGCGAGGATTCGAGATGGTGTCGGGGTTGAGAGTGAATATTTGGAAGAGTAAGTTGTTTGGGATTGGGGTTGGCGATTTTTTTCTACAGGCAGCAAGCCAGTTTTTATGTTGTAGACTGGATAGTATACCTTTCAGGTTTCTTGGAATAACAGTAGGAGGAAATCCGCGAAGGTCTACTTTTTGGAATCATATTATTGATATCATGAGGGCTAAATTATCACCTTGGATTGGGAGATTGTTATCAATAGGTGGTAGAGTCGCTCTCATTAACTTTGTTGTACTTTTGAATTTTCCGGTAGAAGGAGGAAAACTTATCTCACCTTTTTTTCATGTGCGAATCTACTTATTGCATTTGGAGAAGGGTGTATATGTGGCTTGATTTATCTAAATTCTTGTCTATCGAGGATTTTGAGGATTTTTTCTTCAATTATGAGAAGATTCCGTGTTTTAATAAGAGAATGATAGTGGCCAATGTTTGGCTAGCAACGGTTTGGTCTATTTGGACAAAGCGTAATGCGGTGATCTTTAGAGAGGAGCCTTTTAGTTTTTACCGAATGTATGTCGGAGATTATTTTCAACTCTTGGAGGTGGATTTCTTCTTTTCAAAAGAAGGTGAATGTTAGTAATTTTTATCTTTGGAATATTCGACCTCTCGATTGTTGTTAGAGGTAGGAGCTTTCCTCTTTGTATTGGGGTGGAGCATCCCTTTTGCTCCCTTTAGTGCCAATTGCTTATTTAAAAAAATTATTTGGCTCTCTTTAAACTCCTTGTTAAAGTTAACAAAGAGTTGGTCAAAATACAAAGGAGTTTTCTGTGGCATAACTCAGCTGAAAAGAAGGGAGTGGACTGGATTAGCTGGATTAGGAATTAAGGACCTAGAGATAGTCAACATAGCTCTTTTAACAAAGTGGTTGTGGAGGTTTTTGAATGACTCAGCCTATATGGAAAGGAATTTTAGAGGAGAGGTATGGCATTTTGTATGAAAGATTGTTGTTTAAAATTAGAACGGGAAATAATTCGTCTATGTCTATTTGGTGGAGAGACCTTATGAAAATTGGTGATATAGAGGAAGAGGTTGGCTTTACTAGAAGTTTATCAATCAAGCTAGGTGAGGGGCGTCAAAGTGCCGTTTTTGACTGGTAGGTGGATTGGGCAAAGACCATTTTGCCGTGTATTTCCACTGTTGTTCCAGGAAGCTGAAAATAAAAGTAGTTGCGTACAGAAAATAGGTTGGTGGTTGGAGAACTCTTGGAATTGGAAGCTGGAAAATTTTAATTCTGAACTCAATCAGGAGGCTGCTGTAGAGTTGGTAGAGTTACGGCATATTTTGACAGAGGTAGCTCCAAAAAGATACATTTCGGATGGATTTTCCTGGCCGGTTGGCGGTGAAGGGGTGTACGTTGTTAGAGATTATTACCGTAAATTGATTTTGGGAATGAATGTGATGGAGGTTCAGGCATGCGTAAAAGATGCGTTGAAAGTGCTTTGGCATTCATGGATGTCTTCGAAGGTGAAAATATTTGGTTGGAGACTATTGCAAGACAGATTAGTCAATGGTTATGGTGCATTGATTGGTGAATAGGATTTCAAGTCTAATTTATAGACCTGTCTACGTAGGCATAGAATATTAATGCCGATTCATAGTGTTTGTTTGTCACAACAAACTAGATTTTATTGACTGGTAGAATGAAATTGATAAGGGATAAAGGATGGTGTCTGAATTTTTCGGTTATGTGTGGATGGTTCTCTGTTGTTTGTAGCATTGTGCATCATCGGTTCTATATGTCAGTATGATTATGCTATTTGAATTTAAATTCTGTCATAACATAGGTTTTATTTGGACAGAGATTACTGAGAGTAAGTGTAACCAAAAAACAATGTGGGATTTCAATGACAACTAATTAATATGCAGAAAATCAAAAACAAAATCCATGTTGTTTCTTCTACATAATGAAAGAACAAAATCCATGTTGTTTCTCCACCTGTTCTACTTTGTAACAGCTCATACCTTACTATGCTGCTCATATTACACGCTCTCATGCATAAATAAACTAGTTCAAATATCCCATCCACCTAAAACATAATGCACAAGACAGTTGAGAGTTGAGCCATCAGAAGAAGCATTCATTTGGCAGCATATGAAAACCAATAATTCCAATGCCCCAAAGCCACAGCAATGTTTGTACCTTGTTTTTGTCTCATTTGTGTACTTCTGTATCTGCAGCTTTTAAGAGATTATCTCAATTGGAAGGCATAATTCCAGCTCTGGAAACATCTCATGCTCTGGCTTATTTAGAGAAACTATGCCCTACCCTTCCTAATGGAACTAAGGTTGTGGTTAATTGCAGTGGTAGAGGGGATAAGGATGTTCAAACTGCTATCAAGTACTTGAAAATTTGAAACTATATATGATTGAGTCTCCACATAGCTTACTCATGATTGGCCTTATTTTTCATATTGAGATTGCTTCGAAGTTACATGAGTTTGAAGAGGATCGCTCGTGAAAGAACACTTTTTGGAGTAGTTCTGTTTGTGGAAACCAGTTTTTGGGTAGGAATGTTCTAAATGTTGTTACCATTATCAGGCATTAAAGGATACTGTCATTGTTTTTTTGTAAGAATAAAAAGTAAAACAATTTCTGTTTTGTTAAAGTAACAAATTTTTTAGAAAACTGTAAATCATATAGGCTTGTTTGGGGTGATTTAACTTATTTGCTGGCTTATTTCGAATAGACGAATCTACCTGTTCTACTTTGTAACAGCTCAGGTTGTTTCTTCTGCATGAAAGAACAAAATACATCTCTTTAGAAAATCATTAATATCAACCTGCTTCAAAGAAATGAGAGACAATCGAGATAATGTCTTAAGTCATCAGTGGAATAATCCAGAGTTTCCTTCTCTTCGCATATTCAAGTGCATTGGCAAAATTAATCATCAAAGGTAAATAAAAGGGCTTTTTCAAAATCAAAACATTTACTATGCTGCTCATATTATTGGCTCTTACACAATACACAAGGAAGATTTTGCAACAGCAACCATGATGTATCACAAGAATATAGTAAAATCTCATCATGTAGACAAGATTAACCTCACCTCCATTAATCGGGAGAGCACATTGATTGGTGGATATATCTTGTCCTAATAAAAGTAGACATTGGTTGCATCTAAATAATATTTGCATGTGAATTCCAGCCTCTAGACTACTTGACCAAAAAATAAATAAATCGTCAAAAATAAATAAGTCCAGCCTCTAGACTAGTTGAGCCATTGCATAGTTGCCAACCTTCCCGTAGAAGATTTTCACAATAATCCAATGTATTATAGGCATTTCACATTTCATCTAACTTAGAGTTAGAAGCTATTTCTTAGGTGAGCTAGAAGGCATTTCTAAAGGCTAAAATTTTGCTGAAAAACAAAAACTTAGAGTTGTTTACTATGAAACAGTTCCAAGTATGAATGATGGTAAAGATGTATTCAAAATTTAGAGTAGACAAAAAGTATAAAATATTCCTACAGAACTATTATTTAAAACTTAAAGTTTTGAGATCCTAAAAATGATATTCATGCATAATAAGGTAGCTCAAATATGCCATCCACCTAGAGTGTGCTTAGATACAAAATATATATAATGCACAGCAGAGTTGAGAGTTGAACCAAAAGAAACATTCATTTGGCAGCATATGAAAATCAAATTATTGGAATCCCTTAAAGCCAGAAGAATATTGAACATCAAAAGTGAAAAAGCAATGAGAGTTTGAAAGCATGTTAAGTAATACATTTTGGTGTTAAATAAGAAGAATAAAAAGCATAACCATAATAATTCAATGTTGCTGTCTGTATTGAGTTTTGATAGGTAAAAAAATAACTATAGTTTGAGAAAGTGTTTGAATAGAACAACTCTGCAACAGAAGCAGCGAGAGTCCCAAGTAGTAAGTAGCATTGGTTGGTTTGTGTCCAACAACACAACATGCAAAAACATTGCCCTGAACTTGGAGAGAAGGAAAACGTATTGTTGTAAAAACATTGCCCTGCAAAAATTAAAGCTCAGATTCATATTTTCACATCCAATATATCAAGAGAGGTGATGTTACCGAACATCACTATGTTTTCATCACAGCTCTAATAGAGATACACCAGCCGGGAATCGAACCTGGGTCTGTACCGTGGCAGGGTACTATTCTACCACTAGACCACTGGTGCTTGTTGATATGCTACGTAAATTACACTTTATAGCTATCTAGTTCAACTCTTCCATTAGGCAAGGATGCCTTTTAACAAAGATTTTCTCAATGTGTTCTTTATTTTTCATGTATTCACTAATAATATTTTCTCATCAAAGAATTCAATATTTCCAGTCGAATACTTTTACTCTTGCTGCTTTGTTGCCTAAACAATTTTTTTATTTATAATTAATTATTATCAATATTTTTCTATCTCATTAGAGCAAGGTGAAGAGAAAATATTTTCATTTTGTATAATATTACCATAATGTTTGTTATAGCACCAAAATATCCAATTATTGAATATTTTTTAATTTGGAATTAATTAATTTTAACATTCAAATTATATTGGACTTAACTTTGTTCAATTTTTGAATTAGTAAGGAGAAACTTACCAACCCCTTCAATGAGTTATGGTGTTGCAAAAATGTTGTATTTGAGTCCATCACTTGCACCCATGTCTCTTTTTATTCCTTTGATTTTGACACCGGAGAAAACTATTTTGATATTTTGGCCAAAATAATTTAGATGTAGAATGAGAGGCTTCATGTCAAAGAAAACGTTTAGTAATTTTAAAATGAAACCCAAACATCCATTTTTTTCTCTTTTTTTCCATTAGTTGTGAATCTTGTGCTTCATACGTTTAGGTATTCTTCTTCTTACATCTTATTGTTAGATAGTTCCACATTATCTCGTTTGTTGCATGTTGTTTTTGTTGATTAATTGTTCTCATTTTTTCATATTTGTCTTCACTACCTGAACAAAGACTATACTTTGGCTATGGAACATATTGTTTGTGTAGCTAAGGAAAAAAGTACAAGAAGCATGAAGTTATGATGAAAACTTCATCCATCTTGTACTTCTTATTCATAGCTTCACAAACAAGATATTTTTCATACTCTGTTGACAAATAAGTTTGCATTTTCACATGTTGATAATTTTCATGGTTATTGTAGGACTCAACAAGAACAACACATTTTAGTTAATGAAGAAACAACAGCGGCAGCAAACTTCATTTAATTTGAGATACAATGAGAAGAGATATAAGAAGTATGAATATGTTGTGTAAGCTTCTTCTTCCTTATATTTCTTTTTCATTGCTTCATAAACTAGATGAACTTCAGTATTGACTCAAGTTCCACAGTTAGTTTCAATAAAAGGTGCGTCCTAGAAATTTATAATATACCTTTTTTATTGCTCACAAATTTATAATATCTGGTTATGTGGTATGATGTTGTTTGAGTTTAAATATTCTCTAAACAAGAATAAGACATTGCTAAGTCACAAGAAAGAGACTTCTTGTGACTTACCAATGTTTTGTTCTTTAAATTCGTATAAAAGTTGACAGTAAATGAAGTATAGTTTATTATTGTTAGCTGGAGATTTCAATTGTTATATATGCTTTTCAAAGACTTAAGGTTCGAAGAGAAAAATGGCTTTGGATGGCCATTTCCGAGAATGTTATTTGTGATGAAGATTCCGAAAATTGAAGCTGAATCGAGATAGATGATCTTCGGGACTTAAATGTTTCTTCTGAAATACAAGAGTTCTGAAACTTGAAGTATTTCGATGCATTCTTGCAACGAACACGTTGCCACGTATCGAATAGGATTCAGGCGGGAGGTTTTGAATTTCGAAATATTCTGTTTAAACCGACGAGGACAGATGGCGCCCCAGGGATTCGAAACACTTGCATGCGGGCAACGTGGCATTTCGTTAGCGTAGGACCGTCAGGGTCAAAATTAGTATAAATAAAGGTCTTAGTATCAGGATCCAGTGTGTTCATTTTGTACAAACCACTCACAAATCACTCAAATATCAAGTGTTAAGAGAAAGAGTTTCGCTGAGAAATGTACGTATGACACCAACACTTTAAATATGTTTGTATTACTATTACAGAATCGAAATGTATTTTAATTTCCTTTACTTCTTCGCCCAGTCTTTATTTTGATATAAGTTTCTTTACTTCTTTCGTCAAGTAATTTACATTCCTTCACTTTACATTCCTGAAAATTACATTCTTTTACATCCTCGTCAAAGTATTATTTACTTTAATAACAAGTTTACTTTTCGTTGTGTACTTCGTTAGTTTATTTTGCAAGTTATTTATATGTTCATACCATAACCAACTTTTCGAAGCAAAACGAAAGACCAAGAGAATGTGAACCAAGTTATCTCGAAAGACAACTCTTTGACCATGTGCTAGGATCAATCTAGTCGGTCCTGCGAGTAACCAAAGTATATTTATAGTTTGGAGGACTAACGGTTGTTTACCGGAAATCAGTGTAAACAAATTGGAACGCCCAGTGGGACAGTGTCAAAAAGTTTGTCATTAATTTGTTGTTTGTTTTTGTTTAGAATATATCAAGACCTTGTATGAACCTTAGGAGTGGTAAATTAACCAACAGTGTGCAACTGATTCCTAGACGAAGGTACAACAAGAAAATGGTCAATTCGACCAGTGGAAGGGGAAATCAAGATCCCCCACAAGGGTCAGGAACAGTAGCAACAAGTACTACAAATGTTTCAACCCAGAAGCACAGGAGATACCCACATCGACAGGGTCTGCGGCCGTAAGTAGTTCCCAGGCCATGCCCGAAAATATGGGTTGAAGTACCTTTTTTGAAATTCGCCTACACACCAGCAAAAGCTTCAGTTAGTTCTTGCGAAAGACCATCTGCGTTGAAGATTTGTTTGTTATAATATTATGTCCACACCACTATGGAAATCTATAGTGGAATAGAAGGCAGGTTCAAAAGAAATGGGAGAGAGGGTTGTGATGCCAACATATTTGGAGATCTTGGACTCATAATCTTCTTCAGATGAGTGCATAGTATGCAAACACATGTGATTTATTTTTTCGTACATGCATTTAGGCTTGAGCTGAACCAACCTAAATTGTCTCGATACGAGATTAGGTTGGTAACAGAGAAGACAACAATGACTCTTTGGGGATCGTAATTGATGATACAATAGTTTAGGCGTCAAGAAAGCTTCCCAAATAACCATAGATTCAGCTTGTTGATCCGGAGAGGTTGCAAGAAATTTTTGTGTAAACCATTCGGGACCCACTTCTCTTTTCACTAACGGAGCCATATAAGGGCTGAACTGATAACGTTTAGCAAACATCATGATGTATGCTCGAAAAGTTTCGAGCAGTTTTCCTCCTTCTTCTAAAGAGGTTAGGTGGGCTAGCCTAGTTCCTTCAACTGTTCGGTTCCGAATAGCTGGGTCTTTTTCATCAACAATGCCTTTACTTGGAAGGAAATCTTCGAAGGTGGCATTAAGCCATAACTGCAATAGCCAAAAGGGTCCAGCGAAAAAGAAGAGAAGTTCTAGTTTTGTAGTCTTTGATAAGATCTGTTGCTTCGCCAAGACTTTCATAAAGGTACCCTAGAATTAGTTGGCTCAAGTTTAATTTGTTTCCAGCATTGATTTGGTTAGTGTTATACCCCAAAATTTGCCCGCATCTTTTTTCAAGAAAACTTCAATCTAAAAATTAAGAGTGTCATATAATCTTGGATTTTTATATCCTGATTTATGAATACTTGGTTTTTAGAATTTTTCTTATACGGTATTTTGGCTCGCTGTTGAGTTTATTCTTACGCAAACGCCAATTACTGTTTATTACTTCACACACGCTATTTATTTGAGATTTATTTACAGATAAATAGTACTGACGCAATTGGTACAGAGTTAAATCTTTTGCAGGCACAAAGTCCGGGGATTCAGACTGTACTGGTAACAAGTAAATTATTATTTTTGTTCCCCACTAATTTTTGTACTATATTCCATTATTTTCAAAATCTTTTCCTTTCTTTTCAAATCTCTTTTTCAAAAATCAAATCCTAACTTTATTCTATACATCTCTCTTTTTTCTAACACTATCATACACTTTCTTTCAAATCTTACTTCCACTCAAATTTTCCTTTTGTACGGAATCACTTCATTTCCCAACGTCTCTATCCTTCTTTTCATTCTATAAATACCTCTCATTTTTTCCATAAAATCTCACATCAAATTCTAACTCATCTCTCAAATTTATACTTCATATTCATTCTCTCTTCTTCCCCCGGCAAAAATGGCAAAGCGGATAGAGACGTGTTTTCTTATGATCATCACCGTCGTGGTGGTAATCATGTCCTTCTTCTGTCTGCATAGCCCTAAAAAATGTGGACCTGGGATGTTGACACTCCCAATCATTTATATGTTATTATTTGTAGCATGGGTTATTAATCTTCATTCTTAAAGTTTGTCGTATCTTTTAATAACGTACCGTTTATTCGTCGTACTGTTCATTATAGTATGTAATATTTGAACTGTCAGTATTAAATGTCGTACTATTTGTCGTACTGTTGCTTAATTATCCAGATAATATTTTGTGTGTTTTCTGCCATTTAAATATTTATTTTTTCTATGCATTAAATGATTTTTCAGTGTTATTATCGGTAATTTTGCTCGCATACAGTATTTATTATTTATTTACTATGTCTGTGTTTTTTCTAACAACTCATGTAAATAAATTTTCATCATTAACACAAAACAAAAACAAAACAAAAACAACAAAATATTAACTTTGAGTGTTGAATTTTCACTTTAACTGCTACCTGAACAGTTAGTTGACAGTCAAAACCGCTGACAGTGCAATTCTCCGTGTTTTGTACCATCAATCAAATCAATCTTCTGCATTTCAAAATTTCAAGATTTTTGTTCTAGAAGTCTTCTGAATATCACATGATTAGTAGAGACTCAGCATTGCACAAAAATCAGGTACGCTTAACTGTCTCCTACACAAACAGTCCCTAACTAGGGTTTTCTTGTTTTTTCAGGAGAACAAGTTTTTGAGACCTCAAATGGATTTCATGGACCTCCATATATCTCAAAGTACCACCATACAAATTTTCAAACTTCAACTCACTCAGACGCACAGTCAGCAGCTCAAATAGTCAACAGACGACCCGTTTGACCAAATAGTCAACAGACAGTCAAAAATGAATTTTTTTTGTCAACATCCATATTTTGTCAAAGGATTCATCATTTGATCATTGGTTGATCATAATTCATCAAGGAAAGATCGAAAATCAACAAAACCCTAAGTTTCAAAATTGGGGTTTTCTCCTAAAAAGTCAACTGAACTTTGACTGGTCATAACTCTCTCATCCTTCATCCAAAAAATTCAAACCAAAGCTCATTTTGAAGGAAATTCAATTATATTTCAAATGCAATTGGTCCCATGGTCATTAGATTCACCATTTGAAAAATATGGACAAATACATTACAGGTTATTTTCAAAGTCAACAAAAAGTCACTTTTTTCAAAAGGATACACAAGGAGCATGGAAAATCATTTTGATATGAGACCAAAAACATTGGTTAGAGTACTCTTTGAGGTTTACAAAAAGTACAAGATCTCTTTCATATGATAAAAATTGAGGGATTTATGCCTTGTTGAAGTTGACCATTTTTTGGGAAAATGCATGAAATCAACATTGATCAAAAATGTTTTTTTTTTCAAATGAGACCCAATTTCCATGATCCAAACATGTTTCCCATGATGTAAAGGGCCTCCCACGACCAAGACAAGGCCCATGGCATTTTTGTTTCTTTTTTGATTTAATTTTATCACATTTAAAGTTAAAGTGAAAAAGAAATGATGCAAGATTCTTATCCAAGGCTTTGTCTCTTGCATGAGTCATCAAGGTAGCTTATTTTCTGCAACAAGAGGAAGTACAAAGGAGGCTAAGAGCAAGGGAAGTGAAGGAGAGCAAGACTTAGTCAAAAATTCAAAGATTTTTAATATTTAAAAATCAAGAATTCAACAAAAGCAATCAATGCTTCTTGGCTTGGATTTTAAGCACATCCTAGCTTATAAATGAAGCAGCATACTCCACAAAGAGAGGACACACGAAAATAGCAAGGGCATAGCCATCAACTTCACAAAATTCTCACAAAAATATCAAACACTTTGTAATTTTCATTTTGCAACTTCCAGCTTACTTCAATAAAAAAATAACCATTCAAATCATCCTTTGGGGTCACATAGAGTAAGATTGATGCACTAAACAAGTCCCATAATGATTTAAATACGTGTACTACCATCTTCATGTTCCTAACTTTATAACTTTCGTTTTCGTATGCATGCTTGATTAAAATAAAAACTAACCACTTGCATGGACTCATGGCATGATATAGAGTAGATTTGAGTGATCACATGCAAGCTTTAACGTGGTTTTGAAGCTCCACCATTTTTGAGCTTCAAACATGTGAAGCTTTCGTTCTCCATGATACAAGCTCCAAATGAAAAAACTAACGACGCTATCATGTTCAGAAGGGTCCATTTAGGTGATCTGGGTGGCCCTTGTTTTTTTTTATTTTCATTTTGTAGGTCATTCAAAAGGTTAAAAATTTGAAAGCAAAATCCGCAGGAAAATCCGCAGGTAAGTTTGCAGGAAATTCCGCAGGTACCAAGGAAGAAGATGATGAATAGTAAGGTGGAAAGTTTGACTGCTTGCGTGGCACTTTCCCTTCCTCTCATTCGCTGGTCAACCACACGTGGGTCCCAGTCTGGATAATATATTCCCCATGAATTCAGCGCATGTCACCCACCATTATATCATGTTCCCTCACAATCTAAGCCATTGGATCATGATCTCAGCACATCCAACGCATCAGAATATCCCCCCCATATCATAGACCTCATTTAAATACCACACAGGATTATTATTAATATATTTTTCTATTTTTATTTTAATTTCTTTGCAAAATTAATTTAAATAGTTTCAAAAATCAAAAAAATATAATAAAAATATTTTTAGGCTTCTAAAATAACCTATTATTTTTTGACATAAAATATTTTATTTTTTCTTAAATATTAAAATATTTTATATAATTAATTAGTATATATTTATGTATTTGCTTTTTAATTATTTCAACCAATCAAAAAATCATAAAAAAATTGTTCCTTATATTAATTATAGTTTATACATCATAATCTAATTTTGTACATATTTAGGATAATTTTATTTTTAAGTTTTAATTATTTGTGTAATTATTTTTATAATTATATGTTAATTAGCTTAAAATCAAATTTCAAAAATTCCAAAAAAATAGTTTTATTTTAAAATTAATTAACAAGTATTTTGAACATACTTTGAACTTAATTTTTAGGTTTAAATTTTATTTCTACTTTTCTCCCATTTTAATTAAATTAATCATGCATTAATTCTAATTAAAATCAATCATCAAAAAATCCAAAAATATTTCTTTTATTTTCTTGCAATTTAAATTCCTAGATCAAGTGTATAGGTTGTCAAATTCATGTAAATAGCGTAGTTTACATTCCCGCAAAATCGATGTAATAGCGTAGATTTACTTTCCGCATTTTACATTTCCGCATTTTAATTTTCAGTACATATAAAACTGCGTGTATGCCAAAGATTAAAATTGAATCGTTAGATCACTAACTTCAAAGATAAAATATTTGAATCAAAACACAATCACACTTGCACCTCTTAGGGCAATCCCTCTTTTATTCTTTTCAAAAATCAAAGTCAAATTCTACTGTTACAAATGCAAAATCGAACTTTCGTTTACATCCGGTGAAAGGAGAATTTTCTAAAGGAAATAGGAAAAGACTTTATAACTTAGGGTAGACCTCCTAATTTGCTTGCTCAAATCATAATAAACAAATGTCTCTTATACTGTTGTTTTTCAAAATAAAACTTTCAAAAAAAGACAATACTTTGTATATATCTAAACGAGGATCAGTACGAAGTTAACGTTCTTTTTTTCAAAACATCTTTCGAAAGATAAAAACACTTTGTATATATCCGCACAAGGATCATTACAAAGTCAATTTACAAAGGTATTTGAAACCACATACAAGCATTTCAAGTTAATAGAAAAGTGATTCAAAACAAGTGAGCTAAGCAAATTAAAGAGCCCATGGATAACCATGGATACAAAGGGTGCTAACACCTTCCCTTTGTATAACCTACCCCCTTACCCAGAATTTTTTAAAGTTCTTTTTCTGTTTCTTTTATAAACCTTTCCTTAATTGGATAAAATAAAAGTCGGTGGCGACTCTCTGATTTTCAAAAACACAAAAGCAGAAAGAAAAGAGTCAGTTCGCGTATCTCTCCACGAGAGGTACGGTAAAAAACCGAGGGCATAACAGAACTGGCGACTCTGTTGGGGAGTATTACTTTCTAAAAACAAAATGTTTTCAAAAGGGGTTACCTTAGAGTATAGATCACTTCGATGTTTTCAATTGCTTGACTTGATTGCTCTATTTTTTTAAAGGTTTGTTTGGGTATTTTGCTTGTATGAAAGATTCTAACCCGAATCTCGAGATACCTTAAGTATGTGACAATAGACCAAGGACACTGTACGGCATGTACCGATACGGTTAATCTAGTAGTCACCGTTAGTGCGATACTTTGGTTTATACTGATGTCCCTTGAAAACGATCAAGGAGTATGTTAGGTTTCCGAAATGTAATTAAACACTAATTTGTCTTAGAACCTTTTAGTTGAACTTGACTTGTGGCCTATTAAGTGGCTAGCTTTGAAGTTGATCGAAGTTAGTTATCCTCGAGGAATATTTTGATCGGCCATCCGAGCGCCGTATTGAGATGTTGTCTCCAAGGATCATAGAAACCGAATACTATTTTAGGACAAGTTTTAACCAACTCAACTTCAGTGGGGAGGGTATCACCTATGAACTTCATGCAAGCCTTTAAACCTAAGGCTATTGTTTGATTTGTTTGTGTGTGCCACATGTTTGACATCATGAAATCATAAGCATCATAAGCATATCATTTTCTCACTAATCATTTCAAGGATCGAAGAGTTTACCTTTGTTCTGCTATTACAGGTAATGGCTCCCGCCACCAGAGATTACATCCGAATCAACATTTCAACAGTGCCATCTGAACTAAAAGACTTAATATCAGAATTTCCCAGGAATGCTCAATTCACCTAAAAGCACGGTCACCTACTCCATGTGGTTACCTCAAAATTTGAAGAAGACATGATACGGGTCCTGTTCCAGTTCTTTGATCCCGAACATCATTGCTTTACATTTCCAGATTACCAATTAGTACCTACTTTGGAAGAGTTCTCTGAACTAATTAGATTACCTGTTCGAGATCAATTACCTTTCACTGGTTTAGAAAGGATTCCAAAACATGAAATCATTGCTGCTGCCTTACATTTACGGAAGTCAGAAATCGAGTCCAATTGGGAAACAAAGAGTGGAATCCAGGGTTTGCTTGCTAAGTTCTTAATGGAAAAGGCTCGATTACTACTAAAAAAAAGTTACCCAGCTTTTGAGGAGGTTATGGCTCTTTTGATCTATGGGTTGGTTTTATTCCCTAATCCGACCAGTTCATAAGTGTGCACATTATCAACATTTTCTTAACCCGTAACCCGGTACCTACCTTGCTGGGAGACATTCTACATTTTCTACACACTCGTACCATGAAGAAATGAGGAACTCTTATGTGCTGTATACCACTACTGGCTAGATGGTTTACATTTCATCTTCCCCGATCAGTGTTGAGAAATGAACAAAGAATGCAATGGTCTCGCAGGATTATGTCTTTGTCTCATTCAGATATCCGGTGGAACAACTTCTTTCAAAGAGACATTACTATCATTGACCATTGTGGAGAGTACCCTAATGTGACACTCCTTGGCATCAAGGGAGGCATCACTTACAATCCCTCTTTAGCTTTACGCCAATTCGGATATGCATGGAGAAACGGTCCTCATGACATGATTATCCGTGGCATTGTGTTTGATTACGAGGATGATTCCCATAGACATCGACGAAGGTTTATACATGCGTGAGGCAGTGGCTATAGAATAGAAAGAAAAACTTTAGGACAATGGAATTCTATTCCTATGGAACCTTACCTCAGATGGGTGCGTACTCATGCTCAGAAGTTCATCATGCCATATCCCGCTATTTTACCTGTGACTATTGAGCCAAAAGTCGAAGGAGACGAACCTCGAGTTATTCTACATCCGGATATGCCAACTGACCTGGAAGAGTTGCAGAAATCTTGGGTTCAACTAAAAGAGGAAAGAGACACCTTCAAAGCACACTGTCAAAACTATGAGAGGAAAGTATTGGAGCTCACCGGAAAACTCCAAGAAGAACAACAGATCAACACATTCCTGGGTGCAAAGAGAAAGCGTCCATGGGAGACCTGAGGGATCCTTCATTTTCTTTATTTATTTCTGTTTTGTAAGCCCGAATGAGGCAAAGAAAAAAAGAAAAAAAAGAGAAAAATTGTTTAACTAATAAATGTTTGTTTCTCCTTTGTTTTAACAAATCTAAATTCCAAGATCCTTGAAAACATTGCATATGCATTTCATTCATAAACATTGCATAACAGGACATGACGGATTTCTCATCTCCTCGTTGTTTATTTCAGTTAGAAGGGATGGAATCTGAAACAAGCATCAAGAATCTCGAAGCACAGAACGCCCAAGTTCAAGTAGCAATGGAACTGGCAAAGGGGCAACAAGAACTGAATGCCCTGATAATCAAGAAGAAAAAGAAGCCCAAAGGGTATGTAGGCTTGAGTCACCTGAAAAGGAAGATCAAAATCCCAGTTAAAAAGTCCAAAAAGCCACCGATCCCTGAAATAGTCGGTGATGGGGAACAAGGAGACAATCACAGCAACCAGGGTTCTGCCAAACCCTCTCTCTCTCTTCCAATGAAGAAGATTATCATTCTGGAGACGAACAGGATGATGACAAATACTAGCAGCTGGAAGAACGCATGAAAGCTATGGAGATACAAAAAATACCTGGTTTAGATTTCGATGATCTGGGACTCGTCTCAGATATTGTCATCCCTCCAAAGTTCAAAGTTCTTGTCTTTGCAAAATATGATGGAGTTTCTTGCCCAAAACTACATCTGAGGTCCTATGTAAGGAAGATACAACCTCATACAGCAGATAACAAATTGTGGATTCACTTCTTCCAAGAAAGTCTGTCGGGTACACAACTCGAGTGGTACTACTGTAGCGGGGAAAATCTGACATCGAAGCCATAGGATTGACTCAAATCAATATTCCGTTTGAAATCTCCACCGCGCTTTATTGTTTCCAAAGAAAAAGGGAAAGGAACGAAAAACCCAAAGTTTTGTTTTAAAAAAACAAGAAAGAGATCTCAGGTACGGGTGTTGATTATATGAGGGGAAGGTTTAAAGCACCCCTCATATCTGTGGTACTCCACAGGAACCTTTTTGAAAATCTGTGTCGTGTGTGCTAAAAAAGAGTTTGTTTTATTTTTAAAATAAGCTCGGCAAGACGTTAAGCCTTGTGCCTACGTACCTCCTTGGTGCAATGGAGAAGTCAGAGCTAATGTAGTTCCGCTTAAAGGGAAAACGGTTTTAAAAAAAACGAATAAACACTTTATCGTCGTTAGAAAGAAATACTCAGCCATTGATCTTGAGCATGAGAACAAACGAGTTCTTTGCATCGCAAATGAAAGAAGGGCTCCAACTCGGATAAAATCAACGAGTATGCCACTAGCTCTCTCACGCGGAAAAGATCCCATTATATCAATCAATTTCAAAATCGTGGGGTATAACCACTCGTTTCGACAATTAGTTGTGTCTAAACTTTTTGAAGAAAAGCCACTAAGGGCAAAAGATATTTTAAAAGAAAAGGTTTTGAAAAGGTTGCAAACATAAGAATATTTTTGAAAAAGGGAGAAGATTTTGAAAATTTAAGAAGTGGGAGGAGATGAAGAGGCTATCCTATTGCGTAAAATAAAAGCTAAGGAAAGAAACGGTCTAACCGAAAAGAAAAAGCCAACACTTGACATTATGAGTCAAGGTAGATTTCCCATCCTTTGGACTTATCAATACCAAACCAACACATTACCACTTGGGGATCCAGATGAACTTATTATCTAAGCACCATCTCGCATTAAGCACATTAAGATTCTGACGAAAATCGGGCAGAGTAACGGCTGTTTTCGGGTAAAATCCTAATCTCAATGCCTTGGAATTAACCATCAAGGGCTTTCAAGGAAATACCTGCATATACAAACAGACAACAATCCAATGCCAGACAGACAGAACAATCACAGAGTAATAACAGAATAAGGGTCCAGAGGTCCTAAGTCCATAAGTCCGAATCTCCAATATGCTAGGGATAGTAGCCAATAGTCCGAAAGAGAGCCTTATGTATTTTTTAGATTTTTGTTGATTATTAGTGTTTTAGCATAAAAGTAAAGTATGGTCCAAGTGGACAAAAAGAAAATAGCGGAATATAAACGTCCAAATGGACAAAGGAAAAATAGAGGAATGTAAATATGATGAAATGATAAATAAAGCGATAAAGCGAGAAATATAAAGAGCAATATAATAAATTACGGAAATTAAAGTCAATTGTTAGATGTTAAAGATAACCATCTTGAAACTTGTCAAGTATGTTATCAAAGTTAGTAATGAAGATCGATGGTGAGTGAAGGATGTTCTCGGATTTAAAGTCAATGGAAACTTATCATAAGCATGATAAAATCATAGCGACTACACGATAAATTTCCATAAGTCTTAAATCAACCGCATACAATTCTCTTCCATATTTGATCTTTTTTATTTGGGACACGAAATATTGCGCTATGTTAAGCAGATCGCCAAGTGATTTATGTAGAAATCACCCTACAACGAGGTCGGTCAAAACTTTATGTGCTAATGCATGCGAGAGAAGTGATATGTAGATCACTCTCCGAAAGCAATACCGCACGACAAGAAAAATGGTGAGTGATCTAGTCTTTGCCAAGAATCCATAAGAATTCTCAAGGTATTAAGACTTTCATCGATCAAAATAAAGAGAAGTAAAATATGGAACCACATTAAAAGCTCCTTTCATCCATAATTTCAATCACTTAATATTGCGGATTTGGATTCTCATCCTATCGACGCCCTAAGTCCATTGAAATTAGAGGGAAATTAGGCCTCTAACTTGTGATTCAAAGAAAATATCAAAAGAATGGAGTAGAAGATGAGTTAGAACCAAAAACAAATCAAAAACCACAAAAACAAGCATTCTGTCCAGATGTAAATAGATTTGCACAGAGTGTAAATCGATTGCATAACTCTGTTTTCAAATCTGCACAGTTTTTCAGTTGTGTAAATCGATTTGCACCAGATGTAAATCGATTTGCACAACACAGTTTTCAAAAAAACAGCAAATAAAGAGAAGAAAACTTGTTTAAACATAAAACCAAACACCTTGTGATCTTGGATCACTTTGTGCACGAAAATGTATCAAGTAAGCAAGCAAATCTCATCAATGTAGCACCAAAGGTGCATCAAGCATAAACAACAATGGATCACATCTTGGATTATGGAAAGGATCTAGAATTTTACCAAATCTTTCACAAACTTTGAATCTTCTTCAAGAACACACAACCACAAGCCTTGATCTCTCACAATTGATGAAGAAAGTAGTGTTTATGTTGAGGTTTAGCTCTAAATTAGTGAGGTTCAAGATGTAACTCACTAATTTTGTGGAAGAAATGAGAGCTCTGAGTGAGGGGTTTGGAAGAGGTTAGGAGAGAAAGAGCAAGAGTTTTCTTGGCTATCAAAGCTTGAAAAATGAAGAGGGGAGTGCCTCAATTTATAGCACTTAGGCTTGGGAAGTTTTGTGGCTTGGAGTTAGGATTGGAAAATAGAATTAGGCTTGGGAAAAGGATTTGGAGCCAAAAATGAAATCCAATGGTCTTGATGCAATCACATGAGGGTTTATGATTAAATGATGTAGAGAATCAAATGTAAGAACTAAGTTATGCTTCCCATGTTTGCAAATGATGTCAACACTTCAAAAAGCTGAAATTTGCCTTCATTTTTCCAAATTCGCACTGGTGCAATCGATTTGCACCTTATGCAAATCTATTTACATTGCTGAAAAAGGCAAAATCTGGGGCAAAAACAGTTATGCAAATCGATTGCTGTCTTATGCAAATCGATTTGCACTGATGGCAGAAGCAAATCTGGTGCAGAAACAGTTGTGTAAATCGATTTACACCTTATGCAAATCGATTTGCACAGTGAAAATGTTGAAAAATGCTCCTTTGATGGATATTTTGACTTGGTACCTACAAAACACAGACACACAAGAGCACAAGGCAATATTTTTGGTATTTTGGTTAGTAAAACAATATATACAAGACTAAAACATGGGTGCTCGATGATTCCCTTGCAGATGAATTGAACACAACATCACCAGTAGAGCTTTAAATTAAAGCTTCTTGATTGATGATTGGTATGCAAATGATGTGTGATCTTAGGGTCAAAAATTGGGGTATGACAGATGCCCCTATTTAAGTTTCTTCGATTCGGAGATACGATGATTGGAAATCTTTGTTTTGACGAAATCGAAGAGACTTAAATATATAAAACACAATTTTTGAACCTAAGATGCTATGCAATGTTTAATGAACGCATATGATGAGGATAAAACATGACAACACTGGGGAGTAAAAGGAACTCCACTGGGGGAAAACAAATGTCTTGCTGGCATAACTCCGTTGGGAAAGGCAAGACTTCGTTGGAGAGATGAAACTTTGGTGGGGAAAGAAATTTCTCTGGGGAAAACACTTCGCGTCAGAGAGGTTATAGCATCTTTTTTCACTGGGGATGAGAAAAGGGGAACATCCTCTTTCACTGGGGATGAGAAAGTATGCATCCTGAGTCAGAATGCCAATCTTCCGTTAACAGAAATCACACCATCGTACCACTGATGATATGAAGAGATGTACCGCCGTACCACTGACGATAACACATATCGACGTTCCACTGAAGGTATTGAAGAGATATACCACCGTACCACTGATGATATAAAAAGAGATGATTCATCGACGTACCACTGACGATGAAAGAGATGTACCGCCGTACCACTGACGATAACACATACCAACGTCCCACTGAAGGCATGAAGAAATATACCACCGTACCACTGATGATATAAAAGGATAAATCATCGACGTACCACTGACGATGAAAGAGATGTATCGCCGTACCACTGACGATAACACATACCAACGTCCCACTGAAGGTATGAAGAGATATACCACCGTACCACTGATGATATAAAAAGGATAAATCATCGACGTACCACTGACGATGAAAGAGATGTACCGCTGTACCACAGACGATAACACATACCAACGTCCCACTGAAGGTATGAAGAGATATACCACCGTACCACTGATGATATAAAAAGGATAAATCATCGACGTACCACTGACGATGAAAGAGATGTATCGCCGTACCACTGACGATAACACATACCAACATCCCACTGAAGGCATGAGGAGATATACCACCGTACCACTAATGATATAAAAAGGGATAATTCATCGACGTACCACTGACGATGAAAGAGATGTATCGCCGTACCACTGACGATAACACATAACAACGTCCCACTGAAGGTATGAAGAGATATATCACCGTACCACTGATGATATAAAAAGGATAAATCATCGACGTACCACTGACGATGAAAGATAATACACCAACGTTCCACTGAAGGTGAGCTTCCAACTCAATAGTTGAAGGTAGAAGAAAGATTGAATTACCGCCTCAATGGTTGACGATAAGCTACCAACTCAATAGTTGAAGGTAGAAGAAAATTGAATTACCGCCTCAATGGTTGACGATAAGCTACCAACTCAATAGTTGAAGGTAGAAGAAAATTAAATTACCGCCTCAATGGTTGACGATAAGCTACCAACTCAATAGTTGAAGGTAGAAGAAAATTGAATTACCGCCTCAATGGTTGACGATAAGCTACCAACTCAATAGTTGATGGTAGAAGAAAGATTGAATTACCGCCTCAATGGTTGACGATAAGTTGCTGAGAGTATTAAGCTGCCGCTAAGAATAGGGATCAACTTCTTCTTTAATCAAGGACATGGCTTGAGAAAAGGAACTTGATGCAAACTGTCACTTCTGATGAAGGGACTTACCATTTGCTGAGCTTCTTCCATTTGGATGCAAACTGTCACTTACACTGAAGCGACTTACCATTTGCTGAGCTTCTTCCTCTTGGATGCAAACTGTCACTTACACTGAAGCGACTTACCATTTGCTGAGCTTCTTCCATTTGGATGCAAACTGTCACTTACACTGAAGCGACATACCATTTGCTGAGCTTCTTCCATTTGGGAATCAAGAAGTTCATAAAGTATGAGAGATTATCACTTGATGTGAAGATAAGATTGATATGTAGAGACACACAAACTTTCTCAAATAAAGAGGCTTCCATTTGTTGTCAACCAAAACATGATGGGGATAACACAAGTTGCTCAAAGTCAAAAACTGCCCCTTGCTTTCAAGCACATCACTGCTGGAAAATAAGCCTTCCAATATCTGATAAGAACATCAATCACAAATGAATTTTCCATTATTGAGGAAAGAAGAATCCTTAAGAGGTGCAAAATAAATGCCTTCTCAATCTAGGTTTCCCAGCCTAGAGAGGTTCAAAATAGTATTGTAAGAGACCAAAGTTCAACTCCAAGAACAAACTAGATAGAAACGGTCAAACACAGCTTCGCCCCTTGAGGAATAAACTCAACTGGGGATTAATTCCATCCTGACAAATGAGATGGGGAGGAGCACCGAAGCAAAATTCTTCCACGAGGAACAAACTCAGTGGGGATTATCAATCTCTGCAAGGAATTTACAGATCATCTTCTTCTTATCAAAAAGATTGGACAACACATCAAGCTCTTTATGGGGAATCAGAGAAAATTTCTTTGGAGAAAATCACCATTCCGAACTTGCAGAGGAACTAAGAAGTTAACATCAAAGCAAACAAGTTGACATGCGGGGGATTTTAGTTCAAAATTCAACACAAGGTGAGAAAGAAAACCCAACAGTCAACCGTTGTCTCAAAACCTCTTGGTAGAGAGTGACATACTCTGGACTAATCATGGAAACAACCTTTGTACTTCAAGCTAATGAGGTGATCAAGGTAACTTCTGATTCACAACTTGCCCCAGACTACATGGTCTATGAAAGGAAACTACCTCAAAAAGGTTCATAGAGATCCTTGGCATCATGAAAACTTGGAGTAACCTGCCCCAGATCAACAGATTTTTGGAGAGATTTGTCAAATCTCGACGTAGCTGCCCCAGATTGACTAAACTTGGCACATTCTTTTACTCGACAAAGTCTTCGAGCTTTGCCCCATGATGGTAATCAAACTTGCAAAAGCTTTATACTGGGAAAACAACATGCCCCTGGAAATGTTTTAGTTTTCTACTGATGATCAGATGTAAACTTCCTGGATGTCAAACAAATGTTTACAAGCAGAAAAATGTTTATTCTAAGAATGATAATGAAAATGCAACAATTATGTAAGTCTTGAAGTTTTATTGAAAAGATGTCACAAAACCCTGTGAACGAATCACTGGTTAGGAGATGACATTGATTTTTGTATTTTATGCATATGATACCAGCACAAGTTTTCAGCATAACCGATAGGAGTCAGGAACGCTTTCTTGTTTAAGTATGCTTTCGAAATAAACCCTGCTTCAATTAGGACTTTTAAGGGTTGTAACGTGGCCTGGTTCACGGTTTTTTAGAAAAAAAAGACTTTTAGGCTCAAAGTTTATTTAGCCCACCCCAACTTCGTGATGTTCTCCAGTCCTATGTTCAGTTAACTCAACATGAGTATTCATCTCTCAAAAGGATTTTGTGCCATTAAGAATCCTATGAAGCTTTCTTGGAGATAGCAGTCACCCCTCTTTGTCTTCTTTTTTGTATTCACACAGATTTGTTCATTGTTGAGGACTTTTGCTTTGTAGTCCTTTCTTTTCACTTTTCGCATTTTTTTTAATGTTATTTCCCTAACTTTTGCCTGGACTGATTCTTTTGAATTGGTCGTCCAGCGGGATGCTCTAACTTTTGCCTAAGTCACTTGTTTTCAAGTTTTTGACTTAGCGAGATTTTTCTTCTTTTTTCTTTCTTTCTTTTTTTCCTTTGATTAGAACAAATCGTGTATTGACTTTGTCTTGACTTGTTGAGAGGGTTGTGACTGCCTCATTCCTTGGCGTATGGAGGATAACCATTGTGGTTTCACATTTTCCAGCCTTTTGTTGCGCGGGGAATAACCATTGTGGTTTCCCATGATCCATCCTTTGATGTGGATATGACGTATTCGACCCTTGGATGCACAATCCTTTTTGAAATATGAACACTCGGTCAAATTAACTGAAGACTACCCTGCCCCAGGTTAAAAATTAGGGTTTTTTGTTTAGAAAAGAAACTCCTACTTCAAGGTTCAAAGGGGTTAACAAGGGATTATCTTCCTTATATCTCTGGTGTTTGGGAATTTGAAACAATGCCTGTACATCATCAGCAGGGTTTTATTCAAAAGCATACAACCAGAAATTTTGCATTTTCAGATCATCATCCTCCCTCCAATCTTTGCATAAGCAAGAGTTTGGCAAAAGCAATTGGTATCATAATGCATAAAAACAAATAAACATGAGTGAAACGAATGGATTACTTCAAGACAAACATTATCATTGCATTAGCATTAACATTCAAAAACAAACAAGTTTCTACATGCAAACAATGCATTGAAAAACATGAAATATTACAAATGGAAATCAATAAGAATACTAAAAACTGAGAAGGCTTTCTCCATCTGGGTTTGTGCTGAAGGAAACATCTTTCAAACTTCAGGCTACCATCAATAGTGATTCATTCATGCTTTGGCAAGGGATTGTTTTGAACATTAGGGCCAATGTCTCGGAAAGACAAAATACCAGCACGAGTCAATCTTTGAACTTCAACCTTTAGAGCCCAACAATCTTCTAAATTGTGTCCGGGAGCATCCTGATGAAAAGTGCAAGTAACATCAGCATTGTACCACCATGGAATCTTCTCTGGAATTAGAGGTGGTGATCTTGGTTGAACAAACTTCTTATGAATTAGAGCGGGATACAATTTTGTATATGTCATGGGGATGGGATCAAAATTCCCCTTTTGAGATTGATTTTGCTCGTTCGATGGAGGAGCTTGTTGACGAGTACTCTGCTGATAATCTGGAATTGCATGAACCGAGTTGGATACAGGAATGACATAGGAAACATGGTGATGTTGATGATGATTGTTTCCTCCCCTGATTCTCTTCTTTGAAAAGTCATTACCAAACTTCTTCACACTACCAGCTGAGTTACCTTCTTCAAGCAAACATTCCTTTCAGACATCTTTTTCTAGAAGCACTTTCCTATTCACCTCTCCATGGGAGTCAGTAGGTGCACGGACTACTATCCCCTTAGGAAAGGATGAGTTCAGAGTTTCAAGAAAGACCTTTGCTATCCTTTCTACCATCATAGGAGGATTGACTTGGGAAATAACTAGAGCCTCAACCAGAGCAGTCATATGCTCCATACCAGCCTTCAAAGTAACCACCTCTTTGCGGAGTTCAAGAATCTCTTGTTTGATACTTTCCATTTCTTCTTAGCACGAGCGTTGTACTGATGATACCAGGAGAAAGGAAATAAGGCTCTGGAAAACTTCTTTAGAAGGCAGGACCAAATGCAGAATGATGCATGCAACGCAGATGATTTTTTTTAATTATTATTTGAGTTTCAAGGAACTTAAGATATTAACTTGTAAACACTCAAACATCGGACTAAATCTTTGATTAAATTATCATCAAAATCAACCATCCGTTTTGGTGGATTAGAATTTTCACCCCATCAACACCCATGATCCATTGAGTTTGATGAAACTTATGATGTTTACAAGGAAAGACCTCTAAGTTCCTTGAAAATAAAAAGAAAAAGTGTTTTCATGGATGCATGAATGCATGGTTTATGCATCAACTACAACCAAGAGCACGCAAGGTCACATAAGATCATAGTTCAAAGGTTCGACGTCACGAGCATGGAGCCATGGGTCTACCCATCCCACAAGGTATGATCTAAGGAATTTTGTACCTGCCGATTGGGTTCTACAACGGTTCCCAGAGTTTTCAATCTTCTATCGGATATTACCGGCACGCACAATTGCTCATGGGAGCCAATAATATGCCTAAAAAGACCTCGTCTGAGCGTAGTATCGCATGAAAACAAGCTCAAATTGGTACTTGATCTTGTTTCTGCACTACATCCTAAAAAGGCTTAGACTGGTTAAAAAGGTTCTAGGCCATTCAGCTTCTACGGACACTCACTATTGAAAGTAATAGCGTTATCACGATGATTCGTAATAACCTCTACTACCTTCCATGAGGCCTCCACTGATTGGGGTTCCACCATATGATGCTCATGTTAAGGATTGCTCCTGACATGCAACTATTGGTCTTACCACCTCCTATCTCAAGTTACTCACCAAAGTTCGGGTTAGAACTTTATCTCATCACGGAGGAACCATCGAGCACCCAAAAGAAAAAAAAGAAGATAAACAAACAAAGCACACAACAATATATACAGATGAAAACACACAGATAAACAAAAATAGGCTTAACACACTTAAAACTAGGTCCCCAGTGAAGTCGCCATTTTTCTGTAGCGGGGAAAATCTGACATCGAAGCCATAGGATTGACTCGAATCAATATTCCGTTTGAAATCGCCACCGCGCTTTATTGTTTCCAAAGAAAAAGGGAAAGGAACGAAAAACCCAAAGTTTTGTTTTTAAAACAAGAAAGAGATCTCAGGTACGGGTGTTGATTATATGAGGGGAAGGTTTAAAGCACCCCTCATATCTGTGGTACTCCACAGGAACCTTTTTGAAAATCTGTGTCGTGTGTGCTAAAAAAGAGTTTGTTTTATTTTTAAAATAAGCTCGGCAAGACGTTAAGCCTTGTGCCTACATACCTCCTCGGTGCAATGGAGAAGTCAGAGCTAATGTAGTTCCGCTTAAAGGGATAACGGTTGTAAAAAAACGAATAAACACTTTATCGTCATTAGAAAGAAATACTCAGCCATTGATCTTGAGCATGAGAACAAACGAGTTCTTTGCATCGCAAATGAAAGAAGGGCTCCAACTCGGATAAAATCAACGAGTATGCCACTAGCTCTCTCACGCGGAAAAGATCCCATTATATCAATCAATTTCAAAATCGCGGGGTATAACCACTCGTTTCGACAATTAGTCGTGTCTAAACTTTTTGAAGAAAAGCCACTAAGGGCAAAAGATATTTTAAAAGAAAAGGTTTTGAAAAGGTTGCAAACATAAGAAGATTTTTGAAAAAGGGAGAAGATTTTGAAAATTTAAGAAGTGGGAGGAGATGAAGAGGCTATCCTATTGCGTAAAATAAAAGCTAAGGAAAGAAACGGTCTAACCGAAAAGAAAAAGCCAACACTTGACATTATGAGTCAAGGTAGATTTCCCATCCTTTGGACTTATCAATACCAAACCAACACATTACCACTTGGGGATCCAGATGAACTTATTATCTTAGCACCATCTCGCATTAAGCACATTAAGATTCTGACGAAAATCGGGCAGAGTAACGGCTGTTTTCGGGTAAAATCCTTATCTCAATGCCTTGGAATTAACCATCAAGGGCTTTCAAGGAAATACCTGCATATACAAACAGACAACAATCCAATGCCAGACAGACAGAACGATCACAGAGTAATAACAGAATAAGGGTCCAGAGGTTCTAAGTCCATAAGTCCGAATCTCCAATATGCTAGGGATAGTAGCCAATAGTCCGAAAGAGAGCCTTATGTATTTTTTAGATTTTTGTTGATTATTAGTGTTTTAGCATAAAAGTAAAGTATGGTCCAAGTGGACAAAAATAAAATAGCGGAATATAAACGTCCAAATGGACAAAGGAAAAATAGCGGAATGTAAATATGATGAAATGATAAATAAAGCGATAAAGCGAGAAATATAAAGAGCAATATAATAAATTGCGGAAATTAAAGTCAATTTTTAGATGTTAAAGATAACCATCTTGAAACTTGTCAAGTATGTTATCAAAGTTAGTAATGAAGATCGATGGTGAGTGAAGGATGTTCTCGGATTTAAAGTCAATGGAAACTTATCAGAAGCTTGATAAAATCATAGCGGCTACATGATAAATTTCCATAAGTCTTAAATCAACCGCATACAATTCTCTTCCATATTTGATCTTTTTTATTCGGGACACGAAATATTGCGCTATGTTAAGCAGATCGCCAAGTGATTTATGTAGAAATCACCCTACAACGAGGCCGGTCAAAACTTTATGTGCTAATGCATGCGAGAGAAGTGATATGTAGATCACTCTCCGAAAGCAATACCGCACAAAAAGAAAAATGGTGAGTGATCTAGTCTTTACCAAGAATCCATAAGAATTCTCAAGGTATTAAGACTTTCATCGATCAAAATAAAGAGAAGTAAAATATGGAACCACATTAAAAGCTCCTTTCATCCATAATTTCAATCACTTAATATTGCGGATTTGGATTCTCATCCTATCGACGCCCTAAGTCCATTGAAATTAGAGGGAAATTAGGCCTCTAACTTGTGATTCAAAGAAAATATCAAAAGAATGGAGTAGAAGATGAGTTAGAACCAAAAACAAGTCAAAAATCACAAAAACAAGCATTCTGTTCAGATGTAAATCGATTTGCACAGAGTGTAAATCGATTTGCATAACTCTGTTTTCAAATCTGCACAGTTTTTCAGTTGTGTAGATCGATTTGCACCAGATGTAAATCGATTTGCACAACACAGTTTTCAAAAAAACAGCAAATAAAGAGAAGAAAACTTGTTTAAACATAAAACCAAACACCTTGTGATCTCGGATCAATTTGTGCACGAAAATGTATCAAGTAAGCAAGCAAATCTCATCAATGTAGCACCAAAGGTGCATCAAGCATAAACAACAATGGATCACATCTTGGATTATGGAAAGGATCTAGAATTTTACCAAATCTTTCACAAACTTTGTATCTTCTTCAAGAACACACAACCACAAGCCTTGATCTCTCACAATTGATGAAGAAAGTAGTGTTTATGTTGAGGTTTAGCTCTAAATTAGTGAGGTTCAAGATGTAACTCACTAATTTTGTGGAAGAAATGAGAGCTTTGAGTGAGGGGTTTGGAAGAGGTGAGGAGATAAAGAGCAAGAGTTTTCTTGGCTATCAAAGCTTGAAAAATGAAGAGGGGAGTGCCTCAATTTATAGCACTTAGGCTTGGGAAATTTTGTGGCTTGGAGTTAGGATTGGAAAATAGAATTAGGCTTGGGAAAAGGATTTGGAGCCAAAAATGAAATCCAATGGTCTTGATGCAATCACATGAGGGTTTATGATTAAATGATGTAGAGAATCAAATATAAGAACTAAGTCATGCTTCCCATGTTTGCAAATGATGTCAACACTTCAAAAAGCTGAAATTTGCCTTCATTTTTCCAAATTCGCACTGGTGCAATCGATTTGCACCTTATGCAAATCTATTTACATTGCTGAAAAAGGCAAAATCTAGGGCAAAAACAGTTATGCAAATCGATTGCTGTCTTATGCAAATCGATTTGCACTGATGGCAGAAGCAAATCTGGTGCAGAAACAGTTGTGTAAATCGATTTACACCTTATGCAAATCGATTTGCACAGTGAAAATGTTGAAAAATGCTCCTTTGATGGATATTTTGACTTGGTACCTACAAAACACAGACACACAAGAGCACAAGGCAATATTTTTGGTATTTTGGTTAGTAAAACAATATATACAAGACTAAAACATGGGTGCTCGATGATTCCCTTGCAGATGAATTGAGCACAACATCACCAGTAGAGCTTTAAATTAAAGCTTCTTGATTGATGATTGGTATGCAAATGATGTGTGATCTTAGGGTCAAAAATTGGGGTATGACAACTACCAACTGGAAAGTACAAAAGTTCATACCTGGGAAGAATTAGCTGCTGCTTTTTACAAACAGTATCAATACAATGCTGATCTTGCACCAACCCGTACTCAACTAAGGGGCATGTCCATGGCACCAAAAGAAAGTTTTAAAGGGTATGCACAAAAGTGGAGAGATTTGGCTGGAAGGGTTCAACCACCCTTATCTGATCGCGAGTTGGTCGACATGTTCATGGGCACTTTAACTGGCCCTTTCTATAGTCATTTGCTGGGAAGCTCATCATCAGGTTTCACTGACATGATATTGACTGGAGAACGTGTCGAAAGCGGAATTCAAAATGGAAAAATTCAAATAGGCTCTTCCTCTGGTACTACAAAAAGGCCCATCAGTGGGAGAAATGAGGTCAATACAATGCAAAGTCAGAAAGGTCGCAAGAATGAGCATCACCAATCTGTAGGGGCAGTTCTGATCTCCGCATCTCCGCCTCAAAAAGATCAACCGCCAAAATATACGCGTCGACCAGATGCGCCAAGAAGAAATTTCACCAGAATCAATATGCCAATCTCTCAAGCATTACAGCATTTGTTAAAAGCAGATCTGATCACATTAAAAGACCCTCCAAAGAATGTCAACACTTCCTTTCCGAGTTATCGCCCCGATGCAACATGTGCGTATCACTCCAACTGTCCAGGACATGACGCAGATCACTGTTGGGCCCTGAAAAATAAAATACAAGACATGATAGATGCTGGGGAAATTGAGTTCGATCCTCCAGAGACTCCAAATGTCATCACTGCACCTATGCCGAAGCACGACAAGACCGTCAATGCTATCATAGACACTGTTTACATCTATGATGTGACAGAATTGTCAACTCCGCTCCTTGAGGTCAAAAGAAAGCTAATCCAAGCTGGTTACTTTCCAGGTTGTGACCCTGATTGCTTTTATTGCGCACACCTACCCAATGGTTGTGAAAATCTGAGAATGGGAATTCAAAAGTGGATGGATCACCGTATCATTATGTTTGAGAGGCTCCCTTCTATGGATGATTTATGCGAAGTATTTGCAAACGGGATGAGAATAGAGGACGTCTCAGTGGTTTCCAACATACCATTGAAAATCCCTACCAAAGCTCCTTTCAAAATTTATGCTACACCCAAAGTGGCATCGGTAATCATTACCAGTCCGACTCCATTTCCATACTCCTCAGACAAAACTGTCCCGTGGAGTTATGACACTAATGTTTATGTCCATGGAGTTAAACATGATACCTTGACCGAAGAGGCCATGAATTTTACTACTCCAACTGTTGATAATATTGTGGGTACCAGTAAGATTACGAGAAGTGGAAGGATCTTTTCACCAGAAATTTCTCCAAATGTGGCTACTAATCCAGTCCAGGTCCCAGTTCCTAATCAAGATATCAACGCTCGAGGCAAAGAGCCACAAGTTGAACCAGTTCAAATACCGGTGGAAGTCACTGTTGAGGATCCATCAAAGTAAGAAATGGAGGAAATATTGAAAATCATTTGCAAAAGTGATTACAATATTGTCGAACAACTGGGGCACACTGCTTCAAAAATCTCAATGCTGTCTCTGCTAAAGTATTCAGAAGCTCATGCCAAGGCCCTGATGAAGTTCCTGAAAGCTGCACATGTACCACAAGAGATTTCAGTCGATCAATTTGAAAATTGTGTTGCCAATCTAACAGTGAATAATGGCCTCGGTTTCTCTGATGTTGATCTAACCCCTGCTGGAAAAAATCACAATAAAGCCCTACACATCTCCATTGAATGTAATGGCACCACTCTATCTCATGTGCTGGTAGATAACGGTTCTTCTTTGAACGTGTTACCAAAAACAGTACTGGAAAACTTAACTTCGAAGGAATTGTGTTACAACCAAGCGATGTTGTGGTAAGAGCCTTCGACAGGTCAACAAGAACAGTGTACGGAAAGGTGAATCTCCCAATCAAAGTGGGCTCTCAGATCTTTGATTCTACCTTTTACGTAATGGAAATTCACCCAGCATATTCCTGTTTACTAGGACGCCCTTGGATACACGGGGCAAAGGATGTAACTTCTACCCTACATCAGAAGTTGAAGTATCCAGTAAAAGGAAAGATTGTCACAGTTTATGGCGAAGAAGAATATGTGGTTAGCCACTTGAGAAATTCCAAGTATGTTGAGTTGGATGACGAATTCATCGAAACTCCCTGCCAATCTTTTGAGGTGGTCTCTCCAGATGTCTCTACTACCAAGCATATTTCTGCTACTCCAACTACAATTATGGCCTCTCTCAAAGATGCCAAAGCTGTGATCGAAAAAGGTGGTTACATAGTATGGGGGCAGCTCCTTGATGTACCTTACAAGTCCGACAAGCTAGGCCTGGGCTATGCTAATGGAAATCAAAAGAACGATCAAAGTCCTTGTTCTGGAGGATTAATGTCACATTTCATCAGCCAAGGAGTAAACGCTATTGAAGACGATGGAGTGTTCTTGAACCATATCATTCAGCCATATCCAGATGAAGTTCCACCCCTTCCCATGGGAGTTTGGGAGAACCAAGTGGCGGGTACGATTTTCAATATACCGCACCTCAGAGTTCTTTTATTGCTATGGAAGAAATTACCCCAACTGGATGGGGTGATCAATTTGAAAATGGAAAAAGTTTCACAAGTTCCATCACTGAGCAATATCAAAATCCACCTAAATAAGTTTGGGATACACTAGGAGAGCCAAGTGGCAAATATGACTTTATGGTGAAATATTCCGCTCCTCCGAGCTCACAAGTCGCCATTGAAGACATTGTCCCAACTGGATGGGATGAACATTGCGAAGACAATTTCACTCCTGAAGAAGCCTGGGAAAAACCCAATAACGAGGGTTATTTTCTGTCATAATACACCCCTCACCAGAATGCACAAGTCTCTATCCAAGACATCATCCCGACTGGATGGGACGGCCTTATTGAGCATCTCGCTCAGCCAACAGAGATATCTCAGCCTGGGCTCTCGTATCCAGCAGAGTATATCACTTATCCCGAAAGATCACCAGCTCCTTTCCCCACCAGAGAAATCAATGTTGTGGGAGATGAAGAAGACAACTGCAATTGGAGCAGCTGGATACTCCCTGCTCACAACAATGGATTGAACAACTGGAAAGCTGAGGATGTGATCTCCTTTGATCAGGAGTAAATGCAATTTCCTGTTTTTTCGTTGTTTATATTGTTCAAAGATAAAAATGGTTCCTGTACTATCGAACCATGAACTTGAAAGCCGTGTGCCTTGCCCGAAGCACACTGGTCCTTTTTATAAGGGTTTGTCATATCATGATCATGTTCATTCAATAAAATCATGGGACGTTTGCATATTCAAATTTTGTGATCCTTTTTCTTTCTTTGCTTTATTCATTTTTTCAAATAGCTATGTTTTCTTACACACACCCACATAAATAAATGCAGATTCACATTCACTTTGGATCCAGTTGATAACGATTCTGCTATTGCCCGTCATGACTTTGAAAATCCGATCTACCAAACTGAGGACGAAAGTGAGGAAGATTGTGAAGTACCAAGAGAACTTGCAAGGCTGCTAGAACAAGAAGAAAAGACTATACAGCCGCATGAAGAACCAATTGAGGTTATCAACTTGGGCAGTGACGAAGAAAAGAAAGAAGTCAAGATAGGGGCTGATCTAGAAGACAGTGTCAAGCAAAGACTGATTCAAATGTTGCAAGACTACGTCGAGATATTCGCCTGGTCCTATGAAGATATGCCTGGCCTTGACACGGACATTGTGGTTCATCGCCTGCCGATCAAAGAAGGTAGCACTCCAGTTAAGCAGAAACTGCGGAGGAGTAGGCCTGATATGTCCAAGAAGATCAAAGACGAGGTTGAAAAGCAATTCAATGTCGGTTTTCTGACAGTTGTGAGTTATCCTCCTTGGATAGCTAACATAGTACCTGTGCCTAAAAAAGACGGGAAAGTCAGAATGTGTGTAGACTACAGAGATCTGAACCGGGCAAGCCCCAAAGATGATTTCCCTTTACCTCACATCGATGTACTGGTTGACAATACTGCACAATGCAAGGTATTCTCCTTCATGGATGGATTCTCAGGGTACAATCAAATCAATATGGCACCCGAAGACATGGAAAAAATAACCTTCACAACAGCTTGGGGAACCTTTTGTTACAAAGTAATGCCCTTTGGTTTAAAGAATGCAGGAGCAACCTATCAACGTGCAATGGTAGCTCTGTTCCATGATATGATTCATCAAGAGATGGAGGTTTATGTCGATGATATGATTGCAAAATCCAACACCGAATAAGAACATCTGGGTCATCTACACAAGTTGTTTGACAGACTCAAGAAATACAGGTTGCGACCGAATCCAAACAAGTGTACCTTTGGAGTAAGATCCGGCAAACTCTTAGGTTTCATCGTCAGCAGCAAAGGTATTGAGGTTGATCCTGCCAAGGTCAAAGCTATTCAAGAAATGCCTATACCCGTACCGAGAAATAAGTCAGAGGATTCTTGGGACGTCTGAATTACATCGCCAGATTTATTGCCCATATGACTACTACTTGTGTGCCGATTTTCAAACTGTTGAAGAAAGATCAAGTGGAAAGATGGAATGACAAATGCCAGTTAGCCTTTGATAAGATCAAAGAGTATCTCCAAAAACCGCCAATCTTATTACCACCTGTGGAAGGAAGACCTCTGATTATGTACCTAACTGTGTTAGAAGATTCAATGGGGTGTGTACTGGGGCAACATGACGAGTCCGGCCGAAAGGAGCATGCAATCTACTATCTTAGCAAAAAGTTTACCGATTGTGAAACAAGATACTCACTACTCGAAAAAACTTGCTGTGCCTTAGCATGGGCAGCTCGCCGACTAAGACAGTATATGCTAAATCACACCACTTTCCTAATCTCCAAAATGGATCCTATCAAGTATGTGTTCGAAAAACCTGCTCTCTCTGGAAGAATAGCAAGATGGCAAATGATCTTAACAGAATATGACATCCAGTACACTTCACAAAAAGCAATCAAAGGAAGTGTGGTAGCTGATCATCTGGCTCATCAAGCAGTGGATGATTATCAAGCATTGAACTTTGACTTCCCAGATGAAGATATTATGCTAGTCACTGACTACGAACAACCAGGACCAGAAGAAGGACCCGAGCCAGGATCCCGATGGAGTATGGTTTTTGATGGAGCTTCTAATGCACTTGGCAATGGCATCGGGGCTGTGATCATTTCCCCTGCAGGAGGTTATACACCATTCACTGCCAGATTATGCTTCAACTGCACTAACAATATAGCCGAGTACGAAGCATGTATTCTGGGTCTCAGAGCTGCAATTGATTTAAGAATCAAGTTCCTGGAGGTCTACGGAGACTCGGCGCTTGTGATTTATCAAGTCAAAGAGGAATGGGACACGAAGCACCCGAATCTAATTCCTTACAAAGAATACGTGCTGAGTTTGATTCCTTACTTTGAAGAAATCACTTTTGAACACATCCCACGTGAAGAAAATCAACTAGCTGATGCCTTAGCTACCATGTCATCCATGTTCAAAGTCAGGTGGGACAATGAGGCACCGAGGATCACCATTTACAGACAGGATGAACCAGCCTATTGCAATGAGATCGATGCCGAAGGAACGAAAGAAAAACCATGGTTCCATGAAGTAAAAAGGTATCTCGAAGCTCAGGAGTACCCTGAAGGGGCATCCATCAACGACAGAATGTTTCTAAGAAGAATTGCTGCCAAATTCTTTCTAAGTAATGGAACCCTATACAAACGCAACCATGACTCGGCTTTACTTCGTTGTGTAAACAAGAAGGAAGCAGAACAGATTATGGAAGACATACACGATGGTGCCTTTGGTACTCATTCAAGTGGACATACAATGGCTAAAAAGATTTTAAGAGCAGGTTATTACTGGTCTACCATGGAGACAGACTGCCATCGTCACTCCAGAACCTGTCACAAATGCCAGATATATGCCGACAAAGTACATGTACCTCCAGTCCCGCTAAATGTCCTGACGGCTCCTTGGCCTTTTGCAATGTGGGGTATTGATATGATTGGAGAAATCAAGCCTACTGCCTCCAACGGACATCGCTTTATCCTAGTTGCTATCGACTATTTCACGAAATGGCTGGAAGCAGCTTCATTTGCTTCTGTCACCAAGAATGTTGTGGGCCGATTTATCAAGCACAATCTCATTTGTCGGTACGGCATCCCTGAAAGGATCATCACAGACAATGGCATAAATTTAAACAACAAAATGATTACTGAACTCTGCACACAGTTCAAGATCAAACATCATAATTCCTCTCCATATCGACCAAAGATGAATGGCGCGGTGGAAGCTGCCATCAAGAACATCAAGAAAATCATACAAAAGATGACAATAACCTACAAAGACTGGCATGAGATGTTACATTTTGCTCTTCATGGTTATCGCACATCAGCGCGTACTTCAACAGGGGCAACTCCATTCTCCTTAGTCTATGGTATGGAGGCAGTTCTTCCAATTGAAATTCAGATTCCTTCCCTAAGGATTATGAAAGAATCTGATCTAGACGAAGACGATTGGATTCAGACGCGGTTGGACCAGATAAACTTGATTGATGAGAAGAGGCTCGCAGCTATTTGTCATGGTCAGTTGTACCAAAAGCGTATGATCAAAGCCTTCAACAAAAAAGTCAAAAGTCAAGCATACCAAACCGGTGGCTTGGTTGTCAAGCGCATCATCCTGCCACAAGGTGACCCCAGGGGCAAGTAGACTCCCACTTATGAGGGACCATTTGTAATCAAGAAAATATTCTCCGACGGTGCCATGTTGCTTACCACTATGGATGGCGAGGATTTCCCACACCCTGTGAATGCGGACATAGTCAAAAAGTACTTCGCTTGAAGAAAAGCTCGCTAAGTTGAAAACCTGAAAGGGCAACTTAGGCAAAAAAATGAGCGTCTCGACGGATTGAAAACCCGAAAGGGCGATCCAGGCAAAAGTTAGAGACTAAATTTACTATCCCGATAGGCTGAAAACCTGAAAAGGTAGCCTAGGCAAAAGTTAGGGAATAAAGCGTACAACAATGTTCCGTTTATTTACCTACTCACCTTCAAGGTTCAACACATCAAAGATACCGATCAGTCCAATTACTTTCTTCCAACAAGTGAGGGATGAGATGCTCGAAGACAGATTGGCAATAGCAGAATTGAAACTTGACTGGATTGTTTTCACATAGCTATTTCACTTTATAAATATTTTCCAAAGCTTTATGACAATTTCCTACTACTAGGATTTTTGTCTCCTTGTACTAATCAGCCTATTATGGCTCTTTTTCAAAAAATCAATGCAGCTTATGCTCAAAATCAACATTTTCACTTTTTTCTGTTTTGAATGCGTAAACGTCCCAATGATAATTTTGAATGAACATGTGCATTTGGATATGATTGATGTTTACCAGGAAAAACAGGAATAGCATTCAGGTAATGTCCCAATCATTTGGACATCATCCTAAAACCAGCATCAGAAGAAAAATCCCCAACAGAAATGCATTTCTCAGCAAATTCCTCAATAAGATTTTTCTTTCCAAACAAAGTGATTCGAGAAATCTTATTCCCCAGCAGGGCTGTTCCAGATTACTATCCCCAAAAGGTGTGATCTCCACACCAAGACTTGGTCAAATAGTGCATCGGAGGATTATGCATCTTCCTCATTCCCACTTAAAGGGTATCAAAATCAGAATTTTCAAATTACTTTTCATCCCCGAGCGGTAGTCAAAGATCCTTCAACAGAGCACCCTGGTTCTCAAAGAAGGTCCCCAGCCGAGGGTACTCAAGCAAGACGACAAAAGATCATCAACGATCACAACGCCTTCATTTATTTTCCCAACCAGAAGCTTGACACGCTCAAGTCATACATCATACATCATACATCATGCATCATACATCAATACATCATACGCATATTCATACACAACATACATAACATGCATATTTCTCCTTTAGTTCGAGAATCTCAACACATACATTACATGCATCATGACATTGCATATCACTAACTTGATTTTTTCAGGCGGACGGATATCTTCTGCAAGGATATTCTCAATCACATGCAGTGTTCTCCTGAATTCTATCTCAGACAAGCAGGTCCTCTCAGATACAATCAAGCCGAAGATTCATTCTGAAGAGATCTCTCTTTCCAAGTCACCTATCAACTCAAAAACATACCAACACAAATCTAAGTCGATACCTCAGACGGTTCCAGAACGATATACCATCAAAGATCTAAAGCTGATACCTCAGACGGTTCAAGAACGATCTACCATCGAAGATCTAAAGCTGATACCTCAGACGGTTCCAGAACGATCTACCATCAAAGATCTAAAGCTGATACCTCAGACGGTTCCAGAACGATCTACCATCGAAGATCTAAAGCTGATACCTTAGACGGTTCCAGAATGATCTACCATCGCAGATCTAAAGATGATACCTCAGACGGTTCCTCATGGATCAACTTTCAAAATCTAAAGCGGAAAAACTTTGGACAGTTCCGTAACGATCAGCCTCCAAGACTTAAAGCGGTAACCTCGGACGGTTCTGAAATAGTCAACGCAAAGACTTTCAAATCCTTCATCAAGATATAATCAATGGATTCATTCTGGTGAACAAACCATCAAATACATTTTCCAGATGGCATCTGAAGGCCCATCTCAGGTAATGTTTCGATCTGTCGACAACATTTCTCAGACAACATTTAAAGACAAATTCCAGCATCACTTTTGGTCAAGGTAAGTGCAAATTTTCAGGGCATATAAAATATTCAATCATCTTCTACCTTCACATTTCAAACGATCTCTTCAGGTTTAAGAAGATTGAATAGGGGCAACTGTTATACCCCAAAATTTGCCCGCATCTGTTTTCAAGAAAACTTCAATCTAAAAATTAAGAGTGTCATATAATCTTGGATTTTTATATCCTGATTTATGAATACTTGGTTTTTAGAATTTTTCTTATACGGTATTTTGGCTCGCTGTTGAGTTTATTCTTACGCAAACGCCAATTACTGTTTATTACTTCACACACGCTATTTATTTGAGATTTATTTACAGATAAATAGTACTGACGCAATTGGTACAGAGTTAAATCTTTTGTAGGCACAGAGTCCAGGGATTCAGACTGTACTGGTAACAAGTAAATTATTATTTTTGTTCCCCACTAATTTTTGTACTATATTCCATTATTTTCAAAATCTTTTCCTTTCTTTTCAAATCTCTTTTTCAAAAATCAAATCCTAACTTTATTCTATACATCTCTCTTTTTTCCAACACTATCATACACTTTCTTTCAAATCTTACTTCCACTCAAATTTTCCTTTTGTACGGAATCACTTCATTCCCCAACGTCTCTATCCTTCTTTTCATTCTATAAATACCTCTCATTTTTTCCATAAAATCTCACATCAAATTCTAACTCATCTCTCAAATTTCTACTTCATATTCATTCTCTCTTCTTCCCCCGACAAAAATGGCGAAGCGGATAGAGACGTGTTTTCTTATGATCATCACCGTCGTGGTGGTAATCATGTCCTTCTTCTGTCTGCATAGTCCTGAAAAATGTGGACCTGGGATGTTGACACTCCCAATCATTTATATGTTATTATTTGTAGCATGGGTTATTAATCGTCATTCTTAAAGTTTGTCGAATCTTTTAATAACGTACCGTTTATTCGTCGTACTGTTCATTATAGTATGTAATATTTGAACTGTCAGTATTAAATGTCGTACTATTTGTCGTATTGTTGCTTAATTATCCAGGTAATATTTTGTGTGTTTTCTGCCAGTTAAATATTTATTTTTTCTGTGCATTAAATGATTTTCAGGGTTATTATCGGTAATTTTGCTCGCATACAGTATTTATTATTTATTTACTATGTCTGTGTTTTGTCTAACAACTCATGTAAATAAATTTTCATCATTAACACAAAACAAAAACAAAACAAAAACAACAAAAATATTAACTTTGAGTGTTGAATTTTCACTTTAACTGCTACCTGAACAGTCAGTTGACAGTCAAAACCGCTGACAGTGCAATTCTCCGTGTTTTGTACCATCAATCAAATCAATCTTCTGCATTTCAAAATTTCAAGATTTTTGTTCTAGAAGTGTTCTGAATATCACATAATTAGCAGAGACTCAGCACTGCACAAAAATCAGGTACGCTTAACTGTCTCCTACACAAACAGTCCCTAACTAGGGTTTTCTTGTTTTTTCAGGAGAACAAGTTTTTGAGACCTCAAATGGATTTCATGGACCTCCATATATCTCAAAGTACCACCATACAAATTTTCAAACTTCAACTCACTCAGACGCACAGTCAGCAGCTCAAACAGTCAACAGACGACCCGTTTGACCAAAAAGTCAACAGACAGTCAAAAATGAATTTTTTTGTCAACATCCATATTTTGTCAAAGGATTCATCATTTGATCATTGTTTGATCATAATTCATCAAGGAAATATCAAAAATCAACAAAACCCTAAGTTTCAAAATTAGGGTTTTCTCCTAAAAAGTCAACTGAACTTTGACTGGTCATAACTCTCTCATCCTTCATCCAAAAAATTCAAACCAAATCTCATTTTTAAGGAAATTCAATTATCTTCAAATGCAATTGGTCCCATGGTCATTAGATTCACCATTTGAAAAATATGGACAAAGACATTACAGGTCATTTTCAAAGTCAACAAAAAATCACTTTTTTCAAAAGGATACACAAGGAGCATGGAAAATCATTTTGATATGATACCATAGACATTGGTTAGAGGACTCTTTGAGATTTCCATAAAGTACAAGATCTCCTTCATATGATAAAAATTGAGGGATTTATGCCTTGTTGAAGTTGACCATTTTTTGGGAAAATGCATGAAATCAACATTGATCAAAAATAAATTTTTTTCCAAATGAGACCCAATTTCCATGATCCAAACATGTTTCCTATGATGTAAAGGGCCTCCCACGACCAAGCCAAGGCCTATGGCATTTTTGTTTCTTTTTTGATTTAATTTTATCACATTTAAAGTTAAAGTGAAAAAGAAATGATGCAAGATTCTTATCCAAGGCTTTGTCTCTTGCATGAGTCATCAAGGTAGCTTATTTTCTGCAACAAGAGGAAGTACAAAGGAGGCTAAGAGCAAGGGAAGTGAAGGAGAGCAAGACTTAGTCAAAAATTCAAAGATTTTTAATATTTAAAAATCAAGAATTCAACAAAAGCAATCAATGCTTCTTGGCTTATATTTTAAGCACATCCTAGCTTATAAATGAAGCAGCATACTCCACAAAGAGAGGACACACGAAATAGCAAGGGCATAGCCATCAACTTCACAAAATTCTCACAAAAATATCAAACACTTTGTAATTTTCGTTTTGCAACTTCCAGCTTACTTCAATAAAAAATAACCATTCAAATCATCCTTTGGGGTCACATAGAGTAAGATTGATGCACTAAACAAGTCCCATAATGATTTAAATACGTGTACTACCATCTTCATGTTCCTAACTTCATAACTTTCGTTTTCGTATGCATGCTTGATTAAAATAAAAACTAACCACTTGCATGGACTCATGGCATGATATAGAGTAGATTTGAGTGATCACATGCAAGCTTTAATGTGGTTTTGAAGCTCCACCATTTTTGAGCTTCAAACATGTGAAGCTTTCGTTCTCCATGATACAAGCTCCAAATGAAAAAACTAACGACGCTATCATGTTCAGAAGGGTCCATTTAGGTGATCTGGGTGGCCCTTGTTCTTTTTTATTTTCATTTTGTAGGTCATTCAAAAGGTTAAAAATTTGAAAGCAAAATCCGCAGGTAAGTTTGCAGGAAATTCCGCAGGTACCAAGGAAGAAGATGATGAATAGTAAGGTGGAAAGTTTGACTGCTCGCGTGGCACTTTCCCTTCCTCTCATTCGCTGGTCAACCACACGTGGGTCCCAGTCTGGATAATATATTCCCCTTGAATTCAGCGCATGTCACCCACCATTATATCATGTTCCCTAACAATCTAAGCCATTGGATCATGATCTCAGCACATCCAACGCATCACAATATCCCCCCCATATCATAGACCTCATTTAAATACCACACAAGATTATTATTAATATATTTTTCTATTTTTATTTTAATTTCTTTGCAAAATTAATTTAAATAGTTTCAAAAATCAAAAAAATATAATAAAAATATTTTTAGGCTTCTAAAATAACCTATTATTTTTTGACATAAAATATTTTATTTTTTCTTAAATATTAAAATATTTTATATAATTAATTAGTATATATTTATGTATTTGCTTTTTAATTATTTCAACCAATCAAAAAATCATAAAAAAAATTGTTCCTTATATTAATTATAGTTTATACATCATAAGCTAATTTTGTACATATTTAGGATAATTTTATTTTTAAGTTTTAATTATTTGTGTAATTATTTATATAATTATATGTTAATTAGCTTAAAATCAAATTTCAAAAATTCCAAAAAAATAGTTTTATTTTAAAATTAATTAACAAGTATTTTGAACATACTTTGAACTTAATTTTTAGGTTTAAATTTTATTTCTACTTTTTTCCCATTTTAATTAAATTAATCATGCATTAATTCTAATTAAAATCAATCATCAAAAAATCCAAAAATATTTCTTTTATTTTCTTGCAATTTAAATTCCTAGATCAAGTGTATAGGTTGTCAAATTCATGTAAATAGCGTAGTTTACATTCCCGCAAAATCGATGTAATAGCGTAGATTTACTTTCCGCATTTTACATTTCCGCATTTTAATTTTCAGTACATATAAAACTGCGTGTATGCCCATGATTAAAATTGAATCGTTAGATCACTAACTTTAAAGATAAAATATCTGAATCAAAACACAATCACACTTGCACCTCTTAGGGCAATCCCTCTTTTATTCTTTTCAAAAATCAAAGTCAAATTCTACTGTTACAAATCCAAAATCGAACTTTCGTTTACATCCGGTGAAAGGAGAATTTTCTAAAGGAAATAGGAAAAGACCTTATAACTTAGGGTAGACCTCCTAATTTGCTTGCTCAAATCAAAATAAACAAATGTCTCTTATACTGTTGTTTTTCAAAATAAAACTTTCAAAAAAAGACAATACTTTGTATATATCCAAACGAGGATCATTACGAAGTTAACGTTCTTTTTTTCAAAACATCTTTCGAAAGATAAAAACACTTTGTATATATCCGCACAAGGATCATTACAAAGTCAATTTACAAAGGTATTTGAAACCACATACAAGCATTTCAAGGCAATAGAAAAGTGATTCAAAACAAGTGAGCTAAGCAAATTAAAGAGCCCATGGATAACCATGGATACAAAGGGTGCTAACACCTTCCCTTTGTATAACCTACGCCCTTACCCAGAATTTCTTAAAGGTCTTTTTCTGTTTCTTTTATAAACCTTTCCTTAATTAGATAAAATAAAATTCGATGGCGACTCTCTGATTTTCAAAAACACAAAAGCAGAAAGAAAAGAGTCAGTTCGCGTATCTCTCCACGAGAGGTACGGTAAAAAACCGAGGGCATAACAGTTAGCCATACAAAGATACCTCTTGGCCACTTGAAGAGATCTAGAACAGAAAACACATCTCGAAAGCCAAAGTGCCAGAAATGCAATATGCTCTTCGTCTGATACTTCTTCAGTCGTTGTGTCTTGATGTTTCATGATGAACGGAGTAAAAGTGGCTTTGATTTCATTAAATTGTATGGTATCGGTATCCATGTAGTTGGGATCGAAGACTTCCCTTACTGGTCGAAGCCCTGTAATAACGGCTATGTCGAAAAGAGTTGGGGATGATTACCTGGGAAGCATAAATGGCACGAGATTCTTTTAGGTTTGGGTCTGGAATGTACTGCTGATTGCCCACTTGTGTAGGGCGTTGAAGTTGTTGAACAGGTTGAAGAGCGTTTGAAGTTTCCGGTGGTGGGTTTTGGACGGTGGAAGACGCCAAGAGTGAGTTGCTTCAAGAAATAGATTTGAAACCTAAAAAGGGGGTATTGTGCGTGTTTGCGTTCAGGAAGATGAAAAAACGATGATGCATGAAGAAGAAAGAATCCTGAATGATAAAACCTTGGTATTTAAAGGTTTAGTGAAAACTTTTCAAATTGCTTTTGGGTTTTGAATATAGTTTAATAGGACACACGTTGGGAGATGATTCACTCGTCTGGCGGTCGAACATTTATTAGCCTTACTCCTAGTATCTAAGAGAAATGATCATAAGTAATGATGAGACGTGGGAACGCATGTCTTGAAGATACGTTTTTGAAAATGACAAGACATCTTTTAAAGAGAAGTAATAAATGATTTTGACGTTAGTCAGAGTCTTGGAACTCAAAAAGTATGAGGAAATCGAAATCTCATTATGGCAAGAAACACCTATTTCTCTCATCTTTCTGAAACAGGCATTTATTGGGGGCAATTTGTTAGTTGGAGATTTCGATTATTATATATGCTTTTTGGAGACTTAAGGTTCGAAGAGAAAAATGGCTTTGGATGGCCATTTCCGAGAATGTTATTTGTGATGAAGATTCCTAAAATCGAAGCTGAATCGAGATAGGTGATCTTTGGGACTTAATTGTTTCTTCTGAAAAACAAGAGTGCTGAAACTTGAAGTATTTCGATGAATTCTTGCAAAGAACATGTTGCCACGTATCGAATAGGATTCAGGCGGGAGGTTTCGAATTTCGAAACATTCTGTTTAAACCGACGAGGACAGATGGCGCCCCAGGGATTCGAAACACTTGTATGCGGGCAACGTGGCATTTCCTTAGCGTAGGACCGTCAGGGTCGAAATAAGTATAAATAAGGGTCTTAGTATCAGGATCCAGTGTGTTCATTTTGTACAAACCACTCACAAATCACTCAAATATCAAGTGTTAAGAGAAAGAGTTTCGCTGAGAAATGTACGTATGACACCAACACTTTAAATATGTTTGTATTACTATTACAGAATCAAAATGTCTTTTAATTTCCTTTACTTCTTTGCCCAGTCTTTCTTTTGATTTAAGTTTCTTTACTTCTTTCGTCAAGTAATTTACATTCCTGCACTTTACATTCCTGAAACTTACATTCTTTTACATCCTCGTCAAAGTTTTATTTACGTTTATAACAAGTTTACTTTTTGTTGTGTACTTCGTTAGTTTATTTCGCAAGTTATTTATATGCTAAAAATATTTTATAACTACTTCCAATTTATAAATATGAAGCTATGGTAACATTATAAAATGTCTTTGTTATCAATGGTACACAATATCTTTGTTACTTATAGCACACAGAATCCAACTTAAATTATTGAATCTAAACATTAAAAATTGGAGTATTGATCACATGAAGTGAAACAAAAAATAAAACTCATCATAAAGCATAAAAGCATATGTGATCTAACAAAATAAGATGGGAAGAGACTAATAATTAGGATGATTCAAACTTTTTCTACTGGCCATAAGTTTATAAATTGTCAAAAATCTCGCTATAGGCGTCGTTCATGTAAAATCAAATTGGTGCTTGTTGCTTCTCACCATTAGAATCTGAGTCGTTAGATATGATTCCAAGTATGAACATTTAACTATTATCATGTTTGAGATCAACTAAAAAGCTATTTGATTTGAGCAAAGCATTTGATCATGAAAATATTTTAAAAACGGGTCCAACGCCTTATTTTGAAAAAAAATAGAAAACCTGAATAAAGTCTTGTGCTTCCGATTGAGATTTGGCACTACTTTGATAGCAGTAATGGTTACATGTTAAAATCACAAAATATTAGAAGGAAAAGTGAAATCAACTTAAATGTAAAAATATAAGTTCATGCACTTCAACAGTGGAAGATTTGCAAAATTTTAAAAACTTGGATGCCAACATAAAAGATAAACCTAAGCTAGGTTCTTGAAATGAAATACAAATAAATCTATATACAAAACACAAACATTAGTTAAAGGTTTATCATCATCCAAAATGCACAAAACTTGATGAAAAGGCTTATCATATAATTACAAGTTAAATAAAACCAAAACAAATTTGATAATAATATTAGACATAAGCTTTTTCAATCAATGTGTTTTAAAAACCTATAAAAGTTAAAAACATGCAAGTTGTTGGGCCCTCTATTCATACATATATCAATTTTCATTGAATCCTTAAAAATTTCCTTGCACTTTCCGGTAACAACGTATCATATGAAATTATTTCCTTTCTCTTCTGTTCAAAAAATAGCTCTGCAACATTATGTCTATGAGGAAGCCACTCCACAGGAGACAAACTTGTTGCTTCAAAACAATTAAAAAATACAACTCATTTTAAAGAAAAGTAATGCAGAGATTTCATGAAAATATCTCACAAAATATTATCTTCATCACAAATCAACATCAATATATTTAACTAAACAAATGCAGTAAGGAGCATAACTCTATACACCGTCTTCTCACCAATAGAATCTTCATTTCAATTTATGCACTCGAGAACTGTCGATGACGACAGAAACACAACAACGAATCACAAGTCACAACAACATATTAGGAATACGAATCATACAATGATCAGTAGTCAGTTGTCACACTTGCAGTTGCAGCAAATACGCAACAACTATGTTATTTGTTTCATCGTTACATAACATTTGAAAGATGGTAACAATCTCTCAAGAAAAAAGTATGCCAGAATGAAGTATTGTCAAAAACTCGGTCACTTGCAGAAACATAGCATTCAATACACTTGTTAGTCATTATTTTGAGATAAATCTTGTTAAAAACGCTGTCACTTGCAGAAACATAGCATTCAATACACTTGTTAATCATTATTTTGAGATACATTTCATATTTACAAAAGACTTGGAGATTAAAAAAATTTATGTGGCAAGTATGTTATGCATAACTATAAAAGATATTATGCAGAAAATTTAATCCAAATTGTGAACTTCAGAAATGAATTTTTTTTTAACTAAAATAAAACTTATGACATGATAATATGGTGCTTACCTTTCCCTTATTATTCACAAAGTTTTCATCTACACCTTTAAGGATTTAATGCTTTTTAAGTTGTGACATCAATGTGGATGAGCATGGGAATTGAAGTTGCAATGGACCCAAAACAGATGAAAAATTTAGTTATACCTAAATGAATAGAAATGCAAAACATATAAGAATATAATCCAAATCATGAAATGTGTAATAAATATTCAGAGAAAACAATTGTATAGAAGCTTAAAAAAGAATAAACTGGAGAAAATTGCTTCCCATACTTCGACAATTATTTCCATGCTCCTAAACATATTGTTTTAATCCATGAATACCTTAAAAAAAAATTGACTCAAGAAATATAAACACTATAGCTAAAAACCAAAGTTGATTAATGTATTCTTTACTGCAGTGCAAATGACACTTGAAAATAATAGACAATATTTTTCTTAACACTTGCCTACAATTACTATGAGTTCTCAGAATGTATTTAAAATAAAACAAACCAAACATCATCAAAACAATGTTTAAAAGAAAGATTCACAACAATAAACAAACCTAATCAAACAAACTACCAATTACCATATTATCATCATAAGTAAAATAACCAAGAGTACATCTACAAAACTAAAACAGTTCATAAAAGTCACCAAATCAAGTTTTCTACTCACGTCATGTAGTATTTTCCTTGCTGCAATATCCATTATAAGTTGCAAACTGGTAATATTAGTTAAGCAAGAGCCCATTAATTGACTTGAAAAATGCAAAAATCAATTTTTCAATAAATAATAATCAAGGAGTAAAATTAATAAACCCATAGATCAAGCTTATAAGATTAAGGGGGAAACTCATCGCTCATGAATCAAAGATTAAGGGAAAAACATTGAGAGAAAACTTGTAATCAATGTGAACCTGTTTTAATCTTTGTGAAGCTCCACTTAGAGAGATACGATGTGTGAGAAAGAGGTGTTAGAGCTCTCAGTGGATAGAGAAATTGAATGGAGTGATGAAATTTGTTTTGTGGATGAAAATTGTTTGTTTAGTTTATCTGCAATTTGAAACTATGAAAACTAAAAGGCATGAACAAAGGATACGAACAATGAGGAAGAAGGTTCTGTGTATAAAGAAAACCAAAATTCAATTCGAACAATAGGAATCATATATTTAAATATGTAACTTGGAAAGTGAACTTACAGCTTTTCCAAAAGGTTATCATATTTAAATCTCATTCCTTGCATACTTGTGTTCATATTTCCTTAATCACCTAAAAACCAAATGAAACAAAGAAAATTAACAAATGGGTGAAAAAATGTGAAAAAGAATTACTTACGAATCCTGCTGCAACGATTGCGAAATCTCATTGAGATTCAGTTGAAAATGAATTTTGAAGTTGTGTATGGTGGTGTATATATATATAACACTATGTTTTCAACGTTTCTGCAATTGGAAGAATCGAAAGAAGTGTGAAATGAGAGGATAAATTTTTCTTATTTATATTACTTGGAAGTGTAAAATCAACATAAATTGAAAAAAAATTACCTGGAAAGTTGAAGAAATGACATTGATGATTAGAAATTAGGAGAAGAGAAATTAGAATTTAAGGGTTTGCATTGAGAAACCCATTTAGAAGTGAACCGGAAAAGTTTTTTTTTGTGTTCACATATGAAATTCTAGGGTTTGTATTGATAACCCAAATTGAAAGTGAATAATCGGCTTGGTTATTTTCATGTGCTCAAATAATTCGCTTGTTTTGAGTATCTAAAATGGGAGAAGAATCGGCAAGAAATTTGTTTGTTTCCAAGGCCCAATTTAACTAATTATTATCAATGGCGGATCTTGATGGGAGCGGGAGGGTGCAACAACACCCCTCAAAAATATGTCTCCACCTATTACAAATTTATGGCTTATATTTTAAGACTGCATGGAAGATTTTAAAACAATTGCAAGTCGTATTACCTTTTGTTCAAAAAGTGTTCTCACCGCTAGGGCGATATGAAGAATATATATAACATACATTTTATAATTTATTATAACTAGTTTGTTCATTTTAATTAAGCGAATTCCAATGACAAAAAGTTCAATAGCCTACTTATTTTTAATAAACCATAATATTTTATTTGTTCATTTTAACTAGGCTACTGAACATTTTGTCATAAAAAATAGCGACATTGCTTATTTGCCTATTATTAAATTAAAAATTTATTTTAATTTAAAATAATTATATCACTTAGTGTAAATTTTAAAGAAATTTTAAAGATATTAATTGATATGTATTATCTTTGTAAAAAAATTATATCAGTGTATCACAATTATTCATAAATAATATTTTAAATATGAATAAAGTCAAACACATATTAAATTTTGATGGTTATGATTAATTGATAATATAAATATTTTTAAATTGTTAGTATATCAATTAAATTTAATTTTAAATATAATATTTCAATTAATATTTATAGCACCCCTAATATTTTTTTTGTAAGATCCGCCACTGATTATTATTAATGAATATTAAATTTAAAAAAATAAAAAAATATTTAAAAACGATTGAACTAATTAAATAAATATTTAAAAAATAATTAAAGATAATTATAGGAAGGTTACTATTAATAGCAGGTTTTAAAATAGTAAACACTCCAATTGATTGACAAATGACAAACTTGCCAAATAACTCCTTTTGCTTTATTATATTTATGATATTGAGAGCACCAAATTTTTGCATTGATGGATGCTAACAAAAAATATGTCAAAGCACATAATCTTATATAGAGCGAGTTACCAACAAAGTTTGTATGGAAAGAAAGCGAGCATCGAAGTTCGCTGAGCTCCATGTCAAAGGGGTTTTTCAATTGGAAGACTATATTTTGTGGCACCTGGGTCCAGTCAAATATTTTATTTGAAGATTTTGTTGAACTATGTGAAAGGTCCTACACCTTATGATGATATCAGAATAATCAATAATGTAAAATACAACACTTTCAAAGATGCATGTTTTGCATTGGGCTTGCTATACGATGACAATTAGTTTGGGGATGGAATTTTGGAGGCAAGCCACTGGGGCAGCGACATATTTTTACGCAAGTTATTTGCAACTTAGTCGGTATCTAATCAATTGTCTCAACCAAATTTTGTTTGGAATAACACATCGGAGCATTTGAGTGGCAATATTTTTCACAAACAAAGACAACTTTGGCGTTTTGATGGTAATTTATATTCTTAATATATACATATATATATATATATATATATATATATATATATATATATATATATATATATATATATATATATATATATATATATATTATATATATATATATATATATATATATATATATATATATATATATATATATTCTTAAATTATTTTGTTTAATTATAAATTCTAATTATAAGTTCTTTTATATTTTGCAGATTTAGCTTTGACTCAAGATCAATTCAAGAGTAATGCTTTAGCTTAAATTGAAATTTTGTTGGAAAACAATAATGGGAGCTCAGAAAATTATTCTGACATGCCTCAGCTGGATAGGACGTTGTTAACATAGAGACATAACAAATTTATTTACGGTGAGTTGAACTATAATAGACAATCTTTAGTTGAGGAGCAACGTAAATTGATGTCAACTATGACAATTGAACAAAAGGGGAATATATGATACGATCATGGCAAGACTTACATTTGGAGAGAAATGCCTGCAGCATTAAAGTCGAAAGGTGATATTGTCTTAACTTTACCATCAAGTGGGATAGTTATATTGTTAATTATTGGTGGAAGAACTACACACTCGAGGTTTGGAATCCATTTAAATGTTGATGAACATTCGACGTGCGAAATAAATCTAAAAGACCCATTAGCTAATTTAGTACGTCGTGCAAAGCTAATCATATGGGATGAAGCACCTATGATGCACATACATTGTTTTGAAGTTGTTGATCATACTTTGAAGGATATACCGAGAGTAAAAAATATTCCATTTGGTGGAAAGGTAGTTGTGTTGGGTGGATTTTTTTTCTTCAGATTCTTCCTGTTATACCTAAAGGAACAAGTCAAGAAGTTGTTACTATAAATTATTCTTCTCTGTGGAGTTTTTGTGAAGTGCTTACATTGACCACTAACATGAAACTTCTAACGGGAGGTACAAATTCTAATATTGAAAAGAGAAAGAAATTTCCAGAGTGGATTTTGGGAATTGGTGATGGAAGTATTGGAGACGCTAATGATGAAGACATCACATTCCAGATACCACAATATTTGTTTATTACTAACTTTGGCTATCCACTTTCAGCTATTGTTCAAAGCATGTATCCAGATTTATTGCATAACATGAGTGATCCATAATTTTTTCATAGTAGAGGTATATTGGCTCCTAATAATGCGGTTGTGGATGCCATAATGCCAAATCAGATTTTGACATACCAGATAATGTGCACACTCTTGAATTTCTAAACACCATTGTTTCTTCTGGACTTCCAAATCACAAATTAAGATTGAAAGGTGGAGTCCCGATCATATTGTTGAGAAATATAGACTTGTCTTTAGGATTGTGCAATGACACCTAGTTGATCATTACAAAAATAGGAAGGTATGTGCTTGAAGGAAAGATTATATCTGGTAGCAATATTGATGAGAAATTTTTTATTCCAAGGTTATCACTCACTCCTTTAAGATAAAAAGACTTTCTTTCGAATTTCAGCGTCAGCAATTTTCATTGATTGTTTCATTCGCTATAAAGTCAAGATTAGTCACTTAAACATGTTAGAGTGTATCTGACCCAATCAATTTTCTCTCATGGACAATTATATGTTTCATTATCAAGAGTTACTTCAAAGAAATGCTTAAAGATACCAATAACTGACGATGAAGGTGAAGATTCAAATGTAACTGGAAACGTGGTGTACAAAGAAGTGTTCCAGAATATTCAGAGTTAGCTAGCAGAGTATTTATATAAAACTATGTAATTTCTTTTATGATATTTAAAACTTCTCTATTTTCATTTATGCGTTATTTCATTCAGCATAACTATTCGTCGGATTCATGAGATTATTTGCAAGTTATATTACTATACTAATATGAATGTTATATATGACATTTTAAAAGACCTTTGCATCGTACGGGTCATCGTCTAGTAAGGGAATAATTTTTAGAAGAGAAAATAATTTTGGTCAAGGATGGAGACAATGCGCTAAACCATTTAATGTAAAACAATTTTGGAGTAATCAAAGCCAACTAAAATGTGAAAAGAAGCTATTGGAAACTCTAAACCAGTTCATTCAAATGTCTATTTGTAATAAGATCAAGTTTACGCCTATATTAGAAACTTGGAAGTCGAAATAGGACATATTGTCAAGCACATAAATGATAAACCGAGAGGTGAATTCTCATCCAACATCTAACGAAATATGAAGGAACACTAGAATGAAATAGATAAAGGTGAGGTAAGTGAAAATCCTCCTAATTTGAATATAGTTTTTTTATGATGATGATTGATGAACTAGTTCAAATTTCCCATCCACTTAAAATATAATACACAACAGAGTTGAGCTAAAAGAAACATTCATTTGCCAGCATATCAAAAACAATTAATCGAATTGTTGCCATGCATGGTTATGGAACAGTGGTAATTAATGACAAAAAAGAAGAGAGCTCAGAGAAATATTTTCTTCCAATGTTTCAGGATAAGTGATGTTCCCCCCGAACATCATAATATTTTCATCACAGCTCTAGCAGAGATGCACCAGCCAGGAATCGAACAAAGATCTATACAGGGTACTATTCTACCACTAGACCACGGGTGCTTATTGACATGCTACCAAAATCACACTTTATAACTACCAATTATACTCTTCCATACCATAAGATCAATTGTGTATTTACTTATAATATTTTCTCTTAAAAGAATCCTCTCAAAGAAATAATTTTGTTTAAATAAATTGTTTGATATTTTTTATATGTATAATTACTTTAATTATTAGGGAGTGATATAATAATAATAAAAAAAAATTGCATACTCAGGTTATATCCTTAAATTTTGCCAATCCATTTTAACATGTATTTATTAATAATATTTTATCTTTTAAGAACTAAAAGAATTATATATTTCCTGCCAATTATGTTTACTATTGCTTGGTTGCCTAGGCAAATTAAACAATTTATTTATAGTTTTTTATTATTATTATTATTTAAGGAAATAATTTGATATATTTTATATTTTTTGTATCAGTGTTTATTTCAATTTTTTGATATTACTATTTAACAAAAACCAAAAGACTACAAAACACTTAACTAGACTATCAGAAAAGATCTTTTTTCCATTACGTACCCTTTATGGATCAGATGCTGGAAAGATTGGCATGTCAAGCTTTCTATTGCTTCTTGGATGGATATTGCAGATATTACCAAATCACGCTAAATCCTGAGGATCACAAGAAGACTTATTTTACCTGCCCCCTTCGATCTCTTTGCATACAGAAGAAGAATGTCATTTGGATTGTGCAATGCCCCAAATTTTTTTTAGAGATGTATGCAAACAATCTTCTCATACTTAATCGAAAAAAGCATAGAAGTATTCATGGATGACTTCTATGTGTTTGGAACGTCATTTTCCATATGCCTAAACAACTTGGACACGGTACTGAAAAGATGTACGAAGACCAACCTAGTTCTCAATCGGGGAAAATCTCACTTCGAATGTGTTGTGCTTGGACATAAAATTTCAACCAAAGGAAATAGAAGTAGATATAGAAAAAAATATAAGTGATCGAGAAGTTACCACCACTAACTAGTGTCAAAGGAATTATAAGCTTCCTTGACCACACTGGGTTCTACAGGAGATTCATCAAGGACTTCTTAAAAATTGCTAAACATTTAAGCAATCTGCTTAACAAAGATAAGTCCTTTCAATTTGATGAATCATGTTCACTTGCTTTTAATAATCTCAAATAAAAACTAATGACTACTCCTATAATTAATGCACCAGATTAGACACTAGACAAAGGTGTGTTATGATCCACAATCAAATAGGACAAAAGGTGGTTGATCAGGAATGTAACACGTAATGGGAATCTCCATAAGGATGTGTACAAGACATGGCTTGAAGGTTTTTGCATTCTAGAAGAAGCCAAAAGAATATGCAAGTTACAAAGATCAATCTATGAATTGATGCAAGCATCTAGAAGCTAGAATCTTCATTTTGATGAAACTATAAAACAATTTGGAGTCATTAAAAATGACGATGAACCTTGTGTCTACAATAAAGTTAGTGGTAGTGATCTTATTTATGGTATTTTATGTAGATGACAGATTACTCATTAGAAATGATGTCTTTACCTTGCAGCAAGTAAAAACTTGGCTAGGGAAATGATTTTATATGAAGGACTTAGGTGAAGTAGTCTTTATATTAGGAATCAAGATATGTAAAGATAAATCATAAAACCTATTTGGTCTAAGTCATAGTACATATATAAATAAAGTACTAATACGATTTATTATGCATGACTCCAAGAAAATGGTTCATACCTATGAAACATTGACTTATGTCTATCAAAAATACAATCTCATTCGAATAAGGAATAAAAGGATCATATAAATAAGACCATATATGCAAATTTAATAAGATATATCATGTATGTCATATTATATACTCAAATAGATATCTCATATGCTTTAAGAGCAATAAGTAGATATTGGTTTGATTCCAATCATGCTTATTGGATTGTTGTCAAATATATCCTTAAGTACTTAAGAAGGACTAAGGATTCATTCTTGATATATGGAGTCTGGGAAGAGATCATTGTAATAGGAATGCACTGGAACTAGCTTTTAGACAGATAAAGATGACTTCAGATTGAAATTTGGTTATATGTTTTGCTTAAATGGTTCTAGTGTGAGCTGGAAAAGTTCAAAGTAGGATATAGTCAGTGATTCTACAAACAAGGTTAAGTATATTGTTGCCTCAAATTAAGAAATGCAAGGTGTCTGTATCAAGGGGATCATTAGTGAATTTGGCATAGTCCCTAATATTATTGGTCTCGTTGATCTCTATTATGATAACAGTGGTGCCATCACACAAGCTAAGGAACTTACATTTCCCAAACATTTCAATCGCATACTTAGGTAATATCACCTTATTCGAGAGATAATAGATAGAGGAGATGTGAAGATATGCAAACCGTCAAAACTTAACAATGTCGATGACTCACTGAAAAAAGATTTTTGCATAGTAGAAGCATGTTTGCCTTACTAGTTACTAGATCTATGGGTATTATGTGTATGTCTAATTAACTCTAGTGCTAGATGAAAATTGTTGGTGTAAGCTCTAGAGATCAATAATTTTTTTAGAACTTATTACTTGTATCAAATAATCTATTAATAATAATAAATTATTTCTTTATTATGTATGTTTTTCCAAAGTAATAAAGTCCTGATAATAGCTAGTTTTTTTATGAAACATTGAATATGACTTAATCGTTAGACTCCATTAAACATAAGGACATTATTATTAAAGTATATGTATTCCAACTTTGTTGTGAAGTGGTATAAGATTAAATAATAGAAACTATTACATGGATAGAATGATTATCACATCTCATAGATCATCGATAAAGAGTTGTCAAGACTTCTCTTAATGTAGAAATATTAAGAGTAATATCTATATTGTATTGACCTGTCATGAGAATACTACATAGAATATTATGTATGTTTTTTGGGTTATTCACATTGTGATAGTGTTGTATACTACTCTTCCACTTGAAACCACTATGGACCCTAGATGGGGAGTCAAGTAATTTATCAGTATTTAAATATTGTCTGTGAGATATTGGATCGAACTCTAGTATGGCCGAATGGTAGCTTCTTGGTTCGAAAATTTGACAGAGTTAAGCATGAAGTCGAAGGTTGTTCACATGTTGGTGTCGAAGTGTGCATGTTGTAGTCGAAGATGGGTCTAGCATGCAGATGTCGAAGATGCTAGGGTTGTTAGCATGTTAAATTAGGTTTTAGTGTTTAAACCCTAATTTGTTAAGTTAGCTTGTGTATTAAGTTGGCTTGTGTAATGGGCCTTGCTGAAAAAGCCCATTAGTTAGTATGTTAGGTTTTATTATAAATAGCATACTAGTCTCTCATCATTAAAAAAAACTGCAAATCCTAATTTAGGGTGAGAGAGGTTATTTGTTATTCATGTAAACTTGTAATCTTGTTTTAAGAGAAAGTAAAAGAATAGCAGTTATAACCAATTCTTGTGTTCTTCTTCTCCTCTCTAATTCCCTATTATACTTTGTTATTGGTATCGTTTTTCACAACAAATTGGTGCGGTGAGCGTGGAGAAGATGCCTTCAACAAAGTATGAGATTGAAAATTTCACCGGAGTGAATGATTTCGGTCTGTGGCGCTTGAAGATGAAAGCCCTACTGGTTCAGCAGGGTTGTTTGGAAGCGTTGAAGGGAGAGGCAGCCATGAATGTTGCATTAACGGCAACGGAGAAGACAACTATGATCGAGAAAGCACACAACGCAATTCTGTTGAGCCTTGGTGATAAGGTTCTACGACAGGTATCAAAGGAGACGACGGCATCAGGGTTATGGGCGAAACTTGAAAGTTTGTATATGACCAAATCACTGGTAAATCGACTCTAGCTGAAGCAGGCTTTGTATTCATTCAAGATGGGTGAAGACAAAGTGTTGGCTGAGCAGTTGGATATGTTCAACAAGCTAATTCTTGATCTTGAAAATATCTATGTAAAGATTGATGATGAAGATCAAGCGCTGTTACTATTGTGCGCTTTGCCTCGATCACATGCTCACTTCAAAGAAACTCTCTTGTATGGAAGGGAGTCCCTGACGTTTGAAGAAGTTCAATCAGCCTTGTATTCTAAGGACTTGAATGAACGAAAGGAGCATAAACCTTCGACTATTGGTGAAGTTTTGGCCGTTAAAGGAAAATTCTTGCGAAAGAATGGTAAGTTCGACAAGAAGGGCAAAAGTCAGTCGAAGTCTTACAGTGGCGAAGCATCTGGCATTCGATGCTATCATTGTAAGAAGGAGGGTCACACAAGAAAGGTGTGCCCTGGACGTCTGAAAGATCATGGAGGTAAGGATAATGGCAATGCAGCCATTGTTCAAGATGATTTCGAATCATCTGATGTTCTTGTGGTTTCAAGCAGTGACTCGAGAAGAGAGTGGATTATGGATTCAGGTTGCACTTGGCACATGACTCCAAACCAAGACTTGTTTGAGGAATTATGTGTTCAAGATGGTGGATCAGTATTGCTGGGAAACAACAAGGCTTGCAAGATTGCAGGTGTTGGATCTGTGAGATTCAAGCTCCATGATGAGTCAATAAGGTTGTTGACTGAAGTCAGGTATGTTCCTGATTTGAAGAGAAATCTACTTTCTCTTGGTGAATTCGACAAGAAAGGATATGTTTTCCAAGGAGAGAAAAATGTCCTATGAGTCATGAAGGGTTCGAAGGAAGTCTTGAGAGGCGTGAAGAAACAAGGCTTGTATACCCTTGAGGCTGAAGTTGTAAGTGGTTCGACAAATGTTGCATCCATGAAACCTTTTTCGAAGACAGAAATCTGGCACATGAGATTGGGCCATGTCAGTGAAAGGGGTCTAATCGAATTAGGGAAACAAAATCTGCTTGGTGGAGACAAAGTCGAAAAGCTAAAGTTTTGTGAACCCTGTGTACTTGGAAAATCTTGCAAAGTGAAGTTCAACAAAGGCAAACAAAGAACACATGGATCCCTTGATTACATCCATGCTGATCTTTGGGGGCCTGCAAGGTGTCCATCACATTCAGGAGCAAGGTATTTTCTATCCATAGTAGATGATTATTCCATAAAATTATGGGTATTCATCCAGAAGACTAAGGATGAAACTTTTGAGAATTTCAAAAGTTGGAAGACTCTGGTTGAAAATCAGACTGGCAGGAAGTTCAAGAGGTTGAGAACCGACAATGGCCTTGAATTTTGCAATGAGGCATTCGACAGTTTTTGTGCTGCCTCTGGTATTGCAAGGCACAGAACTACTGCAGGTACTCCACAGCAAAATGGTTTGGCTGAAAGATTTAATCGAACTATTTTGGAGAGAGTCAGATGCATGTTGACTAGTGCGGGGTTAAAGAAGGTGTTTTGGGCTGAGGCTATTTCGACAGTAACATATCTGATAAACAGATGTCCTTCGACAGCGTTAGATATGAAGACACCTGAAGAAGTTTGGTCGGGACATCCACCAGATCTCGAAAAACTGAGAGTATTTGGCTGCGTAGCCTATGCTCACATTAGGCAAGACAAGGTCAAACCTAGAGCTCTGAAATGCATGTTCATGGGATACCCTGAAGGAGTCAAAGCTTATAGGCTATGGTGCCTAGAGCCAGGTCACAGGAGGTGTATCACCAGTCGAGATGTAGTTTTCAATGAAGCTGAAATGGCTTTTAAGAAAACTGATGATGTTGGTCGAAGTACAAAAACATCTGACGAAGAGCTGGAACGGGTAGAGATTCCTGTTGAGGTGGAGCATGTTGATGCTGAATTGCATATCCCAGATGAAGTCGAAGAAGAAGCAGAAGATGCTGAAGTTGAGGAAACTGACGATGACTACCTATTGTCGAGAGATAGGTCGAGAAGAGTCATCAAGCCACCTCAGAGACTTGGATATGCAGATCTTATAGCTTATGCCTTAATCTCTGCAAGTGAGGTTCTAGACGAAGAACCTAGAGACTATAAGGAAGTTATGAGGAGTCAAAATAAGACTGAATGGTTGAAGGCCATGGATGATGAGATGAAATCTCTTCATGATAATCATACTTGGGAACTGATCAAGAAACTTGTTTGGGCAAGGTTAGTCAGCTGTAAATGGATTTTCAAAGTTAAGGAAGGAATTGAAGGAGTGACGTCGAAAAGATACAAGGCAAGGTTAGTTGCAAGGGGTTTCACTCAGAAAGAAGGTGTCGACTTCAATGATGTGTTTTCTCCTGTTGTGAAGCATAGGTCCATTCGAATGTTGCTTGCCATGGTGGCACAGTTCGATCTTGAACTGGAACAGATGGATGTGAAGACTGCGTTCTTGTATGGTGATCTAGATGAAACGATCCTGATGGGGCAACCTGAAGGGTATGTCGAAAAGGGGAAGGAAGATTATGTGTGCAAGTTAAAGAGATCTTTGTATGGGCTGAAACAATCTCCTCGACAGTGGAATAGGAGATTCAACAAGTTCATGGCACGCATAAGTTTCATTAGAAGTCAGTTCGACCACTGCGTTTACTTCAGATTTCGACCTGGTAATTCATTTGTTATTTTGTTGCTTTATGTGGATGATATTCTCATAGCAAGCAACAGTGTTGAAGATGTGATGAGGGTGAAGGCTGAACTTAATAAGGAGTTCGATATGAAGGATCTGGGAGCTGCTTCCAGGATTCTTGGAATTGACATTCGGAGAGATAGAAAGAAGTCGAAGTTATGCTTATCTCAAGAGGCATATCTACGGAAGATTCTCGAAAAGTTTGGTATGTTGAATTCGAAGCCCGTTGTGACTCTAACAAACCCTCAATTCAAGCTGAGTATTGATCAATGTCCCGGTACTGATGTCGAAAGAGCCTATATGAATAGCATCTCATATGCTAATATAGTCGGGTCTTTGATGTATGCTATGGTCTGTACTAGACCCGACATAGCATATGCAGTAAGTCTTGTAAGCAGGTACATGGCGAACCCTGGAAAGGCTCACTGGCAAGCATTGAAGTGGATTTTAAGGTACATAAATGGATCTCTGAATAGAGTCCTAATTTATGGTGGAGGCTTAGGTGAAGATAGTAAAGCAGTAATCGAAGGATATGTCGACTCTGATTATGCAGGTTGTATGGATTCTAGAAAATCTATTTCTGGATATGTTTTCACTATGTTTGCCACAACAATTAGTTGGAAAGCAACTCTTCAGAAGGTTGTTGCTCTATCAACCACTGAAGCGGAGTATATTGCTCTCACTGAAGCTGTGAAAGAAGCATTGTGGCTTGAAGGTTTTGCAAAGGAGATGAAACTTCAAGGTCAAGGTATCACTGTTAAATGTGATAGTCAAAGTGCAATACACCTGTCGAAGAATTCAGCCTATCATGAGCGAACTAAGCACATTGATGTGAGGCTGCATTTCGTCAGAGGAGTAATCGAGCGTGGAGAACTCCAAGTGCTGAAGGTTTCGACTGAAGACAATGCTGCTGATATAATCACCAAGACATTGCCGAGTTGCAAGTTTTTCCACTGTATGCAGTTGATAAAGCTGCAGGAAGAAAGCTAGTTTGTTCCCTTGATGTTGTAGAGTTAGATCCAAGGTGGAGATTTGTGAGTGAAATTCTGGACTCAGACACGCGATGTTGTACAGGATGTCACGACATTACTATCTGAATGCTTTTAAACAAATGAACAGAAAGTAAACTGAATATCAACACAAGAAAGTTGTTAACCCAGTTCGGTGCAATCACACCTACATCTGGAGGCTACCAAGCCAGGGAGGAAGTCCACTATAAGTAATATTAATTCAAGGTAATACAGATCAAGATTACTCCTTTAACTTAATATCTACCCAATGCAACTTCAATCTAAAACTTCTTAGATCAGAGATCCTACTCACTCCCCCTCAATCACAGCAGTGATGACAAACGCTCTACTAATAACAGAAGAAGACACACTTCAAAGACACAACTTGATCTTGCTTAAAAGCTTTGATCAAGTACAATAGTACTCTTGCTTAAAAGCTTCGAGTACTTCTTACAACTCAAATCAAAACACCTAGACCAAGACAATCATCATGATGATTGTTTGGCTTACAAGAAAGCTAGAACGCAAAACTTAAAAACAAAGAACTCTCAAAGCTTCTCAATACAAAACCCTAATCTGGTCTGCAGCTTCTTCGTAAAATAAATAGCCTTCAGAAAAACGCAGCTGCTGGGCCTTGGATCCAAATTAGTTTTAAACCTAATAAAACTAATTTCCATAAATCAAGGAGCTAAAAATAATAACCATCAAAGACGTTCTTGAATCAGTTCAGAATCCAACATTTCCAAATAAAGCGCATAGGATCTTATCAGATCACATAACCATAAATAGTAACAGAAAAGAACGTAACAGCTGCGAATGTCATGACATCGGCCTTGACATCAGGTAAAGGCCTGCATAAGAAAAACTTCACAACAGTAGAATGCATGTCATGACACCAGATTTGACAAGATAGAAACACAATGAGTTTTACCAAAAATTACAGCCAATCAACAACATCTACAAACTCCCCCTTTGGCAAATTTTTGGCTAAAACACTAATTGATGTAACCAAACAGATATTAGAGCATACACAGCAGCCAACAACAGAAAAATAAATTCTGTAAGCAAACAACAGCAGCCAACAACAGAAAAATAAATTCTGTAAGTAAACAACAGCCATCTTGATTAAACACCAGAAAATCAGAAAACATCTAATTAATCAACTGTTACAGAAACCACTTGTCATTGTCAGGGAGAGCCAGGGAACAACCAAAATAAAGAAAACAACAAACCAACCATGTCCATCAACCAACAGGATCAACAAAAAAAACCAAAAAAAAACCACCAAAACAACCAACACAACACAACCATTACTCCCCCTTTTTAGCCACAAAAGGAGCCAAAACCCAACCAGAATCAGAGCTAGTCATCAGACCCATCACTGTCTTCATCACTAGAGCCACCAGTATTGTCATCAGAATCAGCAGCATCACTGCTCCCAGTATCCTCAGAGCCCTCACCAACCTCAGCCTCTTCCTCAGCCCCACTAGCAGCACCTTTGTCTTCATCCATATTGTCACCAGCAAGATCAGCATCTGTAGACTGCTCAAGACTTTGGATGAGCTTTTCAAGCTTTATCTTCCTGTTGTCCAACTCCTGACAAATCTCTTTCAGCTCAGCAATAAGAAGGGCTTTGTTCACAGATTTGCTGGGTTGTGATGTCCCAGCAGATGTCATGTCATCAGACCTCTGGAGCAGTTTGTAGTGAAAAGACAAAGCACTCTCCCTCTTACATACAGAATCTTTACTTTTCAGAATTCCAGGGTGTTGCTTGAGGATTATCCCACATATCAGGGATGGGAATGCAATAGGGAGCTTGGTAGCAGAGGTACCAGCATGCCTCATAGTTTGATCAAATATATAAGTCCCATAGTCAAATTTTGTCTTGATTCCCACAGCATAAATAAATCTTCCTAGGCCAACAGCAATGGTAGAAGTGTGATTGGTAGGCACCCAGTTAGCAGCACCAATTTTGTGTAGCAATGCATACCTGACATTAAGAGAACTAGCAGACAGTTTGCTCTTTATAGGCCACTTCTTAACCTTACCACCAGTGATTACTTTGCACACCTCATTATCAGTCACTTCAAGCTCAGGTTGAGCCTCAACATCTCTACCTAGATATAGGTTGATAACAGCAGGGGAAAAATCTATACACTTTCTTCTAACATACACCTTATGAAAATCATCAGTTCTTCCATCACCACAATCTTGAGACAAGTTCACAATAAATTCCTTCACAAGCATTTCATAACACTTTGAAAAATGAGTGACAGTCTTAATCAAACCTGCAAACTTGATGAGCTTCATGACCTCTTGACATTCCAGAGCATCATTTGCTAATTCTCTTTCAAGAGCCAGCCTTCTTTGATAAACAAACTTCCACTGGATAGCATTTGAAGCATAGTGCAAGTAAATGTTGTCCAGAGGAACATCACGAACCTTTGTGGAGGATTTTGTGACAGCAATCTTCTTCTTTGATGGGATGTCAGGGACATCACTTAAGACATCATCTTCAGGGGCAGAAACACTTCTTTCCTTCCTCTTCTTCACTGCAGTCTTGCTCCCAGTGGTTGAAGGTTCAGCAGGGACCTTCTTGATCTTCTTTATAGTGACCTTCTTTTGAGGAGTAACTTGAGGAGTAACTTGAGGTTTGGAAAAATCTTGATCACAAACCTGTTTGCCCTTACGAGTCTTGACTCTATGAGAGATGCTAGAGATGAGCTCATCATCAGCAATGTCAATAGAATCATCCAGATCATCCAGATTCACCACATCATGCACAGTAGGGCCTTCATTAAGGGTTTCTTTAGAAGGAGCAACAGGAACCTCTTCAGCTTTCTCTGGTTCAAGAATCTCAGCATCTTTAGTACCAGATGTTTCAACATTGATAGCTTCAGATGTCTCAACATCACCCTGATCTTTGCTAGCATCATCTTGATCATCTTTGCTGTTCTCAGAGGCAGGAATTTGGGCTAGAGGAACAGATATTCCATCAACCTGGTGCCCTTCATTCAAGATTCTTGTGACAATACCTGCGATCGCATTGTGAACATAAGCAGAGCCCTCTCTACCTTGAGCAGAAAAAGTTTCTGGAACAGATCCACCAGTTGATTTTCTTGCATGCATCTTTCTTGGTGGATTACGAATAGGATCGGTAGCAGGAACAGAGTTCAATGGCACGACATTCAACACAACATCTTGATCACTCACCGCATTGGGTGCCCTAGATCCTGATGCTGTTTCAGAGGAAGGAGACGATTTCTCTGAGGGAGAACTCTGAGACATGATGAGAGAAAATGGAATGCTGGGTAAAGGTTTGTGAATTCAGAGACACAGAGAGGTAGCGTGAGTGTTGAGGATAGGTTTTGGGGGAATGGAAACCGTTTGGGCAAATTGTAAAAGGGGGGGAAAATACACTTTAATGTGTAATGATAGCAAATATTTGGAGAGAGAAATAATGTTGGCCCCACACCCAATTAATTACTATAATCCTTCACAAAGACAAATACCTAGTTTACTTCTTAGATTTTCAAATTGATTTGCATCCAAGGCTTTTGTGAAAATGTCAGCCAGTTGAAGATTTGTAGCAACATGTTCCAAGGCAATTATTTTATCCTCAACAAGATCTCTAATGTAGTGGTGTCTAATATCAATGTGCTTGGTCCTGCTGTGCTGAATGGGATTCTTTGAAATGTTAATGGCACTTAAGTTGTCACAATATAATGTCATGACATCTTGTGTGACATTGTATTCTGTTAACATTTGTTTCATCCAAACAAGCTGAGAGCAACTACTTCCTGCTGCAATGTATTCTGCCTCTGCAGTGGATAAAGACACACAATTTTGTTTCTTGCTGAACCATGAAATAAGATTATTCCCCAAGAAGAAACATCCTCCTGAAGTACTTTTTCTGTCATCAGCACTTCCAGCCCAATCTGCATCACGATATCTAGTGACAATAGGTTCACACCCATGAGAGTAGAGCATTCCATACTCACAAGTACCATTCACATATTTCAGGATCCTCTTGACTTGGTTGATATGACTGATCTTGGGATCTGCTTGATACCTAGCACACACCCCAACAACAAAAGCAATATCAGGTCTACTGGCTGTGAGATACAACAGGCTTTCTATCATGCTTCTGTATAAACTTTGATCAACACTGGTTCCCTTTTCATCTTTGGACAATTTTAAGTGAGTAGGAGCTGGTGTTCTTTTGTGAGTAGCATTTTCCATTTGCATTGGTCCCATCAAGTCCATATGGAGCAGTTCAAGTACTCTGGAAGTGGTCAGATGTTTAACCTTTGGATGTGACATCCTTGTTTGTTTTCCTACCTGACATTCACCATATATTCTCCCTTCATCAATTTGTAGATTAGGAATTCCTCTCACAGCTTCCAGAGAAATAATCCTTTTCATACCTCTTAGATGAAGGTGGCCAAGTTTTTGGTGCCACGGCTTTGCTTCTTCTTCTTTAGAACATACAGTTGAGTAGCTGGATTCATGGGACACCCACAAGTAGAAGTTATCTTTAGATCTGACTCCCCTCATTACTACTACCTTTTCTTCATTAGTAACCACACACTCAGCTTTACTGAAGTTGACTTGGTATCCTTGGTCACAGAGTTGGTGTTAGAATCCAAAATGTGGATATTTGTTGATAAACTTTTGTGGTATTTTGATAATTTTTCTCAACTCTTTCCATTTAATTACGGTTTAATATCGTGTAAATAAATAACATTTAGTTTGGTAGTAAATATACTCTTTTTAAGCTTTTCTTTTGCTTTTTGTAGGTTTTATGCATTTTGGGAAGTTTTAGGAGGTATTGAGGCAATTTGGAGCAAGTTTGGAGGCCAAGGGAAGAAGTTTTGTTCAGCAAGGGCCGCTCAGCGGCCACTAAGCGCGCTTTCCAGTGGCGAGAGACAATTTTGTGTTCAGCAAGTTCCGCTAAGCGGCCTCATCCCGCTTAGCGGCCTCCAGCGTGGAAGCAGATATTTTCTGATGACCGCTTAGCGGCCGTCATGGCGCTAAGTGTTAGAACAAGATTTGTTCTGATCAATTATCTTAGTTTTGATGATAACAATAATATGAATTTTGCTTAAGATAATATGGTACTCTAATCCAATGCAATTTCCTTTTCAGGAAATATATAAAGAGTACGCATAATTCAGCGCTCAGAAGCTTTGTCTCAAAGGGTTCAGCATGCAACATCAGAACATGGTCTGGCAAGACATCAGAAGATGGTCGAAGCAGAATCAGAACATGGGTCTATGGAAGCATCAGAAGAACAAGAGAACAGAAGCACTGAAGTTCTGATGGTATCACGCTCAGAAGCACTTCAAGGTCAGAAGTCAGAAGCTATGAATTCTCTGAAGACAAGAAGCTTATATGATCGTCTCTACCGAAATAATCAGGGAAGTCTTTTATTAAAGTTCTTCGAGTATTTATTTCAGGGGGAGATTATTTATCTCAGGGGGAGATTGTTAATCTCAGGGGGAGACCTATTCATATGCTTATGCTATAGCTGTGTAATTTGTCTTTTGCCGTTTATTCTTTCTGATCGCAAATTCATATCATTTATATATGTTTTTGTCATCATCAAAAAGGGGGAGATTGTTAGAACAAGATTTGTTCTGATCAATTATCTTAGTTTTGATGATAACAATAATATGAATTTTGCTTAAGATAATATGGTACTCTAATCCAATGCAATTTCCTTTTCAGGAAATATATAAAGAGTACGCATAATTCAGCGCTCAGAAGCTTTGTCTCAAAGGGTTCAGCATGCAACATCAGAACATGGTCTGGCAAGACATCAGAAGATGGTCGAAGCAGAATCAGAACATGGGTCTATGGAAGCATCAGAAGAACAAGAGAACAGAAGCACTGAAGTTCTGATGGTATCACGCTCAGAAGCACTTCAAGGTCAGAAGATCAGAAGATGCTATGCACCAAGCTGTTTGACTCTGATGATATTCAAACGTTGTATTCACAAACATCAGATCAGAAGAAAGTACAAGTGGCAAGCTACGCTGACTGACAAAAGGAACGTTAAAAGCTATTCTAGGCTACGTCAGTAGACACAGCGTGAACAAGGCTCGAGGTAGTTGACAAAAGCGTATAACATTAAATGCGATGCTGTACGGAACACGCAAAGCATTAAATGCACTCAACGGTCATCTTCTCCAACGCCTATAAATATGAAGTTCTGATGAGAAGCAAGGTTAACGATCCTGAACAAAACAATTCAAATTAACTTGCTGAAACGCTGTTCAAATTCAAAGCTCAGAATCTTCATCTTCATCAAAGCTCACTACATTGCTGTTGTAATATATTAGTGAGATTAAGCTTAAACGTTAAGAGAAATATCACAGTTGTGATTATCGCTTTTAAGAAGCATTTGTAAACTCTTAGAATTGATTACATTAAGTTGTAAGGAACTAGAGTGATCGTGTGGATCAGAATACTCTAGGAAAGTCTTAGGAGTGAACTAAGCAGTTGTAACTAGAGTGATCGTGTTGATCAGTATACTCTAGAAAAGTCTTAGAGGGTATCTAAGCAGTTGTTCCTGGAGTGATCAGTGTGTGATCAGAAGACTCTGGAAGACTTAGTTGCTGACTAAGTGGAAAACCATTGTAATCCGTGCGATTAGTGGATTAAATCCTCAGTTGAGGTAAATCATCTCTGCGGGGAAGGACTGGAGTAGTTTAGTTAACAACGAACCAGGATAAAAATAACTGTGCAATTTATTTTTATCTGTCAAGTTTTTAAAGCTACACTTATTCAAACCCCCCCTTTCTAAGTGTTTTTCTATCCTTCAATAAGATCAGAAGATGCTATGCACCAAGCTGTTTGACTCTGATGATATTCAAACGTTGTATTCACAAACATCAGATCAGAAGAAAGTACAAGTGGCAAGCTACGCTGACTGACAAAAGGAACGTTAAAAGCTATTCTAGGCTACGTCAGTAGACACAGCGTGAACAAGGCTCGAGGTAGTTGACAAAAGCGTATAACATTAAATGCGATGCTGTACAGAACACGCAAAGCATTAAATGCACTCAACGGTCATCTTCTCCAACGCCTATAAATATGAAGTTCTGATGAGAAGCAAGGTTAACGATCCTGAACAAAACAATTCAAATTAACTTGCTTAAACTCTGTTCAAATCAAAGCTCAGAATCTTCATCTTCATCAAAGCTCACTACATTGCTGTTGTAATATATTAGTGAGATTAAGCTTAAACGTTAAGAGAAATATCACAGTTGTGATTATCGCTTTTAAGAAGCATTTGTAAACTCTTAGAATTGATTACATTAAGTTGTAAGGAACTAGAGTGATCGTGTGGATCAGAATACTCTAGGAAAGTCTTAGGAGTGAACTAAGCAGTTGTAACTAGAGTGATCGTGTTGATCAGTATACTCTAGAAAAGTCTTAGAGGGTATCTAAGCAGTTGTTCCTGGAGTGATCAGTGTGTGATCAGAAGACTCTGGAAGACTTAGTTGCTGACTAAGTGGAAAACCATTGTAATCCGTGCGATTAGTGGATTAAATCCTCAGTTGAGGTAAATCATCTCTGCGGGGGTGGACTGGAGTAGTTTAGTTAACAACGAACCAGGATAAAAATAACTGTGCAATTTATTTTTATCTGTCAAGTTTTTAAAGCTACACTTATTCAAACCCCCCCTTTCTAAGTGTTTTTCTATCCTTCAATAAGATCAGAAGATGCTATGCACCAAGCTGTTTGACTCTGATGATATTCAAACGTTGTATTCACAAACATCAGATCAGAAGAAAGTACAAGTGGCAAGCTACGCTGACTGACAAAAGGAACGTTAAAAGCTATTCTAGGCTACGTCAGTAGACACAGCGTGAACAAGGCTCGAGGTAGTTGACAAAAGCGTATAACATTAAATGCGATGCTGTACGGAACACGCAAAGCATTAAATGCACTCAACGGTCATCTTCTCCAACGCCTATAAATATGAAGTTCTGATGAGAAGCAAGGTTAACGATCCTGAACAAAACAATTCAAATTAACTTGCTTAAACTCTGTTCAAATCAAAGCTCAGAATCTTCATCTTCATCAAAGCTCATTACATTGCTGTTGTAATATATTAGTGAGATTAAGCTTAAACGTTAAGAGAAATATCACAGTTGTGATTATCGCTTTTAAGAAGCATTTGTAAACTCTTAGAATTGATTACATTAAGTTGTAAGGAACTAGAGTGATCGTGTGGATCAGAATACTCTAGGAAAGTCTTAGGAGTGAACTAAGCAGTTGTAACTAGAGTGATCGTGTTGATCAGTATACTCTAGAAAAGTCTTAGAGGGTATCTAAGCAGTTGTTCCTGGAGTGATCAGTGTGTGATCAGAAGACTCTGGAAGACTTAGTTGCTGACTAAGTGGAAAACCATTGTAATTCGTGCGATTAGTGGATTAAATCCTCAGTTGAGGTAAATCATCTCTGCGGGGGTGGACTGGAGTAGTTTAGTTAACAACGAACCAGGATAAAAATAACTGTGCAATTTATTTTTATCTGTCAAGTTTTTAAAGCTACACTTATTCAAACCCCCCCTTTCTAAGTGTTTTTCTATCCTTCAATTGGCATCAGAGCGCCGGTTCTAAGGTGCAAGCACTTAACCGTGTTTAGAAAAGATTCAGGAAGAGAAAAACGCTTCAGTAAAAGATGGTTGATGAAAGTGAAAAGTCTACACCTACACCTGCATCCACATCTGGCTCTGCTGAGCAATACAACGGTAACAATGGTTATACTAGACCGCCGGTATTTGATGGTGAAAACTTTGAATACTGGAAAGATAAACTGGAAAGTTACTTTCTTGGTCTAGATGGTGATCTATGGGATCTTCTGATGGATGGTTACAAACATCCAGTAAATGCCAGTGGCGTAAAGCTGTCAAGGCAAGAAATGAATGATGATCAGAAGAAGCTTTTCAGGAATCATCATAAATGCAGAACTGTTTTGCTGAATGCTATCTCTCATGCTGAGTATGAGAAGATATCTAACAGGGAAACGGCCTATGACATATATGAGTCCTTGAAAATGACTCATGAAGGAAATGCTCAAGTCAAGGAGACTAAAGCTCTAGCTTTAATCCAGAAGTATGAAGCCTTCAAGATGGAGGATGATGAAGACATTGAAAAGATGTTTTCAAGATTTCAAACTCTTACTGCTGGATTGAGAGTTCTTGACAAGGGATACACCAAGGCTGATCACGTAAAGAAGATCATCAGAAGCTTACCCAGAAGATGGGGTCCTATGGTGACTGCATTCAAGATTGCAAAGAATCTGAATGAAGTTTCTCTGGAAGAGCTTATCAGTGCCTTGAGGAGTCATGAAATAGAGCTGGACGCAAATGAGCCTCAAAAGAAAGGTAAGTCTATTGCATTAAAATCAAATATCAAGAAATGCACTAACGCTTTTCAGGCTAGAGAAGAAGATCCTGAAGAATCAGAATCTGAAGAAGAAGATGAACTGTCCTTGATCTCCAGAAGGCTAAATCAACTCTGGAAGACCAAGCAAAGGAAGTTCAGAGGCTTCAGAAGTTCAAGGAAATTTGAACGCGGAGAATCTTCTGATGAAAGAAGATTTGACAAGAAGAAGGTCATGTGCTATGAATGCAACGAGCCTGGACACTACAAGAATGAATGTCCAAATCTTCAGAAGGAAAATCCCAAGAAGAAATTTCATAAGAAGAAAAGTCTTATGGCAACCTGGGATGAGTCAGAAGATGATTCAGACTCTGAAGATGAGCAGGCTAATTGTGCGCTGATGGCGACAGAAGATGACGAATCAGAATCTACATCAGAATCAGATTCTGAAGAGGTATTTTCTGAACTTACTAGAGATGAGTTAGTTTCCGGTCTAACTGAACTACTGGAACTCAAGTCTCAGATGAGTCTCAAATACAAAAAGCTGAAAAAGCTATTTGAATTTGAAACAAAGAAGCTTGAGTTGGAGAATTCTGAATTAAAAGAAAAACTTTTAAAATTATCCAATAATGTTGGATCTCCTTCTGATTCAGAAAAATCCACTCCTAGTCTAAACCATATTCTGAAAGAATATGATTTAAGTTTCAGGAAGTTCTTATCTAGAAGTATTGGCAGAAGTCAGCTAGCTTCTATGATATATGCTGTGTCTGGAAACAAAAGAGTTGGCATTGGTTTTGAGGGTGAAACCCCATACAAACTTGAACCTGTTGATGAAATGAAAATTACATACAAGCCATTGTATGATCAATTCAAGTATGGCCACTCCCATGATATTAGGCACACTTCACATGCTCAAAGTTTTCACATAACACACACCAAAAAGCATGTGACACAACCTAGGAAATATCATGAAACTCACATTAAAAATTATCATGTTGTTCCTCCTATTGCTTACAATGTTAAACCCAAGTTCAACCAGAACTTGAGAAAATCTAACAAGAAAGGACCCAAAAAGATGTGGGTACCTAAGGATAAGATTATTCCTATTGCAGATATCCTTGACTGCAAAAAGGACAAAGCACAACATGTCATGGTACCTGGACTCTGGATGCTCGCGACACATGACAGGAAGAAGGTCTATGTTCCAATACCTGGTGCTTAAGTCTGGAGGAGAAGTCAAGTTTGGAGGAGATCAGAAGGGCAAGATAATTGGCTCTGGAACTATAAAGTCTGGTAACTCTCCTTCCATTTCTAATGTACTTCTTGTAGAAGGATTAACACATAACCTCTTATCTATCAGTCAATTGAGTGACAATGGTTATGATATAATCTTTAATCAAGAGTCTTGCAAGGCTGTAAATCAGAAGGATGGCTCAATCCTATTTACAGGCAAGAGGAAGAACAACATTTATAAGACAGATCTGCAAGATCTTATGAGTCAGAAGGTGACTTGTCTTATGTCTGTTTCTGAAGAGCAGTGGGTCTGGCACAGAAGATTAGGTCATGCTAGTTTGAGAAAGATTTCTCAGATTAACAAACTGAATCTGGTCAGAGGACTCCCTAATCTGAAATTCAAATCAGATGCTCTTTGTGAAGCATGTCAGAAGGGCAAGTTCTCCAAACCTGCATTCAAGTCTAAGAATGTTGTTTCTACCTCAAGGCCATTAGAACTCTTGCACATTGATCTGTTTGGCCCAGTCAAAACAGCATCTGTCAGAGGGAAGAAATATGGATTAGTCATCGTAGATGATTATAGCCGCTGGACATGGGTAAAATTCTTGAAACACAAGGATGAGACTCATTCAGTGTTCTTTGATTTCTGCATTCAGATTCAATCTGAAAAAGAGTGTAAAATCATAAAGGTCAGAAGTGATCATGGTGGTGAATTTGAGAACAGATCCTTTGAAGAATTCTTCAAAGAGAATGGTATTGCCCATGATTTCTCTTGTCCTAGAACTCCACAACAAAATGGGGTTGTAGAACGAAAGAATAGGACTCTACAAGAAATGGCCAGAACCATGATCAATAAAACCAATATGGCTAAGCATTTCTGGGCAGAAGCAATAAACACTGCATGCTATATTCAGAATAGAATCTCTATCAGACCTATTCTTAATAAGACTCCTTATGAATTGTGGAAGAATAGAAAGCCCAACATTTCATATTTCCATCCTTTTGGATGTGTATGCTTTATTCTGAACACTAAAGACCATCTTGGTAAGTTTGATTCCAAAGCACAAAAGTGTTTCCTTCTTGGATATTCTGAACGCTCAAAAGGCTACAGGGTATACAATACTGAAACCTTGACTGTAGAAGAATCAATCAATATCAGGTTTGATGATAAGCTTGGTTCTGAAAAACCAAAGCAGTTTGATAATTTTGCAGATTGTGATATTGATATATCAGAAGTTGTTGAGCCAAGAAGCAACGCATCAGAAGCAGAACCTCTCAGAAGCAAAGAATCGGAAGATCAAGTATCAGCTTCTCTGGAGAATCTAAGCATATCTGAAGAACCATCTGTCAGAAGATCATCCAGACTCATCTCTGGTCATTCAGAAGATGTCATTCTTGGAAAGAAGGATGATCCAATCAGAACAAGAGCATTCCTGAAGAACAATGCAGATTGTCAATTAGGTCTTGTATCTTTGATCGAGCCAACTTCTGTTGATCATGCTCTAGAAGATCCAGACTGGATAATTGCTATGCAAGAAGAACTGAATCAGTTTACAAGGAATGATGTTTGGGATCTTGTTCCTAGACCAGAGGGATTCAATATAATTGGTACAAAATGGGTCTTCAGAAACAAGCTCAGTGAGAAAGGTGAAGTGGTAAGGAACAAAGCCAGACTGGTGGCTCAGGGTTATAGTCAGCAAGAAGGGATTGACTATACAGAAACCTTTGCACCAGTGGCCAGGTTAGAATCTATTCGTCTATTAATTTCATTTGCCACTCAACATAACATCACTCTCTATCAAATGGATGTTAAGAGTGCCTTCTTAAATGGTTATATAGATGAAGAAGTTTATGTCCATCAACCTCCTGGTTTTGAAGACTCTATGTCTCCTAATCATGTTTTTAAACTAAAGAAATCATTGTATGGATTGAAACAGGCTCCCAGAGCTTGGTATGAACGCTTAAGTTCTTTCCTTCTGGATAATGGTTTCACTAGAGGAAAAGTGGACACTACTCTCTTTTGTAAAACTTTTAAAAGGGATATTTTAATTTGTCAAATATATGTAGATGATATTATTTTTGGAACATCTAATGCTACACTTGGAAAGGAGTTTGCTGAGTCTATGCAGGCTGAGTTTGAAATGAGCATGATGGGAGAACTCAAGTATTTCCTTGGAATACAAATAAATCAAACATCAGAAGGAACGTATGTTCACCAAACCAAGTATGTGAAGGAACTTCTGAAGAAGTTTAATCTTCTGGACTGCAAAGAAGCCAAAACTCCTATGCATCCAACATGCATCCTAGGTAAGGATGAGGTAAGTAAGAAGGTAGATCAGAAGTTATACAGAGGTATGATTGGATCTCTTCTATATCTGACTGCTTCTAGACCTGACATTCTGTTCAGTGTTTGTTTGTGTGCTAGATTCCAATCAGATCCTAGAGAATCTCATTTAACTGCTGTTAAGAGAATTCTAAGGTATCTGAAAGGTACTACTAATGTTGGCTTAGTTTACAGAAAATCTAAAGAATACAACTTAGTAGGATTCTGCGATGCTGACTATGCTGGAGACAGAATTGAAAGAAAGAGTACTTCAGGAAGTTGCCAATTTCTTGGAAGTCATTTAATCTCCTGGTACAGCAAGAAGCAAGCAACTATTGCTCTATCAACAACAGAAGCAGAATATGTCGCTGCTGCTGGTTGCAGTACACAGATGCTCTGGATGAAGAGTCAGTTAGAAGATTATCAGATATTTGAGAGTAACATTCCTATATTCTGTGATAATACTTCTGCTATATGTTTATCTAAGAATCCTATTCTTCATTCAAAAGCTAAACATATTGAGATTAAACATCATTTCATAAGGGACTATGTTCAGAAGGGTGTTATATCTTTAAACTTTGTTGATACAGACCATCAATGGGCTGATATCTTTACAAAACCCCTGGCTGAAGATAGGTTTAAGTTCATTCTGAAGAACATCAGTATGGATTTATGCCCAGAATGAGGAGATGAGAAGTTCTCATGTATGAGTATCTTCTGAAATGAAAATGGACTATTTTTTTATCAGAAGTTCTGATTGAAATCTTTTAGAAATTATGATTCGGTTATTCCTGACTTTTCATTGACTAAGTTGATTCAGAATCTCTTTTAAAGCAAAACAGCTGTGACGTTTTATCTCGGGATGGTAAACCTGTCGTTACTATTCATGGATAAGCGTGCGTGCAGTTGAAGGGACGCCGACCATAGGTAACTGTGCTAGTCACCTCATTCGTCTTTATTATCTCTCCTCACGTCACGTAACATTAAATGTTTTTCATCATTACTCTCTTTCAGTTCTTCTTTATATTCTTCAAACATTTTTCCTTCCCTCTCATATTCTCTCTATTCACTCTATCCTTTTGCATTCATATCAAACCCTACCCGTTCATTATCTGCAAATCCATCATGAACTCTTCTTCAAGTCCAGAAAACCATGGAAAAGATCAAAACAACAAGAGGAAAGCTGTTGAAACATCTCCATCCAAACCCAAAAAGATAAAGATCACCTATGACCCTCTCAAGGTGAATCCTTTCGAAGCCATGTTATCTGGAAACTATTCTAGACGTGTGTTTCAACCCCCTGGTGAAAGCCCTCTATCATCTCCATCTTCTTCCTCATCTTGTTTCCTTTTGGACTCAACTTCCTCTTCATCTAACCTTTCCTCTCCCTCAGCCCATTCCGAAGAAATCTCTTCATCTTCACCCGCTGAGAATGTTGTCTCTGATAAGGATTGTGGAAGATCTGCATCAGGACCAAGTCTCCCTGACCCCTCGCCTGGAAGCCCAAGAAGCAGTCAATAATGCGCTTCACTCCTTCATGGCATGATGGCACAGACTTTGTCTTAGCTAGGGTCTTAGGTTTTGGTCTTAGAAGTTTCTCTTTCCTTGTTGCATCTGCTTGTTAATCATCCTCTCTTGTAATATTTTTGATTATCAATAAAATGTTTCTTTGTTCTTACATTCCAGTGTTTTTATTTGTCGTTTTATGCATCTGAATCTTTTGAAATATTCTTTTTGATGTTATGACAAAAAGGGGGAGAAGATAAATGATAAATGATTTGATTAAATCTATCAGTTGCTGGGTAAAGCTCCCACACATTCACTAACAAGAACTGCAAGTTCTATATGGTTTAAGTGTTTTGCAGGTATAAAGAAGTGAAGAGAATCTTCAAAGCAAACACAAGAAGCAAAACCATGAAAACTGAAGCAAGCTGAGTGCTATCAAGCTTCAGAAATCAGAAGCAAGAAAGAAGAATGAATCAGAAGCACTGATAATAGAATTTGATCCATATTTGTCTATTTGCTATGACAAAATTCTACTTGCTCTGATACATTATTTTAGCCTATATGGCTCTGATACATATAATGTGTTTTAATATACATTTTATGTTCTAACTCGTTCATGCTGACTTTTGTCGTTTAGTTTTTTTTGTTCTGTAACATTTCAGGATGTAGAGATGCTCAGATGATGCTCTGGTACATTCAACAATGTTCTGATACAAATCTAGCATGAAGTGATGTTAGTAGAAATTCAAAACTCTGAAGCTATCCGAGGGAAGCAGAAATCAGAAGCTGCGAATGTTCTAAAGATCCAGAAAACTCAAGTTCTGAAGCTGTCCTAAATGGAAGCAGAAATCAGAAGCTGTGAATGTTCAGAAGATCAAAGAAATTCAAGTTCTGAAGCTGTCCTAGATGGAAGCAGAAGTCAGAAGCTGTGAATGTTCAGAAGATCAAAGAAATTCAAGGTCTGAAGCTGTCCTAGATGGAAGCAGGAATCAGAAGTTGTGAGTGTTCTAGGAATCTAAAGAAATTCTAGTTCTGAAGCTGTCCTATGGAAGCAGAAGTCAGAAGCTATGAATTCTCTGAAGACAAGAAGCTTATATGATCGTCTCTACCGAAATAATCAGGGAAGTCTTTTATTAAAGTTCTTCGAGTATTTATTTCAGGGGGAGATTATTTATCTCAGGGGGAGATTGTTAATCTCAGGGGGAGACATATTCATATGCTTATGCTATAGCTGTGTAATTTGTCTTTTGCCGTTTATTCTTTCTGATCGCAAATTCATATCATTTATATATGTTTTTGTCATCATCAAAAAGGGGGAGATTGTTAGAACAAGATTTGTTCTGATCAATTATCTTAGTTTTGATGATAACAATAATATGAATTTTGCTTAAGATAATATGGTACTCTAATCCAATGCAATTTCCTTTTCAGGAAATATATAAAGAGTACGCATAATTCAGCGCTCAGAAGCTTTGTCTCAAAGGGTTCAGCATGCAACATCAGAACATGGTCTGGCAAGACATCAGAAGATGGTCGAAGCAGAATCAGAACATGGGTCTATGGAAGCATCAGAAGAACAAGAGAACAGAAGCACTGAAGTTCTGATGGTATCACGCTCAGAAGCACTTCAAGGTCAGAAGATCAGAAGATGCTATGCACCAAGCTGTTTGACTCTGATGATATTCAAACGTTGTATTCACAAACATCAGATCAGAAGAAAGTACAAGTGGCAAGCTACGCTGACTGACAAAAGGAACGTTAAAAGCTATTCTAGGCTACGTCAGTAGACACAGCGTGAACAAGGCTCGAGGTAGTTGACAAAAGCGTATAACATTAAATGCGATGCTGTACGGAACACGCAAAGCATTAAATGCACTCAACGGTCATCTTCTCCAACGCCTATAAATATGAAGTTCTGATGAGAAGCAAGGTTAACGATCCTGAACAAAACAATTCAAATTAACTTGCTTAAACTCTGTTCAAATCAAAGCTCAGAATCTTCATCTTCATCAAAGCTCACTACATTGCTGTTGTAATATATTAGTGAGATTAAGCTTAAACGTTAAGAGAAATATCACAGTTGTGATTATCGCTTTTAAGAAGCATTTGTAAACTCTTAGAATTGATTACATTAAGTTGTAAGGAACTAGAGTGATCGTGTGGATCAGAATACTCTAGGAAAGTCTTAGGAGTGAACTAAGCAGTTGTAACTAGAGTGATCGTGTTGATCAGTATACTCTAGAAAAGTCTTAGAGGGTATCTAAGCAGTTGTTCCTGGAGTGATCAGTGTGTGATCAGAAGACTCTGGAAGACTTAGTTGCTGACTAAGTGGAAAACCATTGTAATCCGTGCGATTAGTGGATTAAATCCTCAGTTGAGGTAAATCATCTCTGCGGGGGTGGACTGGAGTAGTTTAGTTAACAACGAACCAGGATAAAAATAACTGTGCAATTTATTTTTATCTGTCAAGTTTTTAAAGCTACACTTATTCAAACCCCCCCCTTTCTAAGTGTTTTTCTATCCTTCACTAAGCGGCGGTACTTTTTCAAGTGGCTACTTTTAGGCACTTAGAGATATTTTGTGGATCTTATCTTATTATCTTTTCATTCCAACAACACACACACTCTAGGGCAAGAAGAGAAGAAAGAAAAACTCATCCATATTCAAGATTTCTCAAGCATTTTTCTTCATCATCTTTGAATTTCTATGCTAGGAGGTCTTGTATTGATGTTTGTTGTTGAAGCTATAGATAGCTAAACTTCTCATGTGTCAAGATTAGAGGTAGTTAGCTTGTAGAGTATGTATTTAGCTTGATCTTTTGTATATGAACCTTGTTGGTGATTAATATATGGTGAATATCTTTGTATTCATGTTTATATGTTGTTTTGATACACTATTGAGAGATATGTTTCAAATCTTGACCAAAAGGGTATTCATCTATCAACAATCAAACTCTAGAGATAGATTTGTGAGTTGATAATCACTTGTATCAAACTTTAAAGGTTATTATGTCAACTGTCGGCATGAGAGATCATCTGACGGTTAATATAATAACAATCACGACACTGCTTTAGAGATAAACAGTATCGAGAGGATACGTGATTGTATTAATCATTGATATGTTCATATACATGATCATCAGAGTATATACAAAAGCAAGCTGACGAAAACTAATCTTGACACAATTTTACCAAACCGTTTTTAAAACCTAAGTTATTGTCTTTAACTTCTTTTCATGCTATTTATTTTTATGACACTGAAAACATCCAGAATCTTAACTCAAAATACACTAAGCTGTAGAACGGCGATAATATCGCATCAATCCCTGAGGAGACGATACTAGAAATATTTATCCTATACTTTCTAACAGTTGGCTGATGCTTATGAGGTTAGCAGTCAGGCCTTTGACCAACAAAACACCTTCTAAATTAGGCACTCCTGAACAGTCTAGTTTTCCAACTCCTTTGATTTCTCCTTTAGCTCCATCACCAAAGGTTACATAGCTAGTAGAGTGATTCTTGATATCAACAAGTAGATTCTTGATTCCAGTCATGTGTCTGGAACATCCACTGTCAAAATACCAATCTTCTTTGGCTGAAACTCTAAAAGATGTATGGGCTATTAAAGCCATATTTTTAGGTTTCCATTGTTGCTTCTGGATGGGCATGATCTGCTTAGGTTTGTAGTAAGGAGCTTGATCTGGGTATCCATATAGTCTGAAGCAAAAGGGCTTAATGTGTCCAAATCTTCCACAGTAGTGACATCTCCATCTTTGAAACTTTTTCTTCATTCCACTTTTGTCTTGATGTTGAGTCACATGTTTTGACATTGGTTTCAACATCTCAGCTTCAGGTTTAGCTCTGCTATTATCTTGGGAATGTTTCTTTGCACCAACAAATCCTATACCAGACATATCTCCTGAACTTTTTCCAATCTGCAAAATCTCCTCCAACATATCCGAGCCACTGTTCAACATTTTTACAGATTTTGACATCTGATCAAGCTTGGATTGTAACATGATAATTTCACTGTTTAGTTCAGATATAGTTTTACTAAGTCCTTTGTTATCAGCCTCCAACTGAACTATGTATTTCTTCTGCTTTTCACCTTGTTGACAAACTTCAGCACTTCTGATACACAGCTTTCTGTAGGAGGCTGCCAGTTCTTCAAAGGTTAGCTCATCTTCACTAGAGTCTTCATCAGAATTACAAACCCCAGTAAGGGCTGTGACATGTTTGGCTGATTCTTCTTCAAAATCACTCTCAGACTCTTCATCAGACCAGGAGACTGACAATCCTTTCTTTTGTTTCTTGAGATAAGTAGGACATTCAGCTCTAATATGTCCATACCCTTCACATCCATGACATTGAATCCCTTTGCTGTGATTGTACTTTTCTTCTGGTTTTGCTCTTCTGCCAGAGTCATAAGATCTGCTGGTGTCTGATGAGATGTTCTTGGCATTAGGTCTTGGCTTCTGATCCATTCTTCTCATTATTTTGTTGAATTGTTTACCAAGCATAGCTATAGATTCAGATAGATTCTCTTCTCTATTTTCCTCTGCTTCTTCTTGAGAGTTGGACACAAAAGCTATGCTTTTGTTTTTCTTTTCAGAATTGTCACTGATCCCCATCTCAAAGGTTTGAAGAGATCCAATTAACTCTTCTACCTTCATTTTGCTGATGTCCTGTGCCTCTTCTATAGCTGTAACTTTCATATCAAATCTCTTAGGTAGGGATCTAAGGATTTTTCTTACCAGCTTTTCATCAGACATTTTCTCTCCCAAAGCTCCTGAGGTATTAGCAATATCAAGAATATTCATATGAAAATCCTGAATACTTTCATCATCTCTCATCCTTAGATTTTCAAACTTCGTAGTTAGCAGTTGAAGTCTTGACATCTTCACTTTGGAGGTGCCTTCATGAGTAGTCTTGAGGGTATCCCAGACATCTTTGGCTAGTTCACACTGATGTACTAGTCTGAATATATTCCTGTCAATTCCATTGAATAAAGCATTTAAAGCTTTAGAGTTGCCAAGCGCCAATGCCTCCTCATCTTTGTCCCATTCTTCCTCTGGTTTAAGAGTTTTCTTGCCATCTTTATCAGTAATGACAGGATGTTCCCATCCTTTGTTCACAGCTCTCCATGCTTTACTATCCACGGATTTCAGAAAAGCCACCATGCGAGGTTTCCAATAATCATAATTGGAACCATCCAGAATGGGTGGTCTAATCACAAATCCACCACCTTCTTTGTCCATAGTACCAGAAAATACTGTCCCTAGATCTCACCCAGTGAAAAAAAAACAGGTAGGGTGCCTGCTCTGATGCCAATTGAAATTCTGGACTCAGACACGCGATGTTGTACAGGATGTCACGACATTACTATCTGAATGTTTTTAAACAAATGAACAGAAAGTAAACTGAATATCAACACAAGAAAGTTGTTAACCTAGTTCGGTGCAATCACACCTACATCTGGGGGCTACCAAGCCAGGGAGGAAGTCCACTATAAGTAATATTAATTCAAGGTAATACAGATCAAGATTACTCCTTTCACTTAATATCTACCCAATGCAACTTCAATCTAAAACTTCTTAGATCAGAGATCCTACTCACTCCCCCTCAATCACAGCAGTGATGACAAACGCTCTACTAATAACAGAAGAAGACACACTTCAAAGACACAACTTGATCTTGCTTAAAAGCTTTGATCAAGTACAATAGTACTCTTGCTTAAAAGCTTCGAGTACTTCTTACAACTCAAATCAAAACACCTAGACCAAGACAATCATCATGATGATTGTTTGGCTTACAAGAAAGCTAGAACGCAAAACTTAAAAACAAAGAACTCTCAAAGCTTCTCAATACAAAACCCTAATCTGGTCTGCAGCTTCTTCGTAAAATAAATAGCCTTCAGAAAAACGCAGCTGCTGGGCCTTGGATCCAAATTAGTTTTAAACCTAATAAAACTAATTTCCATAAATCAAGGAGCTAAAAATAATAACCATCAAAGACGTTCTTGAATCAGTTCAGAATCCAACATTTCCAAATAAAGCGCATAGGATCTTATCAGATCACATAACCATAAATAGTAACAGAAAAGAACGTAACAGCTGCGAATGTCATGACATCGGCCTTGACATCAGGTAAAGGCCTGCATAAGAAAAACTTCACAACAGTAGAATGCATGTCATGACACCAGATTTGACAAGATAGAAACACAATGAGTTTTACCAAAAATTACAGCCAATCAACAACATCTACAGTGAGATATTGGATCGAACTCTAGTATGGCCGAAGGATAGCTTCTTGGTTCGACAATTCGACAGAGTTAAGCATGAAGTCGAAGGTTGTTCACATGCTGGTGTCGAAGTGTGCATGTTGTAGTCGAAGATGGGTCTAGCATGCAGATGTCGAAGATGCTAGGGTTGTTAGCATGTTAAATTAGGTTTTAGTGTTTAAACCCTAATTTGTTAAGTTAGCTTGTGTATTAAGTTGGCTTGTGTAATGGGCCTTGCTGAAAAAGCCCATTAGTTAGTATGTTAGGTTTTATTATAAATAGCATACTAGTCTCTCATCATTAAAAAAAACTGCAAATCCTAATTTAGGGTGAGAGAGGTTATTTGTTATTCATGTAAACTTGTAATCTTGTTTTAAGAGAAAGTAAAAGAATAGCAGTTATAACCAATTCTTGTGTTCTTCTTCTCCTCTCTAATTCCCTATTATACTTTGTTATTGGTATCGTTTTTCACAACATTGTCCGTAATAGGATGACCATAAAGATGGTAATGACTACATCACATATCATGTTAAGGGACATGAGTGACATAGTTGGATGTTTCTTATCCTAATTAATAAGATAAATGTCTAATAGTCTAATATTGAATTGGACAAAGGTGACACAATTTATACCTTATGTTTGATATATACATTAGAGCAAAAGGGTAATTTTACACATACTCACTATCATAGAAAGAATTTGTTATATCACCTAATATTTTGTGTCACTTTAATAACAATGATGTGTTGCTAAATATCACTCACTGTTTATTATATTAAATGTGTAATTTAATATAGTTTTCAATATTACGAGAAGCTACGAGGTCACATACATAAGAACAAGTTAATGAGAGATTAAATAAATAAGTGAAATTGGTTAGGTCTTTTAATGCACTAGAGTTAATTAGGAAAACACAATACACCATGAGGCATGATGTGTTTAAGGGCAATAAAATATTCAGTAAGGTATGATGTGCTTAAGTGGGTTAATTCAATTTGCAGCCCACATAAGTAGTTATATGAATAGAACCCTTGTGCTTAAGTAAAGAAGTTTTGATCAAATTCCTTTTAGAAATCCTATCTTTATGAAACTTAAAACATTTCTCTCTCTCTCTCTCTATCTCCCCCTCTCTCTCGCTCTCTCTTTGTGTGTGTGTGTCTTTCTCTCTTTCCAAGCCTTCATTCGAATCAACTTTTATTGTGAGTGAAGATATTTTATTCATGTAAACTGAGTAAATATGAATTAGTTCGCGTAGTGCTCGTGATTACTCTCCAAATTTGACTTTAAAGGTTCATCACTACAAGAGGTAATCATTCAATCTAAGAACATGACCATTCGTAAGGATCCGCCAGAGGAAAAATATTGTTTATCCATTACATTTCGCTTGTAATTTCCCTTCACAATGAACAATTTCCATAACTTATATTTGATATAAGTTAAGAGCATTAAAAAATGGTTCCTCTCAAGAAGACTATGCCTTATTAGACGACAAATAAAAATAATTTAGGATCATTAAATGTGCCACGTGAGGGATGAATTCTACATTGGCCGCATGATACCCTAAAAGATCTAGTTCAACTGCACAGTTTGCATCGACTTTAAGAACCGAGGATTGGAGTTTCAAGGGACTTGATGGAAAACGAACAAATATGGAAGAAATCATTATGGGCCCGTCTTTGCTAATCTCTAACTCAAATCTCTCTAGTGTCAAAAGAGATGTCTTTGTTTTTACTTTAAGGGGATGATGAGACATCTTGGGCCGATGTTTTCTTGCCATCCCCAATATTGACAATAGTAACAAGTATAATTGTACCAACACTAGGGAGACTTAGAGTTGAAGGGTCCTTGCGAGATGATTTAGCTTTCTAGTCCAGAATTGTGTTTAGTATGTCCCTACCAGTCATGTCAGTTAAAAAAAAACAAGGTCAATAAATGATATGTAAAGAAAAAATAAAATAAAATTGCACTACAGCATACCAAACATAGCAAGAGACTTCTCTATTGTAGTGGAAAGTAAGGAAATAATATTTATACCACAAAACGGATTTCTCCTATCGAAGGACGTCGCATAGTTTTGTATTTTGATGTAAGATTTATCAACACTTCCTTTAAGGCCACCATGATTAAGACACATGTTGTTTTAACATCATTTGTAGTGATCACAAGACCGACAATAATTAAAATGTGATTTGTATGAGATACTAGTGACATGTATCGGTTCGATTGAGTTTAAAGTGTAAGGTGTGAAACCACGAACCGACTCCTAAAAAATATTGGGGGAAGCAACAATGTTTTGAACACACGAATGACATCGTCGAAGGTAACCAAGCCTTAAAGATGATTAGAGGATTTCCACTGTAAAGTAAACAGGTGCTGAAGATGGAGATAGGAGGTTTGACTTTGAGGAACACAGGATTTGAAAACCCCTTATGTAAGTCCAAAAGGGGGATATATCTGCGAAAGAGCCAATATAAGCTCACCAATTGATGATGCTAGAAGGGTGCAGTTACCGTGTATAGACAAAAATCTATGCACCGTGCATAGATTATTATGGACCCTTGGATCATTGGATCAAATTCTAGACATCAATTGTTATTACTCAATACTCACCACTCAATACTCAATACTGGATTAAAAACATGATCCAATGGCTTATGTAGGCTTATGCACGGTGCATAAGGAAAATCCTTATGCATATTAGCCAAAGCCATGCTAGAACATTGTGAAATGCAATTGAAACTCATATTTTTGAAAGGGAATATCTTAATACACCCTTATTCCTTCTTAGAGGCCGTTGGAGAAAATTCAAAAATATCTCAGCATTCAGATATGCATATTTGAAGGCACCTAATATTTCATTTTTAGGGGTTTTTGAATATGCATCTCCGAAGTATCCCAACTTTTCATTTTCAGGGGGTTTTCGGATATACATATCCGAAATAACCAAATATTTTGTTTTTAGGAGGTTTTTCGGATATGAAGTAGTAGGACGCACATTTGTTTCAGATGTATATTTTTTAATAGAAAAAATATATATTAAAAGTAATTAATATTTTGATCAGTAACTTCATGTTCCCGTTAATATTCAATATTTTGATCAGTAACTTCATATTCATGTTAATATTAAATATTGTGATCAGTAATTTCATTCCGTTAATATTCAATGTTTTTATCAGTAACTTCATGTTCCCGTTAATATTCAATATTTTGATCAGTAACTTCATGTTCATGTTAATATTAAATATTGTGATCAGTAACTTCAGGTTCCCATTAATATTCAATATTGTGATCAGTAACTTCATGTTCCCGTTAATATTTAATATTGTGATCAGTAACTACATGTTCCCGTTAATATTCAATTTGTTAATCAGTAACTTCATGTTCCCGTTAGTATTTAATATTGTGACCAGTGACTTCATGTTCCCGTTAATATTCACTATTTTGATTAGTAACTTCATGTTCTCGTTAATATTCAATATTTTGATCAGTAAGTTCAGATTTTCGTTAATATTCAACATTCACTACAACGCGGAAGGGCTTTAAAAGCGCTTTTTTTGGGCTACTAAAGCGCTTTAAAGCGCTGCCAAAGCCTGCGCTGCCGTAGGTAACGAAAGCGCTTTAAAGCGCTGCCAAAGCCTGCGCTGCCGTAGGTAACGAAAGCGCTTATGAAAGCACTCTGGTAGCCCCCCTATAAGAGCGCTTTTTCTTATGAAAGCGCTCTGGTAGCCCCCCTATAAGAGCGTTTTTTTCCAGAAAAGCGCTCTGGTAGCCCCCCCTATAAGAGCGCTTTTTCAGAAAAAGCGCTCTGGTAGCCCCCTTATAAGAGCGCTTTTTCTGGAAAAAGCGCTCTGGTAGCCCCCCTATAAGAGCGCTTTTCCAAAAGCGCTTTCGTAGGCTGCGTTTTTTTTTATGCTTTTTTTTTAATCTTAGGAAGCGCTTTTAGTAATAAAGCGCTTTAGTAGGTGGCCCTTTAAAAGCGTTGTCGTTGCTAAATGAGGTATTTTGAAGTGCAACCTGTAATTTCAGCCTCCCAGTTCGACCTGTAATATTTTCGACTTGTAATATATTTTCGACCTGTAATATATTTTCAACGATATATTTTCAACCATAGGTAGGACAATATATATATATATATATATATATATATATATATATATATATATATATATACTAACATAATACCATTATAATATCCAAAATTATATATATATACATCATTATAGTTCCTGTCAAACAAACTAAATCATGTCAAGTATGAATAAAGAAAGTTTCACATGTAACTAACTCATTTCAAACAAACTAAATCAGTAACATCAACAATATTATACTTCAAATATTGGCAACAGCATGAACAAAGTTTGTAACCATCCTAGAGTACTATAATATTATACTTCAAATCGATACAAATCCTACATGAATAGCTGATGAATATAAAATTGACACAAATCCTCTTTGATTTCTTCCAACTTAAGTCTCGTGTAAGAAGCAGCATAGAAGTCGTCAAAGTACTACAGAACAAAAACATAATATGAATGATTTAGTTAAATGTAATAAATTATAAGAAGTTATCTAATTAAGTTATAAATCCATACCGTGATTGGAATCTCTAATTGATTCGTTTGAAGGATTTCTTTCATAAACCTCAAAACATAGTATCTGCAATCTGAACTGTTTTGCTGTATCGGACACTACATAGAAAAACAAATAAGATTTTATAGTTGTCTTGTTTTATCAAGTAGCATAAATATTATAAGCAGAATTGTGAAAATTAATGTACCTGCACTTTGATCCAAGTAATGTTGTTTGATTTAGTCCGGGATACCTGTGCATCTCGTTGACTTCGGAATACTTGTATTGATCTAACAAAATTATAAAAGCATATATTTATATCAATCTCACAAATAATTAAATATATAAATATACACGAATATTTAGAACGATCCCACTTACGTATCAATCATTATCTTCATAGCCGGATAATTGGTCCACTCACCATCTACCGAATTCAGAAAATATACCACTTCTCTTATAGGGTTGATAGCAAGCAACAGCCAGTGTGCTCTATAAATTAAAACAATAGGTTATATGAAAATTTTGCTATGCAAAAGAAACAAAGATTAGATGAACCAAGAATGAGAAACTAACCCTACTGGTCAGGTATTATACGCCCAAAGAATCAGACTTTCTGTATTGCCGGTGGACATGAATCTATCGACTAAGCACTGTCTAACTGATTCCGGTTCCGTAGCAATTGTCATTCTGCTGCAATAGGCGGAAGACACGAAACGGAATCTGTTTGACAATGCAGTCCCGCGCAACACTCTATCATACAACAACCTTAAATAAAAACATAATAAACATTAGATTATTTTCATTGAACTGTGTAAATAAATTGTTCGACTAATTAAATAATATATCGGATGAGTGAATATTACCGGATGTATGAGTACATATTAGCGACGCCTAGTTGTTCATGCGTAAAAATCTCTTCCAAGTCATCTAGTGCAATATTTGAATTGAATTCAATACCAAAGATACCTTCATCCATGTTGATTTCACGGAGAGCACCATCCTTCAAATCGTACATATCAACAAGTGTTCCGAGCGTCGTCCGGTATTGAGGCACAAAAGCACCACCTTTTTTTGCCGCTTACTTCGGAGGACCCTTGGGTGGTACGCTACGAACTTGTTGTGTCACTTGTTGTGACCCCCGAGCAGATGCCTAAAAATCATATAACAATCGGTAAAATATAAAATCATGCAGTTTTAGATTCAAATTATATATTAACACTTTAAATGTACCTCTTTTAGTGATGAAACAAACTCCTCCTCCTGTAAAATCCCTTTACCCTTAATTGCGGGTTTTGTAGGAGCAGTCTAAAATTAAAATGTAAAAAATAATTAACGTAAGGGTGCAGAATTGACATTTGAAAACTAAATGATTCATAATGGTTTTCAATATACCTCATCACCAATGATAATGAGCTCCGAGGGCCATGCAACAAATGACCCTATTGCATCTCGCATCAATGTTGTCTCTGAGACCATGTCAGGTACCGGTAGCACCGCATCATGATCTAATACAACATCAACTAATACTTTCAGGTGTCCATCCGGGAGAGGTCTATGGTGAAGTAAATCTCCCAAAGTGTTGTGCACTTTTCCCTTGCCAACTAGGCGATAATTCGGTGACGATAAGTATAGTTGGCAAGATGAAATGCCCTAAACCAATAGTAAATATAAAGTCATTATCATTAATAAAATAGAACAATTTGTAAGGAAAAAAATTTATAATTACCTCGGGAAATTTTCTTTGACAGTTGAAACTAGCTTTATCACTAGTTTCTTTCACCGATGAAGTATTGCACTTTTCTCTCATATACATATCTTTATCTCTTTGCAATTCAGAGACTTGTGCTTGTAATTCCTGCAATTTTTGCAACACTTCTTCATTGGTAGGATTTCTTCTCCTAGAATGCTTCTAAAAAGAGGTTGGAGTCACACCATGACCTTTACCCCTCACCCGACTGGGATACTCAGGAACATCTAGTGCTCTACTAAGTACGCTCCTATCATCCTGGTCCTTACCGGTGGATACCGATTGCGACAAGGTCTCCTGTAATTCATTTACATTTCAATAATTATTAGTGGAGATAAAAAATCAATTATATATTAAAAAACATTTGATTTAATTAAAGACACAGTGTTATACATACACATTCAGCATAAACTCTTTGAACATCGGGATCGACAACTCGATTCTTGTCCGCACGAGCTTCCTTCCACAACACATGTACTGGAAGTGAGGTTTCCTCACTTTTCGTTTCCTCTAACTATGCATTGACACAAATGATAAAATCGTCAAATAAAACACATTTAGACAATTAATTAAAACGCATTTCTATTTACTTACAATTTTTTCCTCTAAGCGTGCATATCCCAAACGCCCTTTTTTGTATGGTGTAGCAACCTGCCCTAAAAATTAAAGATTAGAGTTGCCACCTATTCTACCAAGGCGAATAGGAAACCTCGCGCAGTTAAGAGATCAGGGTAAGATACTATATTCAGGTCGAGGGAAGGTGTTAGGCACCCTCAACCCTTTCCTAAGGTTTGCATTATAAAGCTAAGGTTTATGGCTAAAAAATAAAGAAAGATGACAGACAGTTAATAGAGTTAAAAGGCTAATTATATTGAACATGAGTAGAGTTTGGAAGAGGGGGACTCGCCTTGTTGCCAAGTGCCTACGTATCTCCTTATGGAGAATCAGAGTCAACGTAGTTCGGGAAAGGGTTGTACGCCCATAGGATTAGAATTTGATTTGATATGGTTTGAAGACTTTTTGAATGACCTATCGTAGTTTTGAATAAGGATGAAAATCCGCCGTTTGATTTGAGGTGTTTTTAATATTTTATATTTGGGAAGTGTTTTAGGATTGGGCGTACAACCCTGAGTTTAGTTTGTACTATTAACCGCAATGATCAATAGATTCGATCACCATAGTTAAAAGATTAGTAGTTGTATCGTTACCAATTTTAATTGATGGATTCAATTATCACTAATAACGAATAATAGTATTTTTTAGGAATTTGTATGATTTAATTTGTATCATTATCCCTCGTAATCGATTAATTCGATTAAAAAGAATAATGAATTGAAGTAAGGGAAATAGGCTAATCATCGCAACCAATAAAAATGGTTGAAACCTTTTAGCCAAATAATATTTATCTATATTTTAAATAAATAAATATTCAATAAATCGATTATTGCCCATCGCGACCGATTAATACGGTTGAAACGAATAATAAATTAAATCCTGAGATTTCGGCTAAAACTAATGGGATTGGACAAACCCTAATATCTTATATAGGGTGTTCTAGGGTTTTTTATGATTTATAATAATTAAGATTAAATTAATTAACTCGGATAATCGAGAAAAATAATCGAGAAAATTACCTCAAATAATTATATTTCTAATCCTAATTTATGCACTAACCCTAATTAACAAACTAATTAAATTAAACGTGCCTAATCAATACTTAACCTAAATATTTAAACAAACAAATAAATAAATAAATAAATAAATAAAGTTAAGAAAACCTGGTGAGAAATCCTGTGCGGCGCATTTGAGAGGTCCATGGTGCACCTCCAGTCCATTGGTGCGTTGGATCATCTCTAGCTGAGATCTGATGGCTGTGGTAGGGAGGGCGTATGGTGGCCTTGAATTGGCTGTGCGTACAGAATTCTATGGAGACCAGCGTTTCAAAAAAATAAACAAATGGGCGAACTCCCCCAGGGATCTTGCATAATGGTCTTTCCACTAGACCAATCGCTGGTTGCTGATTAAAACATAAACGCATAATTTAGTATATTAAATAAAACTAGACTCAGAAGTTCAAAAAATTGCACGCCCGTATGCTTCTCCTTCCTCTTCGTTTTTTTCTGGAAAATATGCAGACTTATACCTACGGTTTTACTTGCCGTAGCTAGAAGACCTGCACCTTAAATATCACAATAAAGGCCATATAAATCCGATATAAGACTATAGGTAGACCAAAATCAATGCTCTGAGTTCGATAGTGCCCTTGGTTCGTCCTAATTTTGTCCCAAATGCAAAGCCCTAAATCAGAGCTCAATAACCCTAACAATCGTGTAATACGGTACCTGCACTTAAAGTTCAAATAAACAATCCAGAAATCATCTAAACATCATCACAAACGGGTATATGCTATCAAAACACGGTGGGAAAGCGTCAATTGTTGTAACCGGAATCAAAAGAAACTCGTGTGCAAACCGTGATGGATGACCACGATTACAAGCCAAAAGCTTCAAGAACGATTGGAAAACTTCCCAAGACATTCAATAATCGCTCCTGAATATCCAAAAGCCTCTGAATCTTCTTCAAACTCCCAAACCAAATTCCAAATGTTCTTGACTTTTTTTTAATTCTGTGTCACTGTTTCTGGCTGCAAAAACCTATTCCTCCCCCCTTTTTTCCTTGGCACGAGTTTGCCTATATATTAGATGCAATTAGGTAATCAATCTTTGGAAAAAAATCTCTTAGAATCCTTGATTGAAGTTTTGAAAAGATTTGATTCTAAATCTTTCTAAAATTGATTCTTCTAATGCCAATAATGCCTTATACGAATTTTACACCCAATATGTGCCATTTGATGAGTGATTCTGATTGGATCCCAAATTATAACCAAATCCTTTCATATTTTTCTCCAATTATTTCATTAAAATCATATTTTAAATGAATAATTAATCCAATAAAATATCTAATAAAATAAATTAATCATGGGATTGAGTTTGGGGTTTCTTAATACTCTTATAAGCAAGTTTGGATCATAAAATAATAGGCCCATTTGGAAAAAATCCAAGTTTAACCCTCATTTGCTTCACATTTTTCATCCAAAATTGACCAACTTTGGCGAGGCATATCTCCCTCAATTTTTAAGCTATGAAGGATTTCTAGGACTTTTTGGAAACCTCAAGATGTCCTCTGTGAGCCACTTTGAAACATATTTTTCATTTGGAGATTTTATCTTGATGATATGGCCTTTGACAAAAAGCTGCTTTTGAATGATGCCTGAAAATGACCTGTAATCTTTTAAATCATATCTTTTGAATGAAACATTTCTGGCCTTGGCTTGTGAGAGACAAAGTTATACAGAATCCAATTTCCTTCAAAATAGGCTTTGGTTGAGAAATTTTTGATACTCCATGTGAAAGTTATGGCCAGTCAAAGTTGAGTTGACTTTCTCCTATAAAAAACCCTAATTTGAACCTTTTGAATTTGTTCATTTCTGAGTTTTTATTGATGAATCGTGATCAACCCTTGATCAAATGATGGATATAACTACACATACTTGATGTTGACCAAAAATCTTGAAGTTTGACTGTATTTTGACTATAGTTGACTTTTAGATCAACACAGTCGATTATTGATCATTTGAGCCTTTGAATGGGAAAGCCTTGGGATTGAAGTTTGGTAATTGACATGGATATACTTTGATATATGTGAGGCACCTTGAGATCCATTTGAGGTCTCGAATATTCACATTCCTTTGATAAAGTGAAAACCTTAGTTTTGGAGATCTTTGATTAGGAGAGAGTGACCTGAATAAGCCTTTGAGACTTGAACCATTGAAGATGCATAGAGAAACCTTTGATTGAATATAAGAGGGTAAATTTTGGGGTATGACATATGGATACGCGGCTTTTGCTGCTCTCGCACTATTTGTGGCACTCCTTTTCCGAAAAGCTTCATCTCTTTGATTTACAAACTCAACCCAATCTTGTTCATCAATGAACATCTCATACTTTTTTGGACGTCCCGGGGCCTCTTCAAGAAATTTTCCTTCTTTATCCTTAAGATAGGTGTTTGTTAGATAAGCTTTCCACCCTCTATATCTTTTTTCGGCCAAACCAAGAATGAAGCGTTTACGCTCATCTGGTATGGTAAAAGACCTCTGCAAACAAACATACGCATAGAGTGTGTTAGTATAAGTAATTTAAACAAATTATCGCAAATAAAATAACAACAACCATATATGATACCTTAAGCTCGTCCCAAATCATGTCTTTTTTCTCGTCCAACTCTTTGCTTTTCAGATTTCATTTAGCTACGGAGACTGGAATATGCAAATGAACAAGTGTACCAATATAGCTTGTCAACTTTGCAGAATTAGGACCAATTGGTTGGTTATCAGAATTCCATTCCAAATTATATATTAATCCTTGGTCTCTATGTCGAATGATTCCCTTCATAATGGTGATGCCTCGTGCAACTTCTTTTGATGATGTATCGGGTGGAGGATTTGTATCCGGAGCATCTCTATCTTGTGAGTTTTCTTGTGGGTTTTTTTGTGGGTTTTCTTGATTACTAGCCATTGAACCTGTATCAAACAAACTAAAGCACATTAGTACACTATTAATAAGCTAACAATCTATACAAGTCAAATGGAAGTCAAACCATGCATGTACAAGTAAATCGGAATCGAAATTGATGAAATCAGAATAAGCGTCAAAAAAAAGAAAGTTGTCGGAATTGAACGAAATTTATATACATGGCTATGGTAAAACGTCCTCACGGACTCAAAAATGAAGTCGGTTTTCCGAAATTCAGACCCTAAGCCCGACTTTTCATCACGGGCAGAAGCAAAACCGATAAAAAAACAGTCCCGAAATGTAAAGATAAGTGAATGAGCAGCTCCAGGATTGTCAAAATAGTATAGTTACATGTAAAGAAGTTGACAAACGGATACATGGTTCAAAAGTTATGTACAAAACGAAAATATGCACCAAAATTGAATAAGTATTGTAACAATCGGAATACAAATTGAAAAAACTATACAAATTGAATATATAACAATCGATACAAATTGAATAAGGCACATTAGTCGGAATATGTATACTATTATCTTTTTCACTAACGTCTCTTTCCTTTCTTGGTAGTATTGTGTTCTACGCGTCTCTTAACAACGCGGACGGTTGGATTTGTAACACCCTTTACTAACCCCGCGGCAATTCAAAACAATTATTCAGAGTACATGAAATAAGGGTGCCACAATTCATAATAAATAAACATCATTCAGTCATGTCATGCATTCACTGAGGTAATCATCATAAATTAAAACGTTTCATGTTAACACAGCGGAAATTTATCAAAACCGAACTAAGTTTAACATCTTAAAAACTTATCCTTCAAAACATCAAAACATAACTAGAGTCATAATTATAAATTCTAAACAAATCGCGTCCCCAGTGTTACAACTATCAGAGCATGACACCTGACGCTACTAAAACACTAACTCATGAGCTAATCATCACCGAGTCGAACAGCCGCTATCCTCAATCTGAAAATGACAACATGTAAGGGTGAGTCTCATCATAATTAACAAATGTTATAAGGTTATAAAGCAATAACACATCACAGTTGTATCATTCACCCAATTGTTTCATAAACAGACATTCAAAACAAGTCAAACAACAATCACACATCATCAACATTTACAACACTAGAATACCTCCAATCATGTTATAAATTATGCATATGTATGGACTGACACTATGCATGTGGTACCAACATCATCGTATGGGAATAACCCATGACCGATCCAACATCATCCAAGATACGGCCCTGCCAGCACAGATTCCACACAATGGGAATCATGCCCTTCACTGATCCAACACACCCTTATGGATACAGTATCATCAATGAACATGAATGAATGCAACATATACAACATACTTATACCATCATCATCATCAATCATCAACATCATCGTCATCAATCAAGTATGTTCATATATATTACCATCATTCAATCACAATTCCATCATCATCATATACAAAACATACACGTATTTGCATCAATCATCATACTCAATAAGAATAGCATACATGTATTTTCATCATTCCAAAAACCAATCAATCATCATCACATAGATTATTCTATACGGTTCGTTTAGCTCGAAACGGCGCATCAAACGGACTAACAGTTTAAAAGTTATGCATCTTTGAACTTTTTTTGAAAAAAAATCTCAAAAGACCAACAGCACGCGGCGCCATCATCAGTTCGCGGCGCGAAATGAACGTTCCAATAATCCTTGGCTCTCTGCCCAACTGTTCGCGGCGCAAACATCCGCACGCGGCGCGAATCAAGGAAAAGTTACGCCTTCGCGGCGCGAAACACGGTTACGCGGCGCGACCTGTGCGTATCACAGATCCCTGGCATTCTGCCCACCTGTTCGCGGCGCCAACCCTGTGCATGCGGCGCGAATTGGCGACTTCCGAAACCCCAACCTGCAGAAAACAGCCTTCTATACATTCCAAACTCATCCAATTCATACCAGTACGAACCTAGAGAGATAGAATGCACAAACAACACAAAATACATCTCATAATACGCCAATTACACATCAATTGAGACCATAACAATGCAAACATCATAGATTCAAACATAGAGATCAAACATCATACAATTTGACTCAACCCCTAAACCTATCATATGACTCAATCGACCCAAATTCCACATCTATTCAGTATTATCAACCCCTAACCCGATAATAGATGATAATCAGATAAGTCCCCCTTACCTTAGCCAAATTCTTGAATTGGTTCCTCTTCCTCTTTGGTTCTCCTTCACGTTCTTCAGTTCCTCTTCTCACAGCTTCTGGTTTTCACGTTCTAATTTTTCCCTTCCCCTCTTGTTTTCCTTTATTTTATGAAAACCATAAAATTATAAATGGGCTCTTACACAATTACACCCCCACTTTACTAATTCCACCGCATGACCCAATAACTTAACATTTTATTATTATTTTTTTCCACATAATTCAACAAAATGCTAATTTCCCATAATTAATTTAAAACTTGATTAAATTAATTAAATAAGAATTTTCGGGATGTTACAACTCTCCCCCACTAAAGAGTTTTCATCCTCGAAAACATACCTCAAGCAAAGAGTTCCGGATAGGAATCTCTCATCTGGCTCTCCAACTCCCAGGTGACGTTCCCCTCAGCCGGTCCTCCCCAAGCTACTCTAACCAAAGCTATTTCCTTGCCACGCAACTGTTTCAGCTTCCGGTCTTCAATCCTCACAGGTAAAGTTTCAACGGTCAAGTTATCTTTCACCTGTACATCATCTACCTGAATCACATGAGATGGATCCGCAATGTACTTCCTCAACTGCGATACATGAAATACGTCATGCAAGTTTGCAAGCATCGGCGACAAAGCAATACGATAAGCTACTTCTCCCACTTTTTCGGAAACTTGGAATGGTCCAATAAAACGCGGAGTCAACTTCTTCGACTTCAATGCCCGACCAATTCCCGTCATAGGAGTAACTCTCATAAACACATGGTCTCCCTCTTGAAACTCAAGTGTTTTCCTCCTCTTGTCATGATAACCCTTCTGACGACTCTGAGAAGCTTTCATCTTCTCTTGAATCATCTTAATCTTCTCCGTAGTCTGTTGTACAATTTCTGGTCCAATCACAGCACTCTCACCAGCTTCGTACCAACACAATGGAGTTCTACATCTCCTCCCATACAACGCCTCAAACGGAGCCATACCTATACTCGAATGAAAACTGTTGTTGTAGGTAAATTCATTCAAAGGCAGATAACTATCCCAAGCACCTCCTTTTTCTAACACACAAGCACGTAACAAATCTTCTAACGACTGAATTGTCCTCTCAGTCTGTCCATCCGTCTGCGGATGATAAGCAGAACTCAGTCTCAGCTTAGTACCCAAAGCCTTCTACAAACCTTCCCAGAACTTAGACGTAAATCTCGGATCTCTATCTGATACGATACTCGAAGGAATACCATGTAGACTGACTATCTTCTCAATATATAATTGAGCCAATTTTTCCATCGGATAATCCATTCTTACCGGTATGAAATGTGCAGACTTCGTCAACCTGTCTACTACGACCCAGATAGCTTCACAATTTCTGACGGTTCTCGGAAAACCCGAAACAAAATCCATCGATATGCTATCCCACTTCCACTCAGGAATAAACATCGGTTGCATGAATCCATATGGCTTCTGATGTTCAACCTTTGACTTCTGACACGTCAAACAAGAGAATACAAATTCAGCAATTTCCTTCTTCATTCTAGGCCACCAAAACAGCTTTTTCAAATCATGATACATCTTGGTAGCACCAGGATGAATACTTAATCCACTACGGTGTCCTTCTTCTAAAATATTTCTTCGGAGTTCAGCAACATCAGGAACACAAACTCTGTCTCCAAACCTCAGTATACCATTCTCGTCAACTCTGAATTCACCACTCTTGCCTTGGTTAATCAAAGTCAACTTGTCGACTAATTCGACGTCAGCCTTCTGGCCCTCTCTGATCTCTTCAAGAATACCACTGGTCAGCCTCACCATTCCCAACTTAACACTAGTAGGAGTACCTTCACATACCAAACTCAAGTCTCTGAATTGTTCAATCAGATCCAATTCCTTCACCATTAGCATAGACATATGCAAAGTCTTCCTACTTAAAGCATCAGCAACTACGTTTGCCTTACCCGGATGGTAATTCAAACTAAGATCATAGTCTTTAAGTAATTCTAACCACCTTCTCTGCCTCATATTCAGTTCCTTCTGGTCAAAGAGATATTTCAGACTCTTGTGATCACTGAACACTTCGAATCTCGAACCATACAGATAATGTCGCCACAACTTCAAGACAAAAACCACCGCTGCCAACTCCAAATCATGAGTCGGATAATTCCTTTCATGCACTTTGAGTTGTCTCGACGCGTACGCGACCACTTGTTGGTTCTGCATTAGTACACCACCTAAACCCATCAACGAAGCATCACAATAAACCACAAATGATTCTGTCGGATTCGGCAAAATCAAAATAGGAGCACTAGTCAACCTCTTCTTCAGCTCTGGGAATCCTTCCTCGCATTTTACATCCCAAATAAAAGCTTGACCCTTTCTGGTTAATTTAGTTAACGGCAACGCTAACTTTGAAAATCCTTTAATGAACTTCCTGTAATAACCTGCAAGACCAAGAAAACTACGAATCTCTGACACTGACTTCGGCGCTTCCCACTGAGATACAGCCTCTATCTTAGTAGGATCGATAGCAATACCATTCTTAGAAATTACATGTCCAAGAAAACTGACCTCTGCTAACCAAAATTCACACTTCGACAATTTTGCGAAAAGTTTCTTCTCCTTCAATAACTCTAACACTGTTCTGAGGTGCTCCGCATGCTCCTCTTCGCTCTTGGAGTATATCAAAATATTGTCTATAAATACTACCACAAATTTATCAAGATAGGGATGGAAAATGCTATTCATATACTCCATAAAAACACCAGGTGCATTCATAAATTTGTCTTGTTGTCCTAATAGTGTGGAAAGATTTTTATAATTTTATCGTGAAGTTAGTCGCCCATCAGTTGTGTAGCTTGGTAAGAGGGATGGTTGAGTTAGAATTAGATAAGATTAACAATCGGTGTGGTACGTTTTATGCAAGCGAGTGTCGCAAAGTGAAAGATTGGAAATATCAAGTGAACAACTATGTGAGGATGAGTATTGAGGAAAGTTTGTATTGGATCGAGAATTTGTGAACCATATAAGTAGACGGAATTTTATTGAGACTGGTAATTTAAAAGAGACTTATCAGAGTTGAGCAGCGAAAGCTTATGTGACACTGTTATTGTAAGACTTGAGGGAGTATGAAACTATATGCAAGAAGACGGTAAATATGAGTTATTTTGATGTTTAAATTAATGGACTGTTGGAATAAGTGTGATACGCCAGGAATACTGCATTGAGTCGTTGCTTATTAAGAAACTGGTAAGAACTGTAATGTGTTTGTGTTCATGAGAATCGTTGTTGTGAGAAAGAGGTAGTAATCGAAGTGTTACCATGCGCGATTTGGAGATTTGAGATTTGGACACGAGGTTTGTGTTTGGATGGTGTTGAGCGAATTTTCGAGGACGAAAATATTCTAAGTGGGGGAGAGTTGTAACACCCCGAATTTAATTAAATTGGTTAATTAAATTATTGAAGGATTTAAATAATTGATTTAGTCGAATTTGGATTGTCGGTGTTATTTAAGGGCGTATTTGGAATTATATAAATTGAAGACGGATATTCGGAAAATAATATTAGGAATAATATTATTTATAAGTCGGAATTATTATATTGAAGGAATTATTATTACAAGTGATATTTTGGTTATTGAGTTATATCTCTTATTGGGCCTAAATTGATTTTGGAGGATATTAAATAAAAAGAGAGGATTTAAACACTAAGCCCAATTGGTTTTATATTAGGGTTTTAGAGATTTTGGAAAGAGGGGGTTGTCATAATGAAGAGGCAAGAATAGAGGAGAAAGAGGCAAGACTATGGAGAAGAAGAAGAAGAAGATTGAAGATTTTTCATCCATGGTGTCAAGTAAAGATGAAATTAGAGACCCATTGAGTTGCTTCAATTGAATAAGGTAAGGGTGGGGTTCTCTTCCTATAATGGGGCTCATGAACAATTGTATGTGGGGAAATTGGGTGTATAAATTTATTGCATTTACTTGTGTTAATTGTTGCTGAAAATTAGGAATTTAGGTTTTTTTTTTTGGTTGCTGTCTTAAATTGTTATGAAACCTGGAATTCTCTTTTTTTGCCGTTGCTGTTGTTGTTATTATGTTAATGCTGCGGAAAAGAAGAAATAAGGGAATGTGGTGCTCTGTTGGACGGTATACATATGCATGGCCATTAAGCTACGACGAACGACATGCTGTTGGCCATGATAGGCGGCATGTTTGTGGTTGTAATTACTCACATGAATCATTGTATGGTTACTAGTATTCATCCTTGGAGAGTGACATTAGTTTATCAGTCGGAAAATGCTTATAAGTTCTGAATAGTTAGTATAAAATTCTCTCTCAATGAATGATAGAAAATAACTTAACTTAGAGATCACTATTGACTAGTAGTATAAAAAATTAAACTTGGATTACATTGTAGTTTTGTTACATTATATGTGAAGCAAGGACGGGTGGCACTTAGGCTGACAGGCGGTCCTCATCCAATGGCATGTGCTACTGTTCTTTGTTTTTGTCTTGCTGTTTTGTTCTTGTTTTTGTTTTGTTCTGTTTTATTCATGTATTAAGAAACTAGTGAAATGGCTAATGAACAATATAATAGAAACAGTAGGAGTAGGATAATGTAATGGCAAAACTTGATGGATGTTATCAAATAAAAAGAGTTACATAATTAGAAACAATAGGATAGAACTAATGAAATACAAAATAGTCCCGTTTGATCGAAATAACCGAATTAAGCGGTATAATTAATTGTCCGGAAATTAATGAAAATTTACGTGGTAGCTAAATTTAATGAGTAGATTAACATGGTGGTGTTATTTTGTTGAAATTGTGATATTTTACGAATCGACTGAAATTGTGTTTGGTTTAAATATTCTTTATAAATAAATTATAATAATTTAATAGAATTGTCAATAGAGTTGTTAGAGTTGTCAATAGAGTTGTTAGAGTCGATAATAAGTTGTCAAAGTTGTTTTGAATTATTAAGAGTAGTATTTTTATTTGTTTTGAGTAATTCTGACATGTTTAGAGTTGTCAGTGTATAACGTCGGTGTTTGTTTTATTTATTGGAACTTTAACAATTCATATCTTTTGAACCGTAACTCCGTTTGAGTCTCCGTTCGAGGCGTTAGAAAGCTAGCGTGATATTCTTTTCAATAAAAATGGTCTTGAGCAATAGAATGCTAGAAATTGGAAATGGAGTAGAAATTGAAGTGAATTAAATTAATATAGTTTGATATTAATTGGTTAAATTAATAGTTGAATTAATTTCAATGTGTTTAATTGATTAGAATATAATTTGGAATTAGATTAACTATTTGGTTTGTCGGTAAATTACGATATTTTGAGAATTTATCCGTAATTGTGTTTTGATTGAATATGTATGTTGAGAAATATATATTATTATGTCAATGATGTTGTTTTGATATTGATTTTCTGTGGGTAGTTGGATAGCATTAATTTTAATGATTAATTGCTTGATTTTAAATGTGTATGTTCATATATAATTGGCAAAATGAGAATTAACATGAGATAGTATGGTTACTAGTGTTAATTGGATTTTGTGAATCGTAATTGATTAATTGACCTTTTATATGTGAATGATATGTATGTGTTGTGAATGTTGTGTACAATTGGTGGATAATTCATCGAGTTGAATTATTGTGATATGCTAAATATTAAGATGGTAGAGATGATCTTAATTGCATATGTTTGATTAACATTGTACATACATTCATATCATGGATGCCTTGAAACAAAGGTGGTTTGCTTTGAAACATAAGCGAGGCTTAGATTCTAAAGTGAATCGGAAGCGGTAAACTATATGTTTACATTTGGTGGCTTTGATCTTGTCCGGATCTGAAGCGTGGCTAGATTCTATATGAATCGGAAGCGGTGGAACTTTGGGTCCACATTGGGTACCACATGCATGGAGTCACATGTCTTGCATTGAGTCACATTGAGGTTAAGTGATGCTTGAATATATGCATTTATGTGATTGTCATGTGCACATGAGATGTGATAATTGAAATTGGTGATGTGTTGATATATAATTGGTTAAACGTGTGAATATGTGATAATGATGGATTGTGTATATATTTGGGATAATAGTGTTGAATCTTTTGAGTATTATACTATTGAATTTTGTGCTTACTTGAATATGTGAAATTTATTAGATGATACTATTTACATGATTATGACTTGTTGTGTGATGAAAAGTATGTGAGATTAACGAACTGTAGAAGTATGATGTGTATAGTAGCTATTGATACTTGTGATGTGATGATTTTATATGTCTGAATCCTAGCATGCAATTTATCATGCGCCCACTTATATGATTTGATATCTCACCCTTTTCTCTTGTTTCGCCGTTGCCTTTATATTGGTAACGTGCAGGTATTCAAGTATGAAGATTTAGTTGCCGTTACTCGAGTCGGTTGTCGCTCTGATACGTAGCACTCTGGGGGGAACGATTTATGTCATTCATGATGTTGTCGTTTAATTGTGTTATCTTGGTTGAACAAAATGATAAGTTAACTGAAGATATTTTGTTGAATACTTGTTTAAGTGATTCCGCTGTGTTTTAATAAAATAAGTTATTCTGTTCCAAAGGTGCTATGTATCCGCTTTATGCGACGAGTTGATTTGTTTTGTTTTTATTATGTGACGCCTCATTTGTTTATTGAGAAATTTTGAAAACTCTGATTTATATATATTTGTTGGGTAGAAATGGGGTGTTACAATTACCGTCTTCGTAAAGCAGTTGATATGAACACGGTTGAATTCCAACCAGTTCATTCCCAGAATGACAACGAGTTGTTTCAATGAAAGACACACTAAGTCCATTCCAAATTCTCTACCAAAAACATCAACAGGACAATTCAAGCATGCAGACGAAGTAGTTACTGAACCCGACGCCGGAGTATCAGTAACCATACTTCCATTTATTTCAGACATTTCCAAATTCAACCTCTTAGCACAATCCAAAGAAATAAAAGAATGAGTTGCTCCAGTATCAATAATCGCAACTAAAGGTGTGCCATGAATAAAACACGTACCTTTAATTAGCCTATCCTCCGGAGTGGTTTCCGACCCAGACAAAGCAAAGACCTTTCCTCCAGCTTGGTTCTTCTTCGGTTTAGGACACTGTGGGCTAATGTGACCCTCTTCACCACAATTGTAACAAGTCACAATCTTCTTCTTACAATCAGCGGCAACATGACCCACTTCTTCACACTTGAAGCACTTCTTCTGGTTCAGCTTGCACTCATTCCTACGGCGTCCGACCTCCCCACAATTATAGCACCTGACAAAAGCACTGGAGTCTCCCCCACTAAGGCTTCTTCCAACCACCAGTCTTTGGATTACCTCTACCATATGGCTTACCCTTATCCATAGGCTTCTTCCCTTTTCTATCAACTAACTCGCGAGAGTGAGATGATTTCAGCTTGAGATTATCCTCTTCGAATATCCTACTACAGCCCACCAAGTCTACAAATCTCCGGATCCTCTGATATCTGATACCCTGCTTAATCTCATCACGGAGACCGCTCTCGAACTTGACGCATTTCGAGAATTCACTAGCTTCATCATTGTTGTAGTGGACGTAGTACTTTGCCAACTCAACGAACTTCGAAGCATACTCTGGTACTGTCATGCTACCTTGAACTAGTTCCAGAAATTCAATTTCCTTTCGACCTCTTACGTCTTCAGGAAAGTACCTTCTCAAAAATTCTCTCTTGAACACAGCCCAAGAAATAGCCACACCATCAGCTTCCAGTTCAGTCCTGGTAGTCATCCACCAGTCGTCAGCTTCTTCAGACAACAAGTGAGTACCATATCTCACCTTCAGATCTTCAGCACAATCGATGACTCTGAAGATTCTCTCGATCTCCTTAAGCCACTTCTGAGCACCTTCAGGATCATGCGTGCCTTTGAACAATGGAGGATTGTTCATCTGAAAACTGTTCAGTTGTCTGTCAGCACCAATCGCAGCTCCATTGGCATTTCCTCCCAGCACACCAGCAATCATGCCCAGAGCCTCAGCAATAGCATCGTCGTTTCTTCCTCCTCTTCCAGCCATTGTTCTGCTTAAATCACAACCAATTTAATCAGAACGGAAGTATCGACAGTTAACTCTTACTAGTCGCATACACGGGAAACAAAACTGACACTAAGACTCTGGTCATAACGACCGACTATGCTCTGATACCACTATTGTAACACCCCTTACTAACCCCGGGCAATTCAAAACAATTATTCAGAGTACATGAAATAAGGGTGCCACAATTCATAATAAATAAACATCATTCAGTCATGTCATGCATTCACTGAGGTAATCATCATAAATTAAAACGTTTCATGTTAACACAGCGGAAATTTATCAAAACCGGACTAAGTTTAACATCTTAAAAACTTATCCTTCAAAACATCAAAACATAACTAGAGTCATAATTATAAATTCTAAACAAATCGCGTCCCCAGTGTTACAACTATCAGAGCATGACACCTGACGCTACTAAAACACTGACTCATGAGCTAATCCTCACCGAGTCGAACAGCCGCTATCCTCAATCTGAAAATGACAACATGTAAGGGTGAGTCTCATCATAATTAACAAATGTTATAAGGTTATAAAGCAATAACACATCACAGTTGTATCATTCACCCAATTGTTTCATAAACAGACATTCAAAACAAGTCAAACAACAATCACACATCATCAACATTTACAACACTGGAATACCTCCAATCATGTTATAAATTATGTATATGTATGGACTGACACTATGCATGTGGTACCAACATCATCATATGGGAATAACCCATGACCGATCCAACATCATCCAAGATACGGCCCTGCCAGCACAGATTCCACACAATGGGAATCATGCCCTTCACTGATCCAACACACCCTTATGGATACAGTATCATCAATGAACATGAATGAATGCAACATATACAACATACTTATACCATTATCATCATCAATCATCAACATCATCGTCATAAATCAAGTATGTTCATATATATTACCATCATTCAATCACAATTCCATCATCATCATATACAAAACATACACGTATTTGCATCAATCATCATACTCAATAAGAATAGCATACATGTATTTTCATCATTCCAAAAACCAATCAATCATCATCACATAGATTATTCTATACGGTTCGTTTAGCTCGAAACGGCGCATCAAACGGACTAACAGTTAAAAAGTTATGCATCTTTGAACTTTTTTTGAAAAAAAATCTCAAAAGACCAACAGCACGCGGCGCCATCATCAGTTCGCGGCGCGAACTGAACGTTCCAATAATCCTTGGCTCTCTGCCCACCTGTTCGCGGCGCAAACATCCGCACGCGGCGCGAATCAAGGAAAAGTTACGCCTTCGCGGCGCGAAACACGGTTACGCGGCGCGACCTGTGCGTATCACAGATCCCTGGCATTCTGCCCACCTGTTCGCGGCGCCAACCCTGTGCATGCGGCGCGAATTGGCGACTTCCGAAACCCCAACCTGCAGAAAACAGCCTTCTATACATTCCAAACTCATCCAATTCATACCAGTACGAACCTAGAGAGATAGAATGCACAAACAACACAAAATACATCTCATAATACGCCAATTACACATCAATTGAGACCATAACAACGCAAACATCATAGATTCAAACATAGAGATCAAACATCATACAATTTGACTCAACCCCTAAACCTATCATATGACTCAATCGACCCGAATTCCACATCTATTCAGTATTATCAACCCCTAACCCGATAATAGATGATAATCAGATAAGTCCCCCCTTACCTTAGCCAAATTCTTGAATTGGTTCCTCTTCCTCTTTGGTTCTCCTTCACGTTCTTCAGTTCCTCTTCTCACAGCTTCTGGTTTTCACGTTCTAATTTTTCCCTTCCCCTCTTGTTTTCCTTTATTTTATGAAAACCATAAAATTATAAATGGGCTCTTACACAATTACACCCCCACTTTACTAATTCCACCGCATGACCCAATAACTTAACATTTTATTATTTTTTTCCACATAATTCAACAAAATGTTAATTTCCCTTAATTAATTTAAAACTTGATTAAATTAATTAAATAAGAATTTTCGGGATGTTACAGGATTGATCTGAATACCCTCATTATGATCATTTCTAGTACAAGATTCATTCTCATTTTGATCGTTTCTTGTACAAGATTCAATGCCAACACCAATATCACCTTGATCTCCAATGTTTTCATCAACTATTTTGTTTGATAAAAGCACTATAGACCATTTCGTACTTGTCGGATCATTGACATAGAACACTTGTTTAGCTTGAGAGGCTAGAATGAAAGGCTCATCTTTGTACCCCACCCCGTTGAGATCCACTTGCAAAAATCCTGACTTATCCATTCGTATGCCATTATTATTTTTAACCCACATGCAACCAAATACAGGAATCTGAAAATTTGCGTAATCAAACACCAAAATGCGCTCGATAACCCCAAAATATGACAAATTTGCAAATTTCGGATTTAAGTCATTCGCACTTGATATATGCATTGCTTTAGCTACCAAGGTAACACCACTATTTTGCATAGTACTTTTATCATCCTGTTCTTTGGTATAAAATGTGTATCCATTAATTGCGTATGCGCTATAAGAAAACACAATTATACTTGGACCGTATGCTAAATATCTCAACCTTTCTGTTACTGAAGCAGGATCTGAACGATACTTTGAACAAATATGTTCCCTAAACCATGGAATGAAACTTCGATTGTGCTCTCTTACTATCCAATTCTCATTTCTATTCGGATTTAAATCTCGGAGAACAACCTTGTGTATTTCAACATACGGCTCAACCTCAATCTCATTGTGCGGAACATACAAGTGCGCTTGATCCCGCTCGACCATTGATATTGTCACAAATTTATTTCCAATTAGCCTTTTTCCTTCTTTTTTTCAACAATATGAGATTTGGGGAGTCCAATTGATTGAACATTTGACAGAAAATCGGTACAAAACTCAACCACTTCTTCAAAAATGTATCGTTCGGCAATACACCCCTCCGGTCGACTTCTGTTTTTCACGTACCCTTTTAATATTTTCATATAACGTTCAGCAGGGTACATCCATCTCATATAAGCTGGTCCGCACAATTGTGTCTCTTTCACAAGATGAACGACTAGATGAACCATTATGTCAAAAAACGAGGGAGGAAAATACATTTCAAGATCACATAAAGTAATAACTATCTCTTTTTGCAATGTTGGTAAGATCGCGGGATCGATCACCTTGCTGCAAATTGACCTGAAGAAAAAACATAGTTTAGTTATTGCGCTTCTTACTTTTTCTGGCAGAAAAGAACGTATACCTATTGGTAAAAAATGTTCCATTATAACATGGCAATCATGCGTCTTCAAACTCTTTAACTTGAGGTCTTTCATGGACACAAGTCTTCTAATATCTGAAGAGTAGCCTTCTGGAACTTTAACTTCACTGAGGAACTTACACAATGTTTTCTTCTCCTTTCTAGATAGAGTGTAAACAGCAGGTGGCAGATATGTTCGTCTTCCTTTCGTCACGGGTCCCAATTCAGTTCTCATTCCCATGTTTACCATGTCCTTCCTTATGTTAAGGTCATCCTTAGACTTTCCTTGTATATTGAGTAACGTACCTATAACGCTGTCAAATATATTTTTTTCAATATGCATAACATCGAGGAAATGTCTTACGTACAACGACTTCCAATATGGAAGTTCAAAAAAATTTGACTTCTTCTTCCACCCACCCTTGACAAGTGAATGTGCAAAAGGCTTGCCAAACTGAGTGCTCACATCTTTCACCTTTTCAAAAATTTGATCACCTGTCAAAAAAGGTGGGGATGTACGTTGTTCGGCCTTTCCATTGAATGCTTTTCTCCACCCACGGTAGTGATGATTAGAATTTAAGAATCTACGATGGCCGAGAAAGACATTCTTCTGACAAAGATCCAATCGTGTCGTATCGGTTTCACCTTCACAAACAGGACATGCTTTTTCGTACTCTTTCGACAATTGGTTTGAATTCATCCATGTCTTATCCATGTCTTAATTAAGCTAAACAAAAACGATCAAACTTTCACTCTTCACAAGTAACTCCTATAGCGAATTCAATTCACAAAGTTAGTATGTTCATCACTTAACGATTAACGAAATTGACATCAAGAATATTCCACATGTCGGAATAATGAGTATTACTTAATATAATCTAAAAGTTACAAAGTTAGTAAGTTCATCACTTAAAAATCAGAGAATATTCCACATGTCGGTTCAATTGTTAGTGTTTTGTTTTGTTTTTAGTCTGGAATCAGAGAAAATAAGCCACATGCTGGTAGGGAAAAATTATGTTACAGAACTATTAGATTTAACATGCAACCTCTCTAGTCTACCACAAATATATTATAACATAAACCTCTCTTATATCTATCCATTAAAACAATATTAAAACAGAACGGTATAATGCGTTTCTGTCAAAACACAAAGGATACACGGAATGAATCCGAAGCAATAAAACGCAACATATTACTTTGGCGAGAGAGAACAATTAATTACCTGTATAGTAGTAAGCAACTTCTAGACCCACACAATGTAAGATTCTTGAAAACGATCAAACTTTCACTCTTCACAAGTAACCCCTATCTAGCAAAGATATTCCTGAAAAATATAAAATAAAAAACTTAATTGAAGAGTATAAAATAAAATCAAGGCACTTGTGGTATGTGTAATAAACCAAATATGTCTCTTATCATAAAAAATAATAATCATATAATTGTTACCAGATACACATGGCCGACTTTGAAGATGTGCAAAATGAATTATGACATAGGACATCAAATTTTTCACAGAATAATTGATTTTAAATAAGACCTCATAATATAATAATTTTGTCAGGATTGAACTTAGACTAACCAATACAGAACTTTTAAAAACTTAAGACGACCCTGATCAACTCTAGGAATTATATTTTAAAGTTATGCCGTATAGCATTAACTAATATATTTCCACAACTAGATATGGCGAGTGAGATATGACTTAATTTATATTATTACTTCTTTTCTTCATGATAACCTAAATTAAATTGTATATTGTCACTATCCACCAAATAACACGGGTGAGTTAGTGTCACTATCAAAGCAAGAACTAGTAGATTGTGTTAAGTTCAAAAGTGGGCAAAACAAGAATTAACTCATGGTTTTATCATGCTATTAGTATCCCGGCACCCACAACAACAATAGTAAATCATGGTTTTATTGTTAAGTAAGCTAAACAAAAACATAATTAGTGTTCAACATCAATATGAATATCAACGCAATTCTACAATGTTCAATCTTTCAAATCTTTCAAATGGATTCTCACTCGATTTCTATCGATTGCTTTCTCTCATCATGGATTCTCGATATGAACATCAATATGAATAACAACAATTAGTGTTTAACATCAATATGAACATCAATATTAATAACAACATTTTGCAAAGACCATCTCTCTCGATTGCTTTCTCTCATTATGGATTCTCACTCGCGATTTCTCTCAACAATGTTCAATCTTTCAAATGTCAAAAACAGAAATACCGCAACAATCATTCAAGAACTATAAACCCTAATCCCAGTCAATCCCTAAATAACCCAAAGTTTCATCAAATGTCAAAAACAGAAATATCCCAACAATCATTCAGAATCAGAGCATACAGGGTACACAGTATTGATACATTCGTAAATGTACCTCCTTCGTCTTCTCTTCTTCAGTGATTCTTCTCCAACTTTACTTCTTTAGCGTTCTTCTTCGTCTTCTGGGCAGATTCGTCTTCGTCTTCGTCTTCTTCAGCGATGGAGTTTTGAGGTTGTGGAGGGTATTTTTATGGAGGTTAAGTGTTGAACTTTTGAGGATGACGTTAAGTTATTCGTCTTTGTCTTCTTCAGCGATGGAGTTTTGAGGTTTTGAGGTTGAGTTTGCAGATTCTGGGCAGCGAGCGATGGTAGAGAAAGAGGATTAGGGATTCTGAAATGTAACATCCCGAAAAATTCTTATTTAATTAATTTAATCAAGTTTTAAATTAATTATGGGAAATTAACATTTTGTTGAATTATGTGGAAAAAATAATAAAATGTTAAGTTATTGGGCCATGCGGTGGAATTAGTAAAGTGGGGGTGTAATTGTGTAAGAGCCCATTTCTAATTTTATGTTTTTCATAAAATAAAGGAAAACAAGAGGGGAAGGGAAAAATTAGAACGTGAAAACCAGAAGCTGTGAGAAGAGGAACTGAAGAACGTGAAGGAGAACCAAAGAGGAAGAGGAACCAATTCAATAATTTGGCTAAGGTAAGGGGGGACTTATCTAATTATCATCTATTATCGGGTTAGAGGTTGATAATGCTGAATAGATATAGAATTCGTGTCGATTGAGTCATATGATAGGTTTAGGGATTGAGTCCAATTGTGTGATGTTTGATCCTATAATTGAATCCATGATATCTGTGTTGTTATGGTCTCAATTGATGTGTAATTGGTGTATTATGAGATGTATTTTGTGTTGTTTGTGCATTCTATTTCCCTCGGTTCGTACTGGTATGAATCGGATGAGTTTGGAATGTATAGAAGGATGTTTTCTGCAGGTTGGGGTTTCGGAAATCGCCGATTCGCGCCGCGTGCACAGGGTTGGCGCCGCGAACAGGTGGGCAGAATGCCAGGAATTTGTGATACGCACAGGTCGCGCCGCGTACCCGTGTTGGCGCCGCGAAGGCGTAACTTTTTCTCGTTTCGCGTCGCGTGTAGATGTTTGCGCCGCGAACAGCTTGGCAGAGAGCCAAGGATTCTTGGAATGTTCAGTTTGCGCCGCGAACTGATGATGGCGCCGCGTGCTGTTGGTGTTTTGAGATATTTTTAAAAGTTCAAAGACGCATAACTTTTTAACCGTTGGTCCGTTTGATGCACCGTTTCGAGCTAACCGAACCTTATAGAATAATCTACATGATGATGATTGATTGGTTTTAGAATGATGAGGATAAATGTATGCTATTTCATATTGATGATGATGATGATGATGATGATTGGTGCAAATACGTGTATGTTTTCTATATGATGATGATAAAATTATGATTGAATGGTGTTAATAAATATGAACATACTAGATGATGATGATGATGATGATATTGATGATGATGATGATGGTGTAAGTATGTTGTATATGTTGCATTCATTCATGTTCATTGATGATACTGTATCCATAAGGGTGTGTTGGATCAGTGAAGGGCATGATTCCCATTGTGTGGTATCTGTGCTGGTAGGGCCGTATCTTGGATGATGTTGGATCGGTCATGGGTTATTCCCATATGATGATGTTGGTACCACATGCATAGTGTCAGTCCATACATATGCATAATTTATAACATGATTGCATGTATTCCAGTGTTGTAAATGTTGATGATGTGTTGATTATGGTTTGACTTGTTTTGAATGTCTGTTTATGAAACGATTGGGTGAATGATACAACTGTGATGTGTTATTGCTTTATAACCTTATAACATTTGTTAATTATGATGAGACTCACCCTTACATGTTGTCATTTTTAGATTGAGGATAGCGGCTGTTCGACTCAGTGAGGATTAGCTCATGAGTCAGTGTTTTAGTAGCGTCAGGTGTCATGCTCTGATAGTTGTAACACTGGGGACGCGATTTGCTTAGAATTTATAATTATGACTCTAGTTATGCTTTGATGTTTTGAAGGATAAGTTTTTAAGATGTTAAACTTAGTCCGGTTTTGATAAATTTCCGCTGTGTTAACATGAAACGTTTAATTTATGATGATTACCTCAGTGAATGCATGACATGACTGAATGATGTTTATTTATTATGAATTGTGGCACCCTTATTTCATGTACTATGAATAATTGTTTTAAATTGCCGCGGGGTTAGTAAGGGGTGTTACAATAGTGGTATAAGAGCAAAGTCGGTCGTTATGACCAGAGTCTTAGTGTCAATTTTGTTTCTCGTGTATGTGACTAGTAAGAGTTAACTGTCGATACTTCTGTTCTGATTAAATTGGTTGTGATTTAAGCAGAACAATGGCTGGAAGAGGAGGAAGAAACGATGATGCTATCGCTGAGGCTCTGGGCATGATTGCTGGTGTGCTGGGAGGAAATGCCAATGGAGCTGCGATTGGTGCTAACAGACAGCTGAACAGTTTTCAGAGGAACAATCCTCCATTGTTCAAGGGCACGCATTGAAGGATAGAAAAACACTTAGAAAGGGGGGGGATTGAATAAGTGTGACTTTAAATCTTGGACGATAAAAATAAATTGCACAATTATTTTTATCCTGGTTCGCTGTTAACGAAGCTACTCCAGTCCACCCCCGCAGAGATGATTTACCTCAACCTGAGGATTTAATCCACTAATCGCACGGATTACAATGGTTTTCCACTTAGTCCACGACTAAGTCTTCTAGAGTATTCTGATCACAACTTGATCACTCCAGGAACAACTGCTTAGACAACTTCTAAGACTTTTCTAGAGTCTACTGATCAACCTGATCACTCTAGTTACAAACTGCTCAGCCAACTGCTAAGACTTCCTAGAGTATACTGATCACACGATCACTCTAGTTCCTTACAACTTAATGTAATCTATTCAAGAGTTTACAAATGCTTCTTAAAAGCTATAATCACAAACTGTGATATTTCTCTTATCGTTTAAGCTTAATCTCACTAAGATATTACAACAGTAATGTAGTGAGTTGATGAAGATTCTGAGCTTTGATTGAATAGCGTTTCAGCAAGTTTATTTTCGTTCAGAGTTGTTAAGAATTGGTAACCTTGCTTCTCATCAGAACTTCATATTTATAGGCGTTGAGAAGATGACCGTTGAGTGCATTTAATGCTTTGCGTGTTCCGTACAGCATTGCATTTAATGTTATACGCTTTTGTCAACTACCTCGAGCCTTGTTCACGCTGTGTCTACTGACGTTGCCTTTAGTAGCTTTAACGTTCCTTTTGTCAGTCAGCGTAGTCTGCCACCTGTACTTCCTTCTGATCTGATGTTTGTGAATACGACGTTTGAATATCATCAGAGTCAAAAACAGCTTGGTGCATAGCATCTTCTGATCTTCTGATCTTGAAGTGCTTCTGTTGCGTGATACCATCTTCTGATCTTCAGTGCTTCTGATCTCATGTTCTTCTGATGCTTCCATAGACCCATGTTCTGATTCTGCTTCGACCATCTTCTGATGTCTTGCCAGACCATGTTCTGATGTTGCATGCTGAACCATTTGAGACACAACTTCTGAGCGCTGAATTATGCGTACTCTTTATATATATTTCCTGAAAGGGAAATTGCATTGGATTAGAGTACCATATTATCTTAAGCAAAATTCATATTATTGTTATCATCAAAAATAAGATAATTGATAAGAACAAATCTTGTTCTAACAATCTCCCCCTTTTTGATGATGACAAAAACATATATAAATGATATGAATTTGCGATCAGAAAGAGTAGACGGCAAAAGACAAATTACACAGCTATAGCATGAGCATATGAATATGTCTCCCCCTGAGATTAACAATCTCCCCCTGAGATAAATAATCTCCCCCTGAAATAAATACTCGAAGAACTTTGATAAAAGACTTCCCTGATTATTTCGGTAGAGACGATCATATACGCTTCTGCCTTCAGAGAATTCATAGCTTCTGACTTCTGCTTCCATTGGACAGCTTCAGAACTTGAATTTCTTTAGATCCTTAGAACACTCACAGCTTCTGATTCCTGCTTCCATCGTGGACAGCTTCAGAACTTGAATTTCTTTGATCTTCAGAACATTCACAGCTTCTGACTTCTGCTTCCATTCAGGACAGCTTCAGAACTTGAGTTTTCTGGATCTTTTAGAACATTCACATCTTCTGATTTCTGCTTCCCTCGGATAGCTTCAGAACTTTGAATGTCTACCAACATCACTTCATGCTAGATTTGTATCAGAACATTGTTGAATGTACCAGAGCATCATCAGAGCATCTCTACATCCTGAAATGTTACAGAACAAAAACTAAACGACAAAAGTCAGCATGAACGAGTTAAAACATAAAATGTATGTTTGAACACATTATATGTATCAGAGCCATATAGGCTGAAATAATGTATCAGAGCAAATAATGTATCAGAGCCATAACATTATATGTATCAGAGCAAATAGAATTTTGTCAGAACAGGATAGACAATGATATTCAAATTCTATTATCAGTGCTTCTGATTCATTCTTCTTTCTTGCTTCTGATCTCTGGAGCTTGACAGCACTCAGCTTGCTTCAGTTTCCAAGAGCTTATTCCTTTTACAGAATAACGCTTCTTATGGTTTTGCTTCTAGTGTTTGCTTCTGAAGATTCACTTCACTTCTCTGTACCTGCAAAACACTTAAACCATATAGAACTTGCAGTTCTTGTTAGTGAATGTGTGGGAGCCTCTTTACCCAGCAACTGATAGATTTAATCAAATCATTTATCATTTATCTTCTCCCCCTTTTTTGTCATAACATCAAAAAGAATATTTAAAAAGATTCAGATGCAAAAAACGACAAAAGAAAACATTTACTGGAATGTAAATCAAAGAAACTTTTTCATTGATAATCAAAAAGGATTACAAGAAGATGTGCAACAAAGAAAAATAAAACTACTAAGACCAAATCCTAGGACCCTAGCGAAGACAACGTCTGTGCCAGCATGCCATGAAGGAGTGAAACGCCTCATTGACTGCTTCTTGGGCTTTCAGGCGAGGGATCAGCGAGACTAGGTCCTGAAGCAGATCTTCCACCATCTTTACCAGAGACAACATTCTCAGCGGGTGAAGATGAAGAGATTTCTTCAGAAGAGATTAAGGGAGAGGAAAGGTTAGATGAAGAGGACGCTGAGTCTTGAAGATCGAAAGATGAGGAAGAAGATGGAGATGATGGAGGGCTTTCACCAGGGGGATGAAACACACGTCTAGAATAGTTTCCAGACAACATTGCTTCGAAAGGATTCACCTTGAGAGGATCATAGGTGATTTTGATCTTTTTGGGTTTGGAAGGTGATGTTTCAACAGCTTTCCTTTTGTTGTTTTGATCATTTTCATTATTTCCTGGGCTTGATGAAGAGTTCATGATGGGTTTGCAGAAAAGTGAACAGGTAGTGTTTGATATGGAAGAGAGAGAGAGAGAGAAAAACTTGATGAGGAATGCACAGAGATAGAGAGAGTTGAGAGGGAAAGAGAAGAGTTTAAAGAGTATTTAAAAGAAAATGAAATGAAACGAATGATGAAAATCATTTAATGTTACGTGACAAGGAGAGATAATAAAGACAAATGAGGTGACTAGCACAGTTACCTATGGTCGGCGTCCCTTCAACTGCACGCGCGCTTATCCATGAATAGTAACGACAGGTTTACCATCCCGAGATAAAACGTAACAGCTGTTTTGCTTTAAAAGAGGTTCTGAATCAACTTAGACAATGAAACGTTAGTAATAACCGAATCATAATTTCTAAAAGAATTCAATCAGAACTTCTGATTAAAAAAAAATGTTCCACATTCATTTCAGAAGATACTCATACATGAGAACTTCTCATCTTCTCATTCTGGGCATAAATCCATACTGATGTTCTTCAGAATGAACTTAAACCTATCTTCAGCCAGGGGTTTTGTAAAGATATCAGCCCATTGATGGTCTGTATCAACAAAGTTTAAAGATATAACACCCTTCTGAACATAGTCCCTTATGAAATGATGTTTTATCTCAATATGTTTAGCTTTTGAATGAAGAATAGGATTCTTAGATAAACATATAGCAGAAGTATTATCACAGAATATAGGAATGTTACTCTCAAATATCTGATAATCTTCTAACTGACTCTTCATCCAGAGCATCTGTGTACTACAACCAGCAGCAGCGATATATTCTGCTTCTGTGGTTGATAGAGCAATAGTTGCTTGCTTCTTGCTGTACCAGGAGATCAAATGACTTCCAAGAAATTGGCAACTTCCTGAAGTACTTTTTCTTTCAATTCTGTCTCCAGCATAATCAGCATCGCAGAATCCTACTAAGTTGTATTCTTTAGATTTTCTGTAAACTAAGCCAACATTAGTAGTACCTCTCAGATACCTTAGAATTCTCTTAACAGCAGTTAAATGAGATTCTCTAGGATCTGATTGGAATCTAGCACACAAACAAACACTGAACAGAATGTCAGGTCTAGAAGCAGTCAGATATAGGAGAGATCCAATCATACCTCTGTATAACTTCTGATCTACCTTCTTACTTACCTCATCCTTACCTAGGATGCATGTTGGATGCATAGGAGTTTTGGCTTCTTTGCAGTCTAGAAGATTAAACTTCTTCAGAAGTTCCTTCACATACTTGGTTTGGTGAACATACGTTCCTTCTGATGTTTGATTTATTTGTATTCCAAGGAAGTACTTGAGTTCTCCCATCATGCTCATTTCAAACTCAGCCTGCATAGACTCAGCAAACTCCTTTCCAAGTGTAGCATTAGATGTTCCAAAAATAATATCATCCACATATATTTGACAAATTAAAATATCCCTTTTAAAGGTTTTACAAAAGAGAGTAGTGTCCACTTTTCCTCTAGTGAAACCATTATCCAGAAGGAAAGAACTTAAGCGTTCATACCAAGCTCTGGGAGCCTGTTTCAATCCATACAATGATTTCTTAAGTTTAAAAACATGATTAGGAGACATAGAGTCTTCAAAACCAGGAGGTTGATGGACATAAACTTCTTCATCTATGTAACCATTTAAGAAGGCACTCTTAACATCCATTTGATAGAGAGTGATGTTATGTTGAGTGGCAAAAGAAATTAATAAACGAATAGATTCTAACCTGGCCACTGGTGCAAAGGTTTCTGTATAATCAATCCCTTCTTGCTGACTATACCCCTGAGCCACCAATCTGGCTTTGTTCCTTACCACTTCACCTTTCTCACTGAGCTTGTTTCTGAAGACCCATTTTGTACCAATTATATTGAATCCATCTGGTCTAGGAACAAGATCCCAAACATCATTCCTTGTAAACTGATTTAGTTCTTCTTGCATAGCAATTATCCAGTCTGGATCTTCTAGAGCATGATCAACAGAAGTTGGCTCGATCAAAGATACAAGACCTAATTGACAGTCTGCACTGTTCTTAAGGAATGCTCTTGTTCTGATTGGATCATCCTTCTTTCCAAGAATGACATCTTCTGAATGACCAGAGATGAGTCTAGATGATCTTCTGACAGATGGTTCTTCAGATATGCTTAGATCCTTCAGAGAAGCTGATACTTGATCTTCAGATTCTTTGCTTCTGAGAAGCTCTGCTTCTGATGCGTTGCTTCTTGGCTCAACAACTTCTGATATGTCAATATCACAATCTGCAAAATTATCAAACTGCTTTGGTTTTTCAGAACCAAGCTTATCATCAAACCTGATATTGATTGATTCTTCTACAACCAATGTTTCAGTATTGTATACTCTGTAGCCTTTTGAGCGTTCAGAATATCCAAGAAGGAAACACTTTTGTGCTTTGGAATCAAACTTACCAAGATGATCTTTAGTGTTCAGAATAAAGCATACACATCCAAAAGGATGGAAATATGAAATGTTGGGCTTTCTATTCTTCCACAATTCATAGGGAGTCTTATTTAGAATAGGTCTGATAGAGATTCTATTCTGAATATAGCATGCAGTGTTTATTGCTTCTGCCCAGAAATGCTTAGCCATATTGGTTTCATTGATCATGGTTCTGGCCATTTCTTGCAGAGTCCTATTCTTTCGTTCTACAACCCCATTTTGCTGTGGAGTTCTAGGACAAGAGAAATCATGGGCAATACCATTTTCTTTGAAGAAATCTTCAAAGGATTTGTTCTCAAATTCACCACCATGATCACTTCTGACCTTTATGATTTTACACTCTTTTTCAGATTGAATCTGAATGCAGAAATCAAAGAACACTGAATGAGTCTCATCCTTGTGTTTCAAGAATTTTACCCACGTCCAGCGACTATAATCATCTACGATGACTAATCCATATTTCTTTCCTCTGACAGATGCTGTTTTGACTGGTCCAAACAGATCAATGTGCAAGAGTTCTAATGGCCTTGAGGTAGAAACAACATTCTTAGACTTGAATGCAGGTTTGGAGAACTTGCCCTTCTGACATGCTTCACAAAGAGCATCTGATTTGAATTTCAGATTAGGGAGTCCTCTGACAAGATTCAGTTTGTTAATCTGAGAGATCTTTCTCAAACTAGCATGACCTAATCTCCTGTGCCAGACCCACTGCTCTTCAGAAACAGACATAAGACAAGTCACCTTCTGACTCATAAGATCTTGCAGATCTGTCTTATAAATGTTGTTCTTCCTCTTGCCTGTAAATAGAATTGAGCCATCCTTCTGATTTACAGCCTTGCAAGACTTTTGATTGAAGATTATATCATAACCATTGTCACTTAATTGACTGATAGATAAGAGGTTATGAGTTAATCCTTCTACAAGAAGTACATTAGAAATGGAAGGAGAGTTACCAGACTTTATAGTTCTAGAGCCAATTATCTTGCCCTTCTGATCTCCTCCAAACTTGACTTCTCCTCCAGACTTAAGCACCAGGTCTTGGAACATAGACCTTCTTCCTGTCATGTGTCGTGAGCATCCAGAGTCCAGGTACCATGACATGTTGTGCTTTGTCCTTCTTGCAGCCAAGGATATCTGCAATAGGAATAATCTTATCCTTAGGTACCCACATTTTCTTGGGTCCTTTCTTGTTAGATTTTCTCAAGTTCTGATTGAACTTGGGTTTTACATTATAAGCAATAGGAGGAACAGCATGATAATTTTTAATATGAGTTTCATGATATTTCCTAGGTTGTGTCACATGCTTCTTGGTGTGTGTTATGTGAAAACTTTGTGCATGTGAAGTGTGCCTAATATCATGAGAGTGGCCATACTTGAACTGATCATACAATGGCTTGTATGTGAGTTTCATTTCATCAACAGGTTCAAGTTTGTATGGGGTTTCACCCTCATAACCAATGCCAACTCTTTTGTTTCCAGATACGGCATATATCATAGAAGCTAGCTGACTTCTGCCAATACTTCTAGATAAGAACTTTCTGAAACTTAAATCATATTCTTTCAGAATATGGTTTAGACTAGGAGTGGATTTTTCTGAATCAGAAGGAGATCCAACATTATTGGATAATTTTAAAAGTTTTTCTTTTAATTCAGAATTCTCCAATTCAAGCCTCTTTGTTTCAAATTCAAATAGCTTTTTCAGCTTTTTATATTTAATACAAATCTGAGACTTGGATTCCAGAAGTTCAGTTAATCCGGAAACTAACTCATCTCTAGTAAGTTCAGAAAATACCTCTTCAGAATCTGATTCTGATGTAGATTCTGATCCGTCATCTTCTGTCGCCATCAGCGCACAGTTGGCCTGCTCATCTTCTGAATCATCTTCTGACTCATCCCAGGTTGCCATAAGACCTTTCTTCTTATGAAACTTTTTCTTGGGACTTTCCTTCTGAAGATTTGGACATTCATTCTTGTAGTGTCCAGGCTCATTGCATTCATAGCACATGACCTTCTTCTTGTCAAATCTTCTTTCATCAGAAGATTCTCCACGTTCAAATTTCCTTGAACTTCTGAAGCCTCTGAACTTCCTTTGCTTGGTCTTCCAGAGTTGATTTAGCCTTCTGGAGATCAGGGACAGTTCATCTTCTTCTTCAGATTCTGATTCTTCAGGATCTTCTTCTCTAGCCTGAAAAGCGTTAGTGCATTTCTTGATATTAGATTTTAATGCAATAGACTTACCTTTCTTTTGAGGCTCATTTGCATCCAGCTCAATCTCATGACTTCTCAAGGCACTGATAAGCTCTTCCAGAGAAACTTCATTCAGATTCTTCGCAATCTTGAATGCAGTCACCATCGGACCCCATCTTCTGGGTAAGCTTCTGATGATCTTCTTTACATGATCAGCCTTGGTGTATCCTTTGTCAAGAACTCTCAATCCAGCAGTCAGAGTTTGAAATCTCGAAAACATCTTTTCAATGTCTTCATCATCCTCCATCTTGAAGGCTTCATACTTCTGGATTAAGGCTAGAGCTTTAGTCTCCTTGACTTGAGCATTTCCCTCATGAGTCATTTTCAAGGACTCATATATGTCATAGGCCGTTTCCCTGTTAGATATCTTCTCATACTCAGCATGAGAGATAGCATTCAGCAAAACAGTTCTGCATTTATGATGATTCCTGAAAAGCTTCTTTTGATCATCATTCATTTCTTGCCTTGACAGCTTTGCGCCACTGGCATTTACTGGATATTTGTAACCATCCATCAGAAGATCCCATAGATCACCATCTAGACCCAGAAAGTAACTTTCTAGTTTATCTTTCCAGTATTCAAAGTTTTTACCATCAAATACCGGCGGTCTAGTATAACCATTGTTACCGTTGTATTGCTCAGCAGAGCCAGATGTAGATACAGGTGTAGGTGTAGACTTTTCACTTTCATCAACCATCTTTTACCGAAGCGTTTTTCTCTTCCTGAATCTTTTCTAAACACGGTTAAGTGCTTGCACCTTAGAACCGGCGCTCTGATGCCAATTGAAGGATAGAAAAACACTTAGAAAGGGGGGGGATTGAATAAGTGTGACTTTAAATCTTGGACGATAAAAATAAATTGCACAATTATTTTTATCCTGGTTCGCTGTTAACGAAGCTACTCCAGTCCACCCCCGCAGAGATGATTTACCTCAACCTGAGGATTTAATCCACTAATCGCACGGATTACAATGGTTTTCCACTTAGTCCACGACTAAGTCTTCTAGAGTATTCTGATCACAACTTGATCACTCCAGGAACAACTGCTTAGACAACTTCTAAGACTTTTCTAGAGTCTACTGATCAACCTGATCACTCTAGTTACAAACTGCTCAGCCAACTGCTAAGACTTCCTAGAGTATACTGATCACACGATCACTCTAGTTCCTTACAACTTAATGTAATCTATTCAAGAGTTTACAAATGCTTCTTAAAAGCTATAATCACAAACTGTGATATTTCTCTTATCGTTTAAGCTTAATCTCACTAAGATATTACAACAGCAATGTAGTGAGTTGATGAAGATTCTGAGCTTTGATTGAATAGCGTTTCAGCAAGTTTATTTTCGTTCAGAGTTGTTAAGAATTGGTAACCTTGCTTCTCATCAGAACTTCATATTTATAGGCGTTGAGAAGATGACCGTTGAGTGCATTTAATGCTTTGCGTGTTCCGTACAGCATTGCATTTAATGTTATACGCTTTTGTCAACTACCTCGAGCCTTGTTCACGCTGTGTCTACTGACGTTGCCTTTAGTAGCTTTAACGTTCCTTTTGTCAGTCAGCGTAGTCTGCCACCTGTACTTCCTTCTGATCTGATGTTTGTGAATACGACGTTTGAATATCATCAGAGTCAAAAACAGCTTGGTGCATAGCATCTTCTGATCTTCTGATCTTGAAGTGCTTCTGTTGCGTGATACCATCTTCTGATCTTCAGTGCTTCTGATCTCATGTTCTTCTGATGCTTCCATAGACCCATGTTCTGATTCTGCTTCGACCATCTTCTGATGTCTTGCCAGACCATGTTCTGATGTTGCATGCTGAACCATTTGAGACACAACTTCTGAGCGCTGAATTATGCGTACTCTTTATATATATTTCCTGAAAGGGAAATTGCATTGGATTAGAGTACCATATTATCTTAAGCAAAATTCATATTATTGTTATCATCAAAACTAAGATAATTGATAAGAACAAATCTTGTTCTAACACGCATGATCCTGAAGGTGCTCAGAAGTGGCTTAAGGAGATCGAGAGAATATTCAGAGTCATCGATTGTGCCGAGGATCTGAAGGTGAGGTATGGTACTCACATGTTGTCTGAAGAAGCTGACGACTGGTGGGTGACTACCAGGACTGAACTGGAAGCTGATGGTGTGGCTATTTCTTGGGCTGTGTTCAAGAGAGAATTTTTGAGAAGGTACTTTCCTGAAGATGTAAGAGGTCGAAAGGAAATTGAATTTCTGGAACTAGTTCAAGGTAGCATGACAGTACCAGAGTATGCTTCGAAGTTCGTTGAGTTGGCGAAGTACTACGTTCACTACAACAACGATGAAGCTAGTGAATTCTCGAAATGCGTCAAGTTCGAGAACGGTCTCTGTGATGAGATTAAGCAGGGTATCAGATATCAGAGGATCCGGAGATTTGTAGACTTGGTGGACTGTAGTAGGATATTCGAAGAGGATAATCTCAAGCTGAAATCATCTCACTCTCGCGAGTTAGTTGATAGAAATGGGAAGAAGCCTATGGATAAGGGTAAGCCATATGGTAGAGGTAATCCAAAGACTGGTGGTTGGAAGAAGCCTAGTGGGGGAGACTCCAGTGCTTTTGTCAGGTGCTATAACTGTGGTGAGGTTGGGCACCGTAGGAATGAGTGCAAACTGAATCAGAAGAAGTGCTTCAAGTGTGAAGAAGTGGGTCATGTTGCCGCTGATTGTAAGAAGAAGATTGTGACTTGTTACAATTGTGGTGAAGAGGGTCACATTAGCCCACAGTGTCCTAAACCGAAGAAGAACCAAGCTGGAGGAAAGGTCTTTGCTTTGTCTGGATCGGAAACCACTCCGAAGGATAGACTAATTAAAGGTACGTGTTTTATTCATGGCACACCTTTAGTTGCGATTATTGATACTGGAGCAACTCATTCATTTATTTCTTTGGATTGTGCTAAGAGGTTGAATTTGGAAATATCTGAAATAAATGGAAGTATGGTTATTGATACTCCGGCGTCGGGTTCAGTAACTACTTCGTCTGCATGCTTGAATTGTCCTGTTGATGTTTTTGGTAGAGAATTTGGAATGGACTTAGTGTGTCTTCCATTGAAACAACTCGATGTAATCCTGGGAATGAACTGGTTGGAATTCAACCGTGTTCATATTAACTGCTTTACAAAGATGGTAATCTTTCCCGAAGCTGTTAATACTGATGATCTGGACATGACGGCTAGACAATTGAAAGAAGCTATCAAGGATGGTGCAACAGTGTTTATGTTGTTCGCATTGATGAATATGAAAGAAAAAGTGGCGAGTAGCGAATTACCTGTGGTGTGTGAATTTCCAGAAATTTTTCCAGAAGATGTGAATGACTTACCACCGGAAAGAGAAGTAGAGTTTACTATTGAATTGATTCCGGGAACTAGCCCAGTGTCAATGGCACCGTATCGTATGTCACCGTCTGAGTTGACTGAACTGAAGAAGCAGTTGGAAGAATTACTTGAGAAGAAGTTCATTCGTCCTAGCGTTTCTCCGTGGGGTGCACCTGTGTTGCTAGTGAAGAAGAAAGAGGGTTCAATGAGGTTGTGTGTGGATTACAGACAATTGAACAAGGTTACTATCAAGAATCGGTATCCACTGCCGAGGATTGATGACTTGATGGATCAGCTGGTGGGAGCTTGCGTGTTTAGTAAAATTGATCTGAGGTCTGGATATCACCAAATTCGAGTGAAGGAAGATGACATTCAGAAAACAGCGTTTAGAACAAGGTATGGGCATTACGAGTATTCGGTGATGCCATTTGGAGTTACGAATGCACCTGGTGTTTTTATGGAGTATATGAATAGGATTTTCCATCCCTATCTTGATAAATTTGTGGTAGTATTTATAGACGATATTTTGATATACTCCAAGAGCGAAGAGGAGCATGCGGAGCACCTCAGAACTGTGCTAGAATTATTGAAGGAGAAGAAACTTTTCGCAAAATTGTCGAAGTGTGAATTTTGGTTAGAAGAGGTCAGTTTTCTTGGACATGTAATTTCTAAGAATGGTATTGCTGTCGATCCTACGAAGATAGAAGCAGTATCTCAGTGGGAAGCGCCGAAGTCAGTGTCGGAAATTTGTAGTTTTCTTGGTCTCGCAGGTTACTACAGGAAGTTTATAGAAGGCTTTTCAAAGTTAGCGTTGCCGTTAACTAAATTAACCAGAAAGGGTCAGGCTTTTATTTGGGATGTAAAATGCGAGGAAGGATTCCAAGAGCTGAAGAAGAGGTTGACTAGTGCTCCTATTTTGATTTTGCCGAATCCGACAGAATCATTTGTGGTTTATTGTGATGCTTCGTTGATGGGTTTAGGTGGTGTATTGATGCAGAACCAACAAGTGGTCGCGTACGCGTCGAGACAACTCAAAATGCATGAAAACAATTATCCGACTCATGATTTGGAGTTGGCAGTGGTGGTTTTTGTCTTGAAGTTGTGGCGACATTATCTGTATGGTTCGAGATTCGAAGTGTTCAGTGATCACAAAAGTCTGAAATATCTCTTTAACCAGAAGGAACTGAATATGAGGCAGAGAAGGTGGTTAGAATTCCTTAAAGACTATGATTTTAGTTTGAATTACCATCCGGGTAAGGCAAACGTAGTTGCTGATGCTTTAAGTAGGAAGACTTTGCATATGTCTATGCTAATGGTGAAGGAATTGGATTTGATTGAACAATTCAGAGACTTGAGTTTGGTATGTGAAGGTACTCCTACTAGTGTTAAGTTGGGAATGCTGAAGCTGACTAGTGGTATTCTTGAAGAGATCAGAGAGGGCCAGAAAGCTGACGTCGAATTAGTCGACAAGTTGACTTTGATTAACCAAGGCAAGAGCGGCGAATTCAGAGTTGACGAGAATGGTATACTGAGGTTTGGAGACAGAGTTTGTGTTCCTGATGTTGCTGAACTCCGAAGAAATATTTTAGAAGAAGGACACCGTAGTAGATTACGTATTCATCCTGGTGCTACCAAGATGTATCATAATTTGAAAAAGCTGTTTTGGTGGCCTGGAATGAAGAAGGAAATTGCTGAATTTGTATTCTCTTGTTTGACGTGTCAGAAGTCAAAGGTTGAACATCAGAAGCCATATGGATTCATGCAACCGATGTTTATTCCTGAGTGGAAGTGGGATAGCATATCGATGGATTTTGTTTCGGGTTTTCCGAGAACCGTCAGAAATTGTGAAGCTATCTGGGTCGTGGTGGACAGGTTGACGAAGTCTGCACATTTCATATCGGTAAGAATGGATTATCCAATGGAAAAGCTGGCTCAATTATATATTGAGAAGATAGTCAGTCTACATGGTATTCCTTCGAGTATCGTGTCAGACAGAGATCCGAGATTTACGTCTAAGTTCTGGGAAGGTTTGCAGAAGGCTTTGGGTACTAAGCTGAGACTGAGTTCTGCTTATCATCCGCAGACGGATGGACAGACTGAGAGGACAATTCAGTCGTTAGAAGATTTGTTACGTGCTTGTGTGTTAGAAAAAGGAGGTGCTTGGGATAGTTATCTGCCTTTGATTGAATTTACCTACAACAACAGTTTTCATTCGAGTATAGGTATGGATCCGTTTGAGGCGTTGTATGGGAGGAGATGTAGAACTCCATTGTGTTGGTACGAAGCTGGTGAGAGTGCTGTGATTGGACCAGAAATTGTACAACAGACTACGGAGAAGATTAAGATGATTCAAGTGAAGATGAAAGCTTCTCAGAGTCGTCAAAAGGGTTATCATGACAAGAGGAGGAAAACACTTGAGTTTCAAGAGGGAGACCATGTGTTTATGAGAGTTACTCCTATGACGGGAATTGGTCGGGCATTGAAGTCGAAGAAGTTGACTCCGCGTTTTATTGGACCATTCCAAGTTTCCGAAAAAGTGGGAGAAGTAGCTTATCGTATTGCTTTGCCGCCGATGCTTGCAAACTTGCATGACGTATTTCATGTATCGCAGTTGAGGAAGTACATTGCGGATCCATCTCATGTGATTCAGGTAGATGATGTACAGGTGAAAGATAACTTGACCGTTGAAACTTTACCTGTGAGGATTGAAGACCAGAAGCTGAAACAGTTGCGTGGCAAGGAAATAGCTTTGGTCAGAGTAGTTTGGGGAGGACCGGTTGAGGGGAATGTCACCTGGGAGTTAGAAAGCCAGATGAAAGATTCCTATCCGGAACTATTTGCTTGAGGTATGTTTTCGAGGACGAAAACTCTTTAGTGGGGGAGAGTTGTAACATCCCGAAAAAATCTTATTTAATTAATTTAATCAAGTTTTAAATTAATTATGGGAAATTAACATTTTGTTGAATTATGTGGAAAAAATAATAAAATGTTAAGTTATTGGGCCATGCGGTGGAATTAGTAAAGTGGGGGTGTAATTGTGTAAGAGCCCATTTCTAATTTTATGTTTTTCATAAAATAAAGGAAAACAAGAGGGGAAGGGAAAAATTAGAACGTGAAAACCAGAAGCTGTGAGAAGAGGAACTGAAGAACGTGAAGGAGAACCAAAGAGGAAGAGGAACCAATTCAAGAATTTGGCTAAGGTAAGGGGGGACTTATCTGATTATCATCTATTATCGGGTTAGGGGTTGATAATGCTGAATAGATGTAGAATTCGTGTCGATTGAGTCATATGATAGGTTTAGGGATTGAGTCCAATTGTGTGATGTTTGATCCTATAATTGAATCCATGATATCTATGTTGTTATGGTCTCAATTGATGTGTAATTGGTGTATTATGAGATGTATTTTGTGTTGTTTGTGCATTTTATTTCCCTAGGTTCGTACTGGTATGAATCGGATGAGTTTGGAATGTATAGAAGGCTGTTTTCTGCAGGTTGGGGTTTTGGAAATCGCCGATTCGCGCCGCGTGCACAGGGTTGGCGCCGCGAACAGGTGGACAGAATGCCAGGAATTTGTGATACGCACAGGTCGCGCCGCGTACCCGTGTTGGCGCCGCGAAGGCGTAACTTTTTCTCGCTTCGCGCCGCGGGTAGATGTTTACGCCGCAAACAGCTTGGCAGAGAGCCAAGGATTCTTGGAATGTTCAGTTCGCGCCGCGAACTGATGATGGCGCCGCGTGCTGTTGGTGTTTTGAGATATTTTTAAAAGTTCAAAGACGCATAACTTTTTAACCGTTGGTCCATTTGATGCGCCGTTTCGAGCTAAACGAACCTTATAGAATAATCTACATGATGATGATTGATTGGTTTTAGAATGATGAGGATACATGTATGATATTTCATATTGATGATGATGATTGGTGCAAATACGTGTATGTTTTCTATATGATGATGATAGAATTATGATTGAATGGTGTTAATATATATGAACATACTAGATGATGATGATGATATTGATGATGATGATGATGATGGTGTAAGTATGTTGTATATGTTGCATTCATTCATGTTCATTGATGATACTGTATCCATAAGGGTGTGTTGGATCAGTGAAGGGCATGATTCCCATTGTGTGGAATCTGTGCTGGCAGGGCCGTATCTTGGATGATGTTGGATCGGTCATGGGTTATTCCCATATGATGATGTTGGTACCACATGCATAGTGTCAGTCCATACATATGTATAATTTATAACATGATTGGATGTATTCCAGTGTTGTAAATGTTGATGATGTGTTGATTGTGGTTTGACTTGTTTTGAATGTCTGTTGATGAAACGATTGGGTGAATGATACAACTGTGATGTGTTATTGCTTTATAACCTTATAACATTTGTTAATTATGATGAGACTCACCCTTACATGTTGTCATTTTCAGATTGAGGATAGCGGCTGTTCGACTCGGTGAGGATTAGCTCATGAGTCAGTGTTTTAGTAGCGTCAGGTGTCATGCTCTGATAGTTGTAACACTGGGGACGCGATTTGTTTAGAATTTATAATTATGACTCTAGTTATGTTTTGATGTTTTGAAGGATAAGTTTTTAAGATGTTTAACTTAGTCCGGTTTTGATAAATTTCCGCTGTGTTAACATGAAACGTTTAATTTATGATGATTACCTCAGTGAATGCATGACATGACTGAATGATGTTTATTTATTATGAATTATGGCACCCTTATTTCATGTACTCTGAATAATTGTTTTAAATTGTCGCGGGGTTAGTAAGGGGTGTTACATGAAACGCATTAGAATAATTTTGATTTTAAATTTTTTTAATTATGAAACAGCTATGAAAGCGCTTTTGAAAAGTGCCTTAGTACCCATGGCTATACCAGCGCTTTTTAGGGTAAAAGCGCTCTTGTACACCACCCCCTATAGAAGCGCTTTTGAAAGCGCTTTCATAACCCCCCTATAAGAGCGCTTTTGAGAAGCGCTTTCGTACCCATGCCTTTACCAGCGGTTTTTGAAAGCGCTTTCGTAACCCCTCCCCCCTATAAGAGCGCTTTTTGAAAGCGCTTTCGTAACCCCCCCTATAAGAGCGCTTTTTTTTGCGTGTTTTTTTATTTTGTTTCTAGCAAAACCTATACCAGCGCTTTTTCCTAAAAGCGCTTTCGTAGGGGTGCTGCTAAAAGACAAATTTGGCATAGTGATTGTGATCAGTAAATTCATCTTACTAATTAATATTCAATATTTTAATCAGTAACTTCAGGTTCCCGTTAATATTCAATATTGTGATCAGTAACTTCATGTTCTCGTTAATATTCAATATTTGATTCAGTAATTTTTTGTTCCCGTTAATATTCAATATTGTGATCAGTAACTTCATGTTCCCGTTAATATTCAATATTTTAATAAGTAACTTCAGGTTCCCGTTAATATTCAATATTGTGATCAGTAACTTCATGTTCCCGTTAATATTAACAATTTTGATAAGTAACTTCATGTTCCCGTTAATATTCAATATCTTAATCAGTAACTTCAGGTTCCCGTTAATATTCAATATTGTGATCAATAACTTCATATTTCCGTTAATATTCAATATTTTAATTAATAACTTCATGTTCCCGTTAATATTCAATATTGTGATTAGTAACTTCATGTTACTGTTAATATTCAATATTTTGACCTTTAACTTCATGTTCCTGTTAATATTTTATATTTTGATTTAATGGAAGTTTTTTTATTTAAAGATGTTATGTAACATTTTTATGTTGGAATGTAATTATAAACGATACAGTCTTCCAAAAAGTATTATATATTATAGTTTAAAATTGTAGTAGTGAATTTAGATCAATAAACGAATTTTTTCCATATACTATTTTTGAATAAAAAAATTTAAATCATAAATACCATTTTTCGTATATAAAAATATTTAAATTAATAATAATTTTTTCCGTATACGAATGTTTATTTTGTTTAGGTATCGTTTACAAAAATATTTGAATCAATAGTAATTTTTCTTTCATATATAAAAATAACATCGTTTAAAAAAATCTATTAGAAAAATAATTTGAAAACTAGAAAAATAATCCATAAGTTGTAAATAATGCAAAAAATAAAATAAAATAATTTATTTGTTTCATATATAAAAGTATTTTCTAAAAATAGAATAACAAATATGATCATTATTGATTATTATGATCAATTATTAACTATTAAAACAAATATGATCATCAACTCAAAAATAAAAAATAATGGTATGCAGCCACACACTATAGATTTGAAAGTATCAGAATTAAATAATATAAAAAATTTAATTATGAATAAAAGTATTAATTAGCAGCAGGGCAAAAGTATATAAAGAAGAAGCGTGTGATACCACCAAAAAATGTGATGATGTGAAATGCAGCAGAGACATTAAATGGTCTAAGAAGTGATGAGATAAAGGAAATAAGAAAAAATTTATTTGATGAAAAAACCAAAAAAAAAAATAAAAACTTTAGTTAGAAGCTAAAAAGAAAAAGAAGGCTTGTAGAACCAAAAGAAAGAATTAAAGCTAGCATATGATAGAAGTAGGAGCTCAAACAAGGCATCCACATGGAGTTTTGTTGAGGCAGAGGTGCAAAATTGGATTTTCAACAACTGTGAATTTTCTTATACGATAGATATCAAAACTAATAGAGTGTTAAGAATCAATTATAATCAAGGTGTATAAATTTAATTAAGTGTATTAACTTATTATATACAATTTATATGAATATAAATATACACTAAAGCTATACTTGCATTGTATTGTAAAAAATTAATGTATATTGAATAATAATTTTTTTAATTTTATAATAGATATGACTAACTTATATGTGATAAAAACTACATTAATAAAAATATTATTATCTTTTTTAATACAATTTTATAAATTTATATATATTGATAATTTAAATCAATTAATTTTAAGTTGATGTAATAAAACATATTTTTAAATTTAAAAAATAATAGTATTGACAACATCCATTTTTAATTAAGAGAAATTTGTATCCGTCTTAATTTCTTTTTTATTGAATATGTATTTTCTATATTATAATGTGTTTAATAAGACTATATTTATATTCATATAATGTATATAATAATTGTATATAATAAGATAATATAATTAATATTATTGATACACTTTGATTCTAATTGATTATTAACACTTCATTAGTTCAGATATTATTATCCGAAAATTCAAAAAAATCTTAAAGATAAAATATTGAGTTATTTCAGACACGCGTATTCGAAAATTAAGAAATTCCCGTTTTTTTTTTTTTAAAGTAACGGCATGCATTTAGAAACTACAACTAACATAACAACCACATATGCAATTCTCTAGAGCATGAACGACACGGTCCATTCTATCGGATTTTTTAAAGACAACTTTTTAAAGACCTCCCTGGGGTGAGAATTCCTGCTGAAAACCCCATAATACCCCTGACTTCGAAGATGCATCTCCGAAGTCACCTTTTTTTCCTATTTTTTCAGAATTCGAAGATGCATCTCCGAAAGCACTTATTTTTCAATTTAAACGTTGGATTTAAACCGCTAGGTCTTTTTTCGGAGATGCATCTCCGAAAACACCCATTTTCACATTTTCCATTATTTCGGAGATGCATCTCCGAAATATGCTCTGAGTTTTTCTTTTTCTTTACAAAACAATAAGTAATCTCATATTTTACATTAATCGACAAAATTGCAAAGTAGAATCAGATAACACGTAGACTATAATAAATACGGCTATATTAATCAATGGTAGTTGTTCAGAAAAGTCAAAAATGTAAAAATATTACAACCCAACAAAATGTCATGAATAAAACATAAATAGACAACTACTACTGAGTATGCCTAATCCTAACTCCCTGGGACCTCCTCTGCCTCCTATACACCGCCGCACCGCCCGCATCACTGACCATCCTCTCCACCATTGCAACTGCCTCTGGACCGCTCTGCTCAATGATACCTATGTCCAATGCATCATGCCCAAGCATCTGTATCCGCTCGCATACCGGCAAGAGATTAGTGCCATGGTCATCCTCGGCCTGCTCGTTCTCTAAGATCTCCTCATTTGCTGGCCTAGGTGGATCTCTGGGAGCGTCGAGTGTCATCAAAAGATGTGACACCCGATAAAACCATGTGACGTACCCATCTACATAGTGTTATCCCTGGGTGGCCACCATACGCCGATACTCCTTAAGGACCAAATGATGCGCCTAATCCTCAAATATAGCAATGAGCCCCAGTCGGATAACGGTGTCGGGAGAAGCCTCAAACGGAGACCTCGGTATCATCTGCACACGTCCAAACTGCCTCATGCACCGTTACGGCAGATACTTGACCATGGTGTTGGTCCCACATGCCAACCATCCAGAATATAATGTGATACAGTCAAATGGGACAACATCACGGTAATCAGTGAAGGGCGTCCAACGGATGTCATTGTGCACAGTGCGGTCGAGGTGCACGTGATATGGGCCCACTACGTTATCCTTCTTTGGAGGACGTATCGTGCGACCCTAAGCATGGCGTCATCGTACACAGGATCAATGTCGAAGCCGTGCATGTGGTGGAAGTATGAGATGTTCTAGCCCTGAAACACAAATACAATACGATAATATGTTAAAAAAATATGAACAATAATTAAATGTGAAATAATTAAAAAGAAACGTACCGTGAGGAGTGTGCAAGATCCAGTCAACTGTCTGGTCTGAAGGATAGAAAAACACTTAGAAAGGGGGGGGTTTGAATAAGTGTGACTTTAAAAACTCTTAAGACAAAAACAATTGCACAATAATTTTTATCCTGTTTAGTTGTTAACGAAACTACTCCAGTCCACCCCCTTGGAGTGATTTACCTCACCTGAGGATTTAATCCACTAATCAACCTTGATTACAATGGTTTTCCACTTAGATACCTTCTAAGTCTTCTAGAGTATTCTGATCACACCTTGATCACTCTAGGAACCTTTTACAAATAAATGTAAATCAAATTCTTACAAGAGTATTACAATGCTTCTTAATAAGCTATAATCACAACTATGATATTTCTCTTAAGTTCTAAGCTTGATTCTCACTAAGATATTACAAAATTAATGTGAGGTTGAAGATGAAGTTTGAGAGCTTTTGATTCAACAGCGTTTCAGCAAGTTTGTGCAAGAGTTGTTCGCAAATTGGTAACCTTGCTTCTGATCAGAACTTCACTATTTATAGGCGTTATGAGAAGATGACCTTTGGGAGCATTTAATGTGTTGCGTGTTCCGTACAGCTTTGCATTTAATGTTTCACTCTTTTGTCAACTACCTCGACCCTTGCTTTTCCTGCTTTAACTGACTTTACCTTTAATAGCTTCTAACGTTCCTTTTGTCAGTCAGCGTAGCCTGTCATCTTGTACTTGCTTCTGATCTTATCTTTGTAGATACAATGTTTGAATATCAGAGTCATTCAGCTTGGTGCAGGGCATCTTCTTGTCTTCTGACCTTGAAGTGTTTCTAGCGTGATACCATAGGAACTTCAGTGCTTCTGCTTCTGAACTCAAGTTCTTCTGATGCTTCATAGACCATGTTCTGATTCTGCTTGACCATTTTCTGATGTCTTGCGAGAGCATGTTCTGATGTTGCATACTTGAACCTTGTGAGTCAGTGCTTCTTGCGCCGAATTGTGCATACTCTTTATATAATTCCTGAAATGGAAAATGTATAGGATTAGAGTACCACATTGTCTTATACAAAATTCATATATAATGTTATCACAAAAACTAAGAATATTGATCATAACAATTCTTGTTCTAACATGGTCCTCCAGTTGGAGGCTTCATTCATCTTCTAGTATAGGTATACCAGAATGGCTGCCCCCGGTTCCACTGGTCAACTGTAGTCAGATCGATAAAATACCGGAGATAAGTCATGTCGACGTAGGTTGCACTTTTGTCCACAAAGAGCGCAGTGCCTACCAAGAACATGAACCAACACCGCAGAGCGCAAGCACGGTGATACTCAGTAAAAAGCCTGTCACCCTCCTGCTCGCACTCTACTGCCACCAGCAAGTGGTTCTCATAAAGCTCTTTCAATCTGGAGAATCGGATATGCGCCCACTCGTCGCTCTGCACTCATAATCTGCCATGTTTGGGTCCATACCCAGATAGTCCACCATCCACTTTATGGATTCAACCCTCTGTATCCGAGAATGGTCTAGTAACCTCCCTCTGATCGGCAGGTGGAGCAGACAGGCCAAGTTGTGTAAGGTGATCGTCAACTCCCCAACAGGAAGGTGGAAAGAAGACGTCTCTTTGTGCCGCCGCTCGACAATAGCCCCCTGCGTATCATGGCTGTTGGTACTTTATTCTGTCATGCATAACCCGCCAAGCCCGCTCGCATCTACAACATCATTAAACCACTGAGCCCGTGGTTTAAACAGAGAAAATTTTCCGCGCATGGTTCACGTATTTTATGGTCGGTCGTTCCTGTCACAACAAAAACAAAAAACATTGTGAGTTAGACTGTTAGGAGAAAGTGGAATAAAAATCTAAATAAAAAAATAGTTAAATTATAAAGTATAATTAAAAAAACTACATATCTCTCCCAAACACGTCGAGTGACGTGGTCATGGTAGTAAATCAACACAGAAGTGTCTGTAGGCCCTCTCGGATAGCCCTCCTCTGCATCATCCTCCCCGTGCTCACGGTGAACATCGGGTATCTCTTCTTCCTCATGGCTCACGTCCTCCTCCTCCTCACGTACCACCTCCTCACGAGAGGAAGACCCCCGAGTAAGCCGACCCCTCGATCCAGATGAGGAACCTGCAGGCGCCTCATCCATTTGAAGAGGTACTCGTACTCGACCCCGTCCCTCATCCATTTGAATAAACAGCAAAACGCATGTGTTTTCAAAGATGCGTCTCCGAAATGGTGATTTCGAAGATGCATCTCCGAAAATACATTTTTTTAAAATAAAAAAAAATGATTTCAGAGATGCATCTCCGAAATCACCTTTTTGATGACTTCGGAGATGCACTTCCGAAATATAGGAGCGTTTTTAAAATTTCGCTGCTAGTTCCTAAGAAAATAGGGGGTGGATAAAAAAATTATTTTTTTTAAATATGGTCAAAGATTATAAGAATGCAGCCTATCCGAATTAAAACAAATTAGTTGCAGAACAAATTAAACAAAAAAAAATCAAATTCAAAAATTAAGATATGGTGTCAAATTTGATGCAATAAAATCCTGTTACATGGCCTAATAAGCCGATGTTAGGAATTAAAAACAACAGATTTTGAATTTTTAGTGACTAAATTCAAACAAAAGATTTATTTGTAACAAATATGTATAAAAAAAACTATAATTTCAAAGACAAAAATTATATTCAAATCTATATTTATTGTCCATATAAAATTGTCGAATTTTAAATTAATTTTTTGGAATAATTTATTTTTTAGGTCAAATATTTTCATTTACTTACAAAGAATAATTAAATCTTTGAATTTAATAATATATTATTTATTTTAAAATGTTTTAAAAAAAAACTTTAGAGAGTATATGACATTGGGGTTGAGATCGAATTTTTTTGATTGGTTGGTTGATGTAATAAATAATTGTATTTACTGTTTACTACAACTAGGATTTCAAAAGAATACTTCCTCTTAAATGAATTATAAGTTAAAATGATCAAACAAACAAATAGTTGGTATTTTTCAAAATTACCTTGTGTTTAAATAAAGTGTAGGCTATATACCGTATCTTGTAAAGAAAAAAAAAAAAAGAGCCAGATATAGTATCATAAAATATTGGACAAATTATTAACATAGCTATCACCAACAAAATTTATAACATTAAATTTGAATGTCACGCCACTTTTCCATCTCTTTAAATATGAAAAACCAAATTCAAATCTATATTCAGTAATGCTGAATGATGTAGTCAAGAGTTTATAGCCAACCAATTTAAGTGCAATTGCCAAACATACAATATCAACCCCTAAAGAAAATAAAACTTTCTTCTATTCCCAAGACAAGAATTGAACTTTAGAAACCATTTTCCTTCACATGAGGACTCACAAAATTTCTTCTAAAAAAGTATAAACCTAAATTTCTAAAGAATCATCACAAAACTACTATACACTTCTCACCAAGAGAAGGAAAATAAATGAGACTGGTCAAAAAATTTAAAACATAATTAAAAAAATGGCAGAGAAAAATGAGCTTTAACTCGGGGGATATAACACAAGAATCTGAATGACAGTTTCATGAAAATTTGGTGCCATAGAAACCATTTGATCCTGGGACTGAAATAGGTCTAGGTGGAGAAAAGCCAGGTTGCAAAACTGGAATGTGGTTTTGAAATGCAAAGTTTTGTTGTTGCGCGCTTGTTATGACAGATGAAGGCATAACAACTGGTATTGCTTGGCTAAATGTTCCACCTGTTTTTGAAATATAGAACAATTAGACAAAAAGAAATGCATATTATATTTGTTATTCAATTTGGATGTAAGAATTCAATTATGTTTCATATCAAAAGGGAAAGTGCAAATGAGTTTCTTTATGACATTAGCGTTTGGAATAGCTTATTTTCAGGAAATGTCACTTTCCTTTTGGTAACTGCTGTAGAGCACATTTGAAAAGAAAAACAAATGCAATAAAAAGATGTCATATTGTTACCTTGATGCTTTGGAAATTGGACGTGATTCATCAGGGGGCGGGTTGGGAATGGAGCCGTTGCACCATGAACCAAATCCTTCAATCACAAGTAGAAAGACTTAGTTATGATGATCAAATTAATAAACATTTCTGCAGGGAAGGAAATGCTTTGTACTATAGATTTGGCCGACCATGGAATTATAAAATATAGAAAAGTTAGCATAACTATTGGTTCAGTTTACAAATAGACACATCCATACATTTTCACAGAAATCATATCCCTTTATAAGGATCCATAGAATACTTGAAAATCAGCACCACTCTTATCATCTGATTGAGAATGACTTTTATTATTATTATTATATTATATATTATACCTAGTACAGCTATCTCTATTTTATGAGATTTGTACAGGTGAAATAGACCCGTAATTTAGGAAAATATTAATAGATCTTGGTCAGCATTATGTGAATTCAACTCAGAAATAGTATTCAGTAAAAGATATCTTTCAACTTGATAACAGAGTTCTCTCGATTTGGAAGAATCTGTTTCAAGATCAAAATATCTGATAGCATTTGTCTTCCTTGCTTCTGCCCTATTATAGCTTGTTCACCCCTTCAATGTATCATGTTTTTCCAGATCAAAATAAAAGCCTAAGCTGCAAGAAAACCTACTGAAACAACCAAAGACAGTGCAGCCTAACTCCAAAATCCCACTGCCATACCTTTTACTTGCTGGTTCATGCAAGTGAACTTCACTGCATGTGAGTTCACACAACAAGCTTCTAGTGGCATGTAGTGGTTTGTCCAGCCACCATTCATGATACGGTTTATCCCACCATGCTTGACTTAGTGTCATGTACTCGTATTGGCAACCGTTGCCAGGCTGGCAAAGTGCGTCCAGTCCAATTCTTGAGGTCTCTTTTACCTTTGGTCCATAAGAGTCTCAAGTTTTGTATCTTTGGGTGTGTTGTCAACATTGTTTAAAACTTGATCATTATGCTAACGAATATATTTCTTGGGTTGTACTCACCCTCAAAATTGTCGCTCCATTGCCTCTATGGAGCGACAATTCATGATACGGTTTATCCCACCATGCTTGACTTAGTGTCATGTACTCGTATTGGCAACCGTTGCCAGGCTGGCAAAGTGCGTCCAGTCCAATTCTTGAGGTCTCTTTTACCTTTGGTCCATAAGAGTCTCAAGTTTTGTATCTTTGGGTGTGTTGTCAACATTGTTTAAAACTTGATCATTATGCTAACAAATGTATTTCTTGGGGTGTACTCACCCTCAAAATTGTCGCTCCATTGCCTCTATGGAGGTCACGTTCAATGATAAGTCTTTCTTCTCTAGTGCCCAAGTTCAGGGGGGAGAGTATTCCTATGTCACACTCATTCTTACAAAACCGGCTTGTAAGGTGAGGGGTGTCACTCTATATAAACTCTTTCAACGCTCTATCTCCAACCAATATGGGACATGGGATCTTCCCAATACTAAGTCTATTAACCAACAAACTTATCAGCACTTTCCATATCTTAACAGAACACTCTATATAAACTCTTTTAACGCTCTATCTCCAACCAATGTGGGGCATGGGATCTTCCCAATACTAAGTCTATTAACCAACAAACTTATCAGCAAGTTCCATATCTTAACGGAACATCACAAATCTTATATCAAATACAGAAGAAACCCAAATTTGCCAACATTTAGTCCGGTTATCTGAACTTAGTAAGCATTGAAGGTATTGGTTCTCCTACCCTTTCTCTTGATACCTTAGATATGCTTTTAAATGTTTCTACTAACCAAAATGAACAGCCTATTGCTCTGAGAAAAGGAAACATGGTTTGATTACCTACAAATATTTTGTAGCAGTAGTAGAGTTTCATTTCTTCTCTATACTCAGAACCTTACAATATTCCTAATAATAACAAGCCACCTTCATTTTCCCAAGAATATATGATTTTGATGTCCTTAAGGGAAATAGGAAATTAGGTTGTAAGACTGCCACTGTACGGTACCCATCAAATTATCATGGGATTGGAAATGATGAAGAAATTCTTACAGTTGACAAAGCTCAAAATCAAAAGTTAGTGCGAAAATGAAGTATTGTACACATATGTCCAAGCATATGCAATTGGTATTGTAAGCCAAATCATGTATGACTTGAGAGTGAGACATTTATAAGCAGTGTAGAATTTTACAAACCTTGAAGTTTATACCTGGCAGAGGACTACTATTAAAAGAAAGGTGGAGATCCATCTATGGAAGTGTTTATACCGATGTTGGCTATACAAGATCAGTCACAGATGGGATTCAATTTCTGGCTAATGCATGTCCTTGGACAGAAACTCTTAGAATTTGGGTTGGGTCTAACTCATCTCTACAAAACCGGCTTATAAGGTGAGGATTGCCCCCACTTACATACACAACACAGGCCATATCTCTAATAAATGTGGGACTAAATCCACCCCTTCAAACACACCACAATAATGTGTTGGAGGCTGCATCGAAGGCAAGCTAAATGCTGCAATTTAGGTGACTAGGGGCAGACCGCAATGAAGGCGGAAATTCCACAGAAACTTAGGTGCGCTGAGGAGTATAAACATAATGTAGTAGGCAAGTCAAGCACATAAGTTGAGTTCTGAGCCATAACGTTGGGAATTTGTGAACTACTATGGTTGAACATTGTGTTGGAGGACTTACGAGATGTACATGAAATTAGCGGAAGCTAGTGTTTAACAACAAATCAGACACTTGCATTGCACATATTCCAGTCAGCATGACATGACAAAGCATAGGGAGAGACATACACTTCATCAAAGAGAAACTAGACAAGGGTTTGATCACTACAACTTATGTTCCCTCAAGACATTAATTGGCAGGTGTATTGAATAAAGGACTTTGCAAAGCGTAGTTTTAGAACCTAATTAACAGACTGATAATGAAAGATACTCATTAACCAACATGAGAAACATTGGTGGGATTTTTCATCATTGTTATTCCTTGTGCAATTATCATTAGTTATATTATGAAAACACAATTGCATATGAAATTCAGTTCAATAGTATTGTGTACAAATCATCTTTTAATTTTTTATCCACTGTGAATTTCCTAATGTTCTATAAGACCTTCTATATAATATAGAAACAAAAGCATTAGGAAAATAATAGTGCAGAGCCAAACTAAGCCTAAGGGCTCTAACAATCTACAGCTGACTGTGCTGAGTCAGCACAGTCCAACTGAGATAAATAGTCAGCTATTCAGCTTGTTGTAATGTGTAACTAACTTCACACAGAAAAAATAACAGAAAAATGCAACTCTTTCTCTCCTTTATCTTTCTTCGATTTCTCTCTTCCTATTACTATAGAAGAAATTTCTTTCAGTTTTGGCTTAACTTTTATAAGACAAACTGAAGAAACTCCTTAGGTGAAAAGGGCTATAGACATGCTATCTTACGTGGGAAACTTGTTGAACATAGACTAGCTGGGTGGATCGTCCAGCCATAACCTGCACTCAGAAAAAAAGACAATATCTCGTGGGAACGTGTGATTCCTCCTAAACCAATTAATAGCTTTTAAAGAAGAAATATTAAATTAGATAGATGGCAGGCACATAATATCTGTGTACTTACAGCAGGAGAGCTTGATTGCAAATAAGCAGGTTCAGATAGAACTGGAGTGTAATGTGCAGCATACTGAAGAGGTTGTGTCCTATGTGCCAGTTGACCAACAATCTGTCGCCAAAGAAATCAAAAAATGACAAAAATGAGTTCCTAAGTAAATGTTTTTTGACAGTACCTGTGTAGCAAAGAAACATTCTCATGCAAACAAGAGAAAGAATATCAGTAAATTTGTTAATACATACAGGTTGTGAAAACTGAGAACCACTGCCAGCATTTCCAACTGTCAAATTGCCATACTGTGAAACCTTAACAGGCACAGAAGGTCGAGAAGCAAAAGTATTGAATCCAACTTCAGGTTGAAGAGTAGCAACATGTACTGGAGGAGAGCTATTTGGCATGTAAACCATATTTGGAGCATGAGGGCTATTTGGTATGTAAACCATGTTTGCAGTTGTTGGCAAAGCAGAAGGTGCTGAAATAGGATATACAAAAGACGGGGAGAAAATCTGGGCAGCTGGGTTGAGCTTAAATTCCTATATGAATGTCATAGAGAAAAAGTTAAAGGTATATCAACAAGAACTAAACAAAAACCATATTATATCAAAATTGGCATCGGCTATTTATCATGCTGCTACGTAAATGAAACTAAAATCTGTTAAAAATTAGATTAGTACTCTTAACTTTATAAATGATGGGGACGAATCTAAGGAGCAATAGAGGTGTTGAAGTTATTTGTTTTAGATAAAAAATAAAAAATAAAGCGGGGAAAAAGAATAAATGCTTGAATGTTATAGATAGTAGTTTGGTAGTAATTTGATACATAAGACTAAATATTAATCCTTGTTTACAAGGATCCAATACTTCAAATGTTAAATAAATACGGAAACCATAAAACAAATTATAACAATATCTTAAGTAATATAAAAACTAATCCTAAGAGATAATCTAAAAGTATGAAGTGATCTTATGACATAAATTATAACAATATCTTAAGTAATATAAAAAACTAATCCTAAGAGATAATCTAAAATTATGAAGTGATCTTATGACATAAATTAAGATACTACAATATAATATAAAGATATTATAAGATATTATTTTCTAATATTCTAACAAGATCAAAATTTAATAGATCACCCATTCAAAATGTTTAAGAGATACTATAGCTAACTTAGTATTAGGAAGAAATATCGGATGTATGAACTTTATTTAGCATACATTTCCAAAAATGACTTTCAGTTAATAAGATGCATTAAATAGGGCACAAATGCATCCAATGTGCTTTGTCATGACAAAATAAACCCTCCATCTACGTCCTTTTTTTATCAGGAACTGTATTGCCAGCATTTGTTGATGGAAGCTCAACTGGTTTATTTACCTTTGCATTTCTGGTACAATCTGTACCCCTTGGAGCAGATTTTTCAATAATTTTTGCTGGAACATTATGTGACGCCTCGCTGAGATCTTCACTTAGAGTGGAATGTGTAGATGTAGAATCTGGTGAAGTAGACCTTTCCCTACCATGAGCATTGGCTTTATCAGCTTTAACTTGGCCAAGACATGTAACAACTACAATGCAAGCACATAAGAATTGATAAGGGAACATATAATTATAAAAGAAATGTTTCTCATTTAGTGCTAAGAAGAGGGGATTCAATTAATGCGAGGTGAGATCATAGGAAATGGCTAGTTTTGAGAGAAACAGGTCTCAGCAAACTAGAAAATATAGGGGTGACATTACGTAAAACTCTTGGAAGAAAACAATGTTAACTTTTCCTATGTATACTTTGCATAAGGGTATCCATAAGGTGGAAAAGGATCCAAAATAACATGCCGTACGGCCAGGGACGGATCCAGAAATTCTAATTAGTGGGGGCAAGTTTTGTTTACTATAGATTTATATAAAAATAAATTTATGATCATTATTTTTTTTCTATCCTTATGATTCTTATCGATATGGATAAAAATAATAGAAGCTACAAAAATTTTAAAATTATTTATAATTTTTTTATTTGTTTGAATAAATAAATAAGAATGGCAGATAAAATAATTTAAATAATTTTTTTTTAAATTACTACGATCAAACTTGTTATCAACTTTATAAATAATATTTAATATTTTGTTGAACCAAAAAAATTAAGGATTGCAAAACAATACAGAATTGCCAAAACAGGATATCTAATTTAATGGGGGCAATAATTAATAACTAATGGTATTAATATAAAATTATTGATTATTTACTCAACAAATTATATTAAGTGGGGGCACCTGCCCCCAATTTGATACATGTAAATCCGTCCCTGCATACTGCACATTGTTCAACATACAAAATTTGTTGAAGTTCGCAAACTAATAAATGTCCACGAAAGTTATAAGTTATGCTTGTGCCATTTCCATCAATATTGACTGTAAATAATTTTACATGAAACAGAGATCAGAGAAATCCAACTCACTTTCATGGCATGAATCAGGGCTTTGAATCTTTTCATCCTGTGGAAAATCACAGCTTTAGAATTTTTTAAAAATAATCAAACCACCAAAAGTGCAGCTATGCATAAGTCAACGTACATTTTTTTCACTATGAAATTCAAACTTCTGCCTGCAGTCATCAGTCTTCCCTTTTGAGTTATTATCTCCAGCTTGTCTGTCAATAGAAAGTTGGCAGGGAACAGAAGGGCAAAAGAAAATAATGTCATAAATCTGCATTTTCTGAAATCATATATATTACAAATGCAATAATGTAACAAGTCCATCATACTTTATCTTTTTCTTATGGAAAATAGAACTGTATAGTGAAATAGTTCTATTCACTTTTGATATTTCATCTCCTTAAGTTGGCTAACAGTAAGAAGAGAGGGTGAGGGACATGGTAAGGATGAACTCTAAATTGATATTTGAATATGCTAAGTGGAATGAAATAACATTTCAAAAAAAAATGTATATCTAACATATGTAGAAAAGTGCTATCTAAATATCCATTTTTAAGTCAAAATAATAAAAAAATACTGCCAATAAGTACATGATACAGGAACCCTATTTGCCCAGGAAAAGAAAAAATACCATTGGGTAAATAAAGAATTAGAGAAGAATTCCTACTTTCTTTTGTTCTATTCACATTATTTTTAACAAACTGGTTATATAAATATGTTGTAAATAAAGTCTAAATCTTAGTATGTGAATGTGTTAACTATACACTACCAAAGACTGCCATACAAAATGACAGCATTTGATAAATGAAAAATTAAATTTGAACATATTACAAAAGAGCAATTTCAATCTTCTTACTTGAGTTGAACAATCAATACACATACATCTAATACCATTGGGAAACCACCCTACTAGTAATTAACAAAAACAAATTTGCATGCTGGCGGGTGGGACACAATCAAGTCACTTGACATTCCAATTTGTTATGTAAAAGTGTCCTACATTATTTTTTATCTTTCCCTTTTGTGAATCCACGATGTGTATGATAGAAACCAACTGATATACAAAAAGAAATAGGGAAAATCCTTTTGAATTACAGAATAAATCGCAGAACTTGCTTAACAATTTCATGTTGGGGTAGGTGCTTAATCAGATTTATTAGTATGAGAAAATCATATCAAAAGCTAAGACAATTGACAAGCAGTAAAGACACAGTCAATGCTTCCTTGGCGGTATGAAACTTAATAACAAAATAACTTGCCTATGCTTAACACATATCTCTGTCCATTTGAATGAATTTGATAAAGACAATACCTTGATTGATTAACCTGTTCTACATCCATTGAGCGGTTCTCGGAACAACAAACTCTGGGTGTAATTGCTTCCTCATCCTCGCCAGTTATTTTTCCATTATCACCATCCTTGGGAAGCGTTACTCCCTACGCACAAAGTCATGTGTACCTTAACCTTAAGCACATAGTTATATTCTAAGAAGATATGTAGTCATAAAAGATACATTGCATGGACAAATGGCTTTACCTTAGCAATGACCTGCACGAGATCCTTTGATTGAACTACTAGTGTATCTATCAAGGCCTCTTTTCCAACATTGCTGTGGCCATTTCCCTTCTTGGTCATCCTTGCTTGCTTCAAAACAATACCTAAACACGCAGCAAAGTAAGTGAATGCTGATGAGTTTTTAATTATATAACAGATTATAAAATTTAAATGTATTAGACAATTCATAAAACACGTGCCAGACAATTCAGATAAGTATTTCATAAAAAAATTATTTTTCTTTGCTTCAACACACCTTATACATTTCATGAACAAATTTCACACTCTTCTAATAGGGTTAAACATGTAGATTGAAGCAATATTATCAATGAAAGAATCAAACATATTAATTTGATTAGAATATTTTTAAATCTTTAAATAACATATGGATGAAAGAAACTCAAATACTATCAATATGTAGATGGGTCGATGTCCGATATTTTTTTACGTTATTGATGTCGGAGTGTCCGTGTGTGTCCCAGTGTCCATTCTACATAGTATATAACGCAAACAATTAGCTTTGTTATTAAACTTGCTCGTTCCGACCGTTATCTCGACGGAACAGCAAAATCAAGAAAACCGCACCAGGTCGTGTCGTTCCGTCACATATGGGTCACTCGGCTGGAACGAGTGCAATAATGGGATTGGGTTCAGAACAACGTCGCGTCAAAGCGGCCGCTCTGACCGTGTCAGTCGTAAATGATATTACCCTTAAATTTTTAAAGATAACACGGTTATTTTATTAAATTTTATTGGCATTTGCAAATTTATTTTGCTCAAGACTGCTAACTTTTATTTCTTAATAGAAATACTTCATGAACTTTGATTAATTTATTTTAGTTTTTTGACAATTATATGTGTATTAATATTAACTATACTAATATCCGCATCACTTAAAAATCGACTGTTCTACTTCCCGCTCCCGCTCCCGTTCCGTTCCATTTTTATAGATGGACGTGATGTGTCGTGCCGCTGTCCGAGATTGATAACATAGACAATTAGTAGTTAGTAATTTAGAACATATGAATTTTTCGATTGAATTGCTTACTCAATTTCTAAGATTCACCTCGACAACTGGAGTCACACAAAATGAATGAATCGCAAAAACTATCAACTGTCTTAATAATAAGATTCTATTATTTGGATTTACATATAATAGATGGAGTGAAATGGAACATGAAGGAATTCATCCCATCCTATTCCATCTAATTCTTCAATTTCCATTCCATTCCATCAGGTTTGGGCAGGTTTGGGGTGTATGTAATGAAATTGTTCCGTTCCGTCAAATTATCAAAATACACAAACAATAGAATGGAATAGAATGAAATTTATGTTCCATTCTGCTCCGCTCCGATTCATTCCATAATGTTCCATTCCGATCTATTCCATCAATCCATATAGAGCCTTAAGGTTTAAGCAAAATAGGTTACGATAACACCAAATAGAGTTGGGGGAAACAACAACAACAACAACAACAAAAACTCCATGATTGTTCAAGTAAGCTAACACTAATCATGAGAATTATACAAATTATACAAAAATATCACAACCTAATAGAGCTATTGAGGAAATCATTACAGAAAACAACTTTCCCATGAAAAAATTGAATAAACAAACGAGAGAGAAAGAAAGTACCGAAACGGTCATCAACAGAAGCAGTATAGAAGATTCCAGAATACACAGAACCATCTTTCACGTGAACATCAACTGGTAAACCAATGATATTCATAGTGAAAACTAGCATTGCATCACTCAGTGATTCACAATTCATTGATGAAAAAACAGTTTGATCCTTCGTCACCAAGCTCTTGTTTCTGTAACCCATCGCAAATCGGTTCTTCTTCTCTTTTCTCTCTAGAAGCTTCTTCTGCTGCTGATGAATTTCGCTGTGAATGATCGAATGAGAAGAGATCTGAAAGCTGCAAACGAGAATGAATATACTATTGTGAATTTGTGACTTGTTTTTTCTACAACCTAAATTACAAATTCATGTTTTATTCAAAAAAATATATATAATTAATATTTGATTTTATTTGATGATTTGTAAAAAAAAAAAGGTAATTTATTAACTTTTATTAAAAAATATTTAATAACTTTAATTGATATTCGTATTATTACTACTCTTCTATCCGCGCACGAACAACAATGTTCGCGCGCGAAATTATAACTTTTATTATTTTAATTTTATTTTAAATTAAATATTTAAACCGCCATGTAAGAATTAATAAATAAGAGAAATTAGAATTTTAAATAAAAAATTGAAAAAAATTAGAAAAAATTTATATATATATATATATATATATATATATATATATATATATATATATATATATATATATATATATATATATATATATATATATATATATATATATATATATAATGATGTAAAGTTTTACAATATATTACAATAATTTATTATTATAATGTTACTACTCATTATGATAAAAGTTAAATGTATTTAAAGATCTCATTGTGATTGTTTGTCAAAATAATTTTGTTTTGAATTTTATATTTTTTACTTTAGTATTTGAAAAATTAATTTATATTAAAAAATAATTTTATATAGAATATTTAATTTTGACTTCTTTAATATTGAGATTTTATTTTTATTTTTTTTGGGCAGATGGCTTAAAAGCACAAAAAGATATTATATATTAACAATTCTTTTACAAGTCTTTCCAATCAAGTTTCTCTTATAATGCCTAATAAGACTAATATGACATTAATGGTAATTAATTCTGGTCTGATTAGGATGAGTATAAATTAAATTATTTTTATTATTTTTTAGACCAATTTTGGCAATCACATTTGCACGCGTATTCGCTTTCTGGTATATCTTCTTCCAACGAACAACATTCAATCTAACCGATGTTTGTCTAATCTGTATCACCAAGTTTGTCACCTGACAATAAAGTTTCCCCGGATTCGTCATCAGCTAAAAGATATCACTACTATCCGTTTGAATTTTAAACCATTGCACCCCTTGATCAAGTGCCATATTAACTCTTTCTCACACACCCCATAATTCCGCATGAAGACTCTGGCATGTACCTAATGTCTTCGAGAATCTTGATATCAACTTTCCCTCAGCGTTGCACAACACTCCACTGCAACCCGCACTGTCGTTGCTTGCCATTACTCCATCTACATTCAGTGCCATCCAATTCACTTCATGGGGATGCCACTTGATAAGCATCACTCTTGTTCTTATAAAACTCATGATGTGCAGCTTCTTGCTACTCTTGTACTGTTGAACGCTAGCCAAGATGTGCTTATCCAATTCAGCAGGCATAACATATTGATGATCATTATGAACTTTTTGGTTACGCCAGAACCATAAAGTGTAACAAGCTTGAGCCCAAATATCTCTCAAATTATTACTATATCCGTTCAGATGATTCCAACCCATCAAATTCGAATCAATCCAAGCATCCCTATTAGCAGAGAAAAAATCAACAGCATGTTTATCTTGGACCAGAGAAAGCTGCATCGACCTAGCTATGATACACACCCTGAGAACATGGAGGATAATCTCCTCAGCAGTAGGGCAATGAGTGCAATAAGGGTTTTCCAAGCCTCTCCTATGTAGGAAAAGTTTAGTCTTGACTCCCCCGTGCTATTGAGATTTTATTTGAATCAACGAAATGTGACTAATTGAAATGGGATCGAATGAAATAGAATATAATTTTATTGTTGGAATTAGTTAAAAGCATATGGTATAAGGCAAAATAAAGTGTTATATATTGCATATCATTTCTTCACTTATCACCATTTTTTTATTCTTTGATTTGGAGATGACTTCATTCTATTTTAAAATATTTAAACAAAAAAATTTTAAAATATTTAAACAACAAATACTTTATATTATGTTCCATTTGTTTTAAAATATTAAAATATAGTCTAAATACATATCACATGAATCAATTTTAATATAAGTTAATTTTATTTTTAAAAAAATCAAAGATCAAGACTGCTCTAGAATCCTATTATGTGTTTGAACCAATAGTAGATCAAGAGTTCTGGCTTGTCTCTTAGGTGCTTAGTGTTTCTTCGGTGTTCTATGCGAGCTGATTTTGGTGAAAGTGGGTATAGTCTCTTAGCTTTAACCTGATTCTCTTTGGGTGGTGCTCTGGTGTGTAGGTGTTTCTCGAGCCTTTGCTTATCTTCACCTCGATTGATTTTAGGATTGCTTTTTTGTGTGTTCTGCTTTTGCTTTTGTTATACAGTTTTCTTTGTTTTGCTTTATTAGTTTGTTACTCCTTGTGCCATTTTTTTTTGTACTTCACCGGGTTGTTTTGTCTGTATTATTAACAATATTTTATCATTAAAAAAAATCCCAGATTAAAACCAAAGCTATAATTTTTTAATAAAAAGCTATATATATATATATATATATATATATATATATATATATATATATATATTTGTAACAATCAAAACTAAATATTTTTTCATAAAGATTAAAATTCAAAAGAGGTGGAATTACACGAGTAATTACCTATTTAAAATAATTCATGTTTGCAATATGGCCAATATGTTTTGGAATATGATAGATCTAATGTTGCATAAGAGATAAATGATAAAAACAACTTTTCTTCTTAGCTTTCATTAAGCTTCACTTACAATATATAGTAGGGTTTCTAAATATAAATGGGCCTAAAGCCACTTAATTCAATGACATAAAATAAAGAGAAAAGATGAACTAATAAAAACACCTCCCTACTTAACAATAAAAATCCTTTAACCAAACAGATTGGACTTTTTTTCTAATGGGCCTAATCTTTTGCTTATCAATACTCAATGGCCCAATGAGAACCTTGTCCTCAAGGTTCATAGAAGAAGAAGTGGGTGGGATGGTGAAGGGACTTGGGCCAAAGGAAGCATGTGGGCGGCCCGCTGAGGTTTCAAAAGTAGGGTTTACTGTAGAAGGGAAATGAGCGGTAGTGTGTTGAGTGGGATACAGGCTGGTGTTTTCTTGGGCAGTGGGGAATGATGGGAAAAGTGAAGATGGAGTGTGGGAAGAGGCAAATAGACGTTGGGAAGCAGAAATGGGGGCCACATGAGTTTGGGAAACAGCTGGAAAGGGACGCGTATCGGTTGTTGGTTGGACGGACAGTTTCTTGAAAGTACCACGCGTGGGAAGCCCAATGATAGATTCACTTGTGGGTACTTGATGCACTTTACTCCTCACATTATGAGATACATTCATTTTGTTCTTTGTCATCGTAAACACATCTCTCTCTCACACACACACACACACACATTTTTTGAAAACTCTTCATCTTTTTCATTTGAATGACGCAGTCAGAAGCCGCCCAAAGGAATAGCAATCGCTAAACCTTGAATGAAAACAGGGTTGCAAGCGCACACCCTATAGATAAGCTCCGGAGTCCACCAGGAATAAATAAAACTTTGGATTCTATTATGATAAAAGAGATAATCCTTATGGCCTTGCCAAAGGTTTTTAAATACAGAAAACAAATAAACGCTATTGGGCCTTATAGGCCTTTAATCCAAAAGAAAATTAAATGAAACAAATAAAATAGAAATTGCTTAAATATTAAAACTAAAATTGCTTAAATATTAAAATGCTTTCTGACGTGCAGTTTCTTCTTTGATACGCACAATCCTCCTACATCACTGAAGAAAAGGAAAATGGCTCAGCGTTTTCTTCCATGGCCTGATCCAAACGAACCTGACTACCCTCAACCATATGTTGTAAGACACTTGTGTTATTTTCTCTTCGATATCCCTTGTTTGTCATCTCCTCTTTGTTGTAGTTAACTTGTTTGGGCTTGTCTTTTGGAACAGATCATTGAGAAACAGTGGTGGATATGGATCGAGGTGGCGACCAAATGGAGTTTGGAGGGTCTTCAAAATTGTTACTTGCTTGTTGCATGGGAAGCGGCCGAAATTTTCTGGTTTGGTTGGAACCAAAATATGGTCGTAGCAAGGAAACATGAACCACCGGATGAACGCGCAAGGACGATGGAAGATCTAACATGTAAGCAACCTCCCCGACATGTTTGATGACTTTAAACGGTCCGAAATAACATTTTGATAATTTTTCTAATATTCTTCTTTTTACAGTGATTTGACGATACGGCTGAAGCTTGAGTAACACAAGGTCGCTGGGCTGAAAGGTAAAGTCCACTTTGTGCTTATTAGCTTGCTTTTCCATGGACACTCTGCTTTTCGCGATATTCTTCTTTAGGACTGTAATGATTGCTTGATGTTGTTTCAGAGAATCATCGAGCGGATCAAGTGATGAGTTTTCTTCTAAATAGGCTGGGAGATTTAGGGGATCACGACCATAAAGAGCCCGGAAAGGTGTCATCTGAATCGCTGAGTGAAAAGATGTGTTATACCAAAACTCCGCCAGATACAAGAACTTGTACCAACGTCGGGGTTTGATCAGCTGTCGCGCACGGATCAAAACGAGTATTTTAAAACGGTAGTATAGAGACAATGGCTCGAGTCGTATCGCAAGGATTCTTGATTATTACCAACCAATTGGAAATCGATTTAAAAGGGGGGTTGTTTCATGTTCAATTATAAAAATGAATTATAAAATAAGCTGTTATGAAATAAGTGATTATAGCAAACAGATTCACTGACTCGGTTCTTACCAATCATCGACTGCTAATATTACAATCTCCTAAGCGGAATGTCTATCCTATTTGATTATAATATCAATCAACAAGCGTGATTGACACTATGAGAAACATGTTCCTATTGTCGGATTAAGCATACGGTTATGAATCATGCAAATTAACAATTAAGCAAAGTCAACCGCCATTAAAATTGGGAACATATATCAATCAAATTAAATCAACAATATTATATGAAAATCGAATTAAGCAAACAACAATCTTATAACATAGCTAAAAGGAATCGAAATTAAATTGTAAATATTATAACAACCTCAAAGTTTGGAACCTAAGTACAGTAAATCCGTCCGAAGGTGTTTAGTTCTCCATGAATTCTTCAAACGTAAGAAAGTTTTCGTGAATAGTGTAAAGTGTGAACAATACCGCGGCTAGACCTAGGTACCTAGAAAGAATCAGCTATAATCGTTTATGACCCAACTGGGTCAAATTACAAAACCCAGTCCCACTACTAACAACCCAAAACTGAAAATAAACTAGTGCTGCAGCTTCAAACGTAAATCTAGAAAATATAGGCTCCGAATATGAATTTGACTCCAACACGAAAGTCATAGCTCTATCTCTCTCTCTCTCTCTCTCTCTCTCTCTCTCTTATCTTTCCGGTGATTATTAGAACGCCTCAATCGGATTTCTGGAACTCCAGTTATGATCGTTTCCGTGAAAGCTGCTAAAGCTGACAAATAAGTACGAAAATCAATTTAAGGCAAAAATAAAGTAACATATAAAAACATAGTAAAACATAAGAATAACCAAAATAAAGTAAAGAAATGCCTAAGTAAAAATATAGGAGAATGTGCATCAAGATGCACTGATCAAATTCCCCCATACTTGAACTTTTGTACTCCGAGCAAAATTAAGAATTCAAAACAATGAAACTTAAAAACGAACAGAGCATGCAAACTCAAAGTTTATCAGGGCACAAAGTGAGTAATTCAATTAGAGAGAATACTCACACTTGTAGCAAAATAACCAACAAGAAAGCATGCAAATTCTATTTATTTTTGTTTAAGAGGATAAACAAACAAACACAAAAGGAAAACAAAAACAAATAGGGAATTCCCTCCCCCACACTTAAAACAAGCATTGTCCTCAATGAAAGGACATAGTTATTAAAGTTGAGGGAGAGGATAAGAACTCCCTGATCAAGTTGCAGTATAGTTGGCGCTTCCAAAGAAAGCTCCTCGATGGTTGCATCGTTAGGTGCCGAACTTTCATGAAATAGCTTTAGGCACTGCCCATTGACCTTGAAGAATTTTTCAGTACCTGCACTTTTAATTTCTACTGTACCGTAAGAGAAAACATTAGTAACAACAAAGGGGCCAATCCATTTGGATTGAAGTTTCCCAGCCATAAGCTTAAGGCGGGAATTAAACAGTAAAACTTGTTGGCCCACAGAGAATTCCTTCCTATAAATCATCTTATCATGGAAGTGCTTAGTTTTCTCTTTATAAATCCTAGAGCTTTCATAAGCTTCTAGACTAAGCTCTTCAAGTTGTTGTAATTGGTGTTTTCTTTCAATACTTGCTTGTTGCATCTCCAAATTATAAATTTTTACCGCCCAATAAGCATGGTGTTCTATCTCTACAGGAAGATGACATGCCTTACCAAAAACAAGTCGATAAGGAGACATCCCAATGGGTGTCTTGAAGGCTGTTCTTTGAGCCCAAAGTGCGTCTTCTAGACGACGGCTCCAATCCTTCCTGTTCGGCTGCACCATTTTCTCTAAAACCTGTTTGATCTCCCTATTTGAGATCTCAACTTGCCCATTAGTTTGTGGGTGATATGCAGTAGAGACTTTGTGCACAACTCCATACTTCCGGAGTAAAGCTTCCATGGTGCGGTTACATAAATGAGTTCCTTTATCACTTATGATAGCTCGTGGTATTCTAAACCTGCAAAAGATATTAGACCTGATAAAATCTGCAACAACTCGAGAATCATTAGTCCTAGTGGGGATAGCTTCCACCCACTTAGAAACATAACCAACAGCGAGTAAAATGTACAAAAAACCAAATGATACAGGAAAGGCACCCATGAATTCGATTCCCCATACATCAAATACCTCACAAAAAAGCATAGGCTGCTGAGGCATCTCACTCTTGCGAGTGATATTTGTACCTGCTATTTGGCACTCTTTACAAGTGCGGTAAACCTAATATGCATCTTTAAAAACAGTAGGCCAATAAAAACCTGAGTCTAGGACTTTTCTTGCAGTCCTTTGAGGGCCAAAATGTCTGCCGACTTGATATGCATGAGAGAAATTCAAAATGGATGTAATCTCATTGTCGGGAACACATCTTCTTATTACTTGATCACTACCAAACTTACAAAGATATGGATCATCCTAAACATAATATTTGGCATCACTCTTGAGTTTGTGAATTTGTGTCGTGGATGCACATGTAGGAAAAACACCAGTAACAAGATAATTAACGATATCAGCAAACCAAAGAGTAATACCATGCACAACTAAAAGCTTCTCATCAAAAAAGTCATCTTGGATGGGAAAAAGATCTTCATCTCTATCTATTCTGCTCAAGTGATCAACCACTAAATTCTCAGCTCCACTTTTGTTTTTAATTTCCACATTAAACTCTTGGAGCAGCAACATCCACTGAATCAATCTCAGTTTTGCTTCCGGCTTCTTCAACAGGTACTTTAAAGTTGCATGGTCAAAAAAAACAATAACCTTGGAACCTAGCAAATAAGATATGAATTCGTCAAGAGCAAAAACAATGGCTAGAAGTTCCTTTTCAGTGGTAGTATAATTTGACCGTGCAACTTGTTTGGCTGATGCTCCTGGTCCCTCTGGATTCCTTCGGGACTTTGAAGAAAGCTACTTCTATCCTATCACCATCTGGAAACCTTTTGAAGAGAGTCTGTTGATGAGCTTGAAGAAGTGCATCCTCTGGCTATGGTTGTGTGGAAGCCTCAATACAATGTTCTGACTGGCGACTTTCAGTCTCTATTCAACTGGCTTAGGGAGAATCCCTCTGTTAAAGCACCAAATATGGTATATCCAGAAGTTGAATACCCACCATAACCAGTTGCTCCAACACCTCCGAAAAAATTGGCTGAAATACTTCTGGCTCTTGAAAATCCAGATGTTGAGATCTCTGCTCTTGTTTATCATGAAGATGCTTATGTGTTTGAAGGTGATGTTGAGAAACATCGTGCTGAGAAAATTCCTGTTGAGGAAAATCCTGGAGATGTTCTCATGGTTGAAGCAAATGCTGAGAATCCTCCTCTTATGGACAATAGCTTTGATGCTTCTTCTGTTGGACCTTCTGTCTCTGTTTTGATAAACACTATGAAGGCTCTTCAACAGAATCAAGCTGATTTGGCTACTCGTTTGGACAAGCATGAGGATACTCATGAGGAATTCAGATCCTTCATCAAGGATCAGAAGGAAGACTCTGCTGAGATTAAAAACCTTTTGGCTGTCTTAGCTTCTAAGCTTAGCCAGTCGTAGTTTGTCTTTGGTCTTAGCTTGTTTTCTTTGTTTTTGCATTTGTTTCTATCTCTTCTATCATTTTGTATCTTCTGATATTTTATCAATGAAATTCTATCTTCTTCACTCTGTGTGTCTTTTGCATATGAATCTTTTAATGCTTTTTGATGTTATGACAAAACATGATAATTGAAATTGATTTATTATATCAGTTGCTGGGATTAAGTCTCAACATTCCTAACATTATTTGCAAGTTCTATGTTTTTGATAGTCTTTTGCAGGATTGAAGATATTCTGAAAAAGCTAAACATGAGAAGCAAATACATGGGAAAAGCAATTCTAAGAAGAAACATGTTCTCAGAAATTTGAAGCAAGCTTAGTGCTGTGAAGCTTCAAGATCAGAAGCAAGAAGAATATTCTGACACATTCATGCTCTGATACATTTTAAAATGTAAGAATGCTCTGATACATTCAAGAATATTCTGATACTATCAAGCATGCTATGATTCAATTGATTACATGGAGAAATTCAAAGCTCTGAAGCTGTCCTATGGAAGTAAGAAGCAGAAGCTCTGAATGTTCTGAAGTTCTATGCAAAGTGAAAGTCTCGACTGAAATGAAAAATACTCAGGGAAGTCTTTTATTTATAAAATTCTTTTAGTATTAATTTCAGGGGGGGATTGTTAATCTCAAGGGGAGACATATTCACACACTCTGATTATATGCTTATGCTATAACTGTGTAATTGTCTTTGGTCATCTGATATTCTGGTTACAAATTCATATCAATTATATATGTTTTTGTCATCATCAAAAAGGGGGAGATTGTTAGAACAAGATTTGTTCTGATCAATATTCTATGTTTTGATGATAACATTATATATGAATTTTGTATAAGACAATGTGGTACTCTAATCCTTTGCATTTTCCATTTCAGGAAATACATAAAGAGTATGCACAAATCAGCACTCAGAAGCACTGACTCAGAAGGTTCTGGATGGCTACATCAGAACATGCTCTGGCAAGACATCAGAAGATGGTCAAGCAGAATCAGAACATGAACTATGAAGCATCAGAAGAACATGAAGTCAGAAGCATAAGCACTGAAGTTCTTATGGTATCACACTCAAGCTCTTCAAAGTTAGAAGACAAGAAGATGATCTGCACCAAGTTGTTGACTCTAATATTCAAACGTTGTTATTCACAAACATGAGTTCAGAAGCAAGTACAAGATGATAGGCTATTAAGTCTAATCTCTGACTGACAAAAGGAACGTTAGAAGCTACAAAAGGCAAAGTCAGTAAAAGCAGCAAAAGCATGGCTCGAGGTAGTTGACAAAAGTGTGAAACATTAAATGCAAAGATGTACTATTCATGCAAAGCATTAAATGCAACCCAACGATCATCTTCTCTCAAACGCATATATATAGAAGTTCTGATCAAAAGCAGCATAGAGAACACTTATGCAAAATAATGAAACGCTGCCATAATCAAAGCTCACGAACTTCATCTTCAACCTCCCAAACTCTTGTAATATTTTAGTGAGTGTTAAGCTTATAACTTAAGAGAAATATCACTGTTGTGATTACAGCTTTATAAGAAGCAATCTTACTCTTGTAAACATTTTTTTACATTGTTTGTAAAAGGTTCCTAGAGTGATCAAGTTGTGATTAGTAGACTCTAGAAGACTTAGAAGTTTTCTAAGTGGTGTTTTCCTAGAGTGATCAAGTTGTGATCAGTAGACTCAGAAGTTTTCTAAGTGGTGTTTTCCTATAGTGATCAAGTTGTGATTTGTATACTCTAGAAGACTTAGAAGTTTTCTAAGTGGATAACCATTGTAATCAGTTGGTTTAGTGGATTAAATCCTCTATTGAGGTAAATCACTCTAAGGGGGTGGACTGGAGTAGTTTCTTTAACAACGAACCAGGATAAAAATAATTGTGTTAATTGTTTTTATCTTACAAGTTTTTTGAAGTCACACTTATTCAAACCCCCCTTTCTAAGTGTTTTTCTATCCTTCAAGCGTTACTAAAAGATAATAAAATATTGGCCTACAGAGTCTTCAAAGTCCCTTTAATTAACCCGAAGATTCAAGTCCTTCAGGTTCAGCAAAGGTAAACTCTCAGCTTCAAAAGCATCGAAAGACCCTCTTGAGCGTAACCTTCTAGCTATCCCTAAGTTGACGAACATATGGGATAAGAGTCGTCCATAGGGGAGACAGAAAGGCTTGCCGTGGTGAGAATTCATTATAGCCTCAGTAAGATGCTTGAAGATCATGAGAGGGATGTTGATCTTCCGTTTCTGCAAAGCATAAAGCATAAACTGGATGTCCCACATTGTAACTCGGTGGGAGAACTGACTTTTATTTTTATAAGCAACGATGTTGCGGTGAGCATGAGTCGCCACCGACTTTTATTTTGTCCAATTTTAGGAAAGGTAAAAAGTACAGAAAAAGACCTTTTAAAAAAGAAAACGGGCTCGGGGGGTAAGTTATGAAAAGGGAAGGTGCAAGCACCCTTTTCATCCGTAGTTATCTACGGGCTCTTAATTTGCTTATTTCAATGTTTGTTTGTTTTGAGTTAAAAAAAGGGCGTAAGGACTTTAGCTTAAATGCGTAGCCTTAGTTTTTGAAAGAGTATTGAAAACATGTTTTTTAATTGAGCTAGGCATATTAAGAGCACTACCCTAATAGTTGGTCTTTTTCTTTACTTTTTAAAGTTCCTAGGACTATCCATACTATATAGAAGTAGGTAGTCCTTGTTTATATTGGACGTGTGGGTCATCGAAGGGTCATCGAGGTCATTGAAGGCAACAAGTAGAGGTACCTTTAGCAAGTTCGAAGGGACGATCGTCACTTTTTCGTAGGCAACAACCGTGGGTCATCGAGGGACTTAGTGACGATTTTATATTGAGGGACCTTTGCTATTGGATACATCTATATTCGAGGGACACGACCATTATATTTGTAAGGCAACTGAGAGGGGCGTACCCTAGAGGTGATTGAGTGCAAGTGTATTATTTTCAGATATTTTATCTTGAGGTTACTTGTTAGCTATGTTCAGTTTTAGTCTTTCCATACATGCCTAATTACTAGCAGTTAAATATGTACAGAAAATTAAAGTGCGGAAATTAAATCCTACGCTATTACATGGCCTTGAGAGAGATACATAATAAGGAGGTGCGGAAAGTAAAGACCTAGTTAAAACTATTACAACCCTTAAAAGTTACATCATTTAAGAAAAATAGTGCGGAATGTACAAAGATGGAGTTAGCGAGTGTCCACAATAATCTCAAGTGGGGTACCTCACAAAAAACAAAATGTTAATAACAAAACATAGAATAATGCGTAAGAATGACAAAATATAAATAAATGTAGATGAAGAAATATTTAAAAATATTTAACAATTAATATTAAACTCCTTAGAAGTAAAGTTAAAACAATGTTTTTTGTATTTTTTATATTATATATATCCTGTGTTTTTAATAAAATAAAACTAACATAGATTTTTGTATTTTTTAACTATAGATATATTAGTAATCTAAATTAATTCACTAATACTATTTAAAATTAAGAAACAATTATTAAAATTAGAAGGAAAAAAAAAAGAAAAAAAAAAGAATAAGTTGTATATGGGGTTAGCGCACCACCCTTTCTATGATTCACTAGTCAGAGACCCGTGCTTCCGCACGGGTGATTTTTTTTTTGTGTAGTATTTTTGTAATGATATGAATGATATAAATAAAAGGAATTATGAGCAATATGCATAATTAAAAGGAATTGTTTTACTTGAATAGAGTTAGAGTTTTATTGATTGCTATGTTATACTCCCAATTCTTTGAAAATCGAATATTCATAGGAATTGTTTTGAAATTTAAAAATAAATACTTTAGTTTTTAAATAAAAGTCATTGTTGTTTATATGCATTGTATTGAAAGTGACCCGTAAGATTAAAATTTTTATTATCGTATTCATGTGCTAATTTTGTGTGTAATAAAGAACCATAAAAAATGACATATGAGTTGAAGAAAAAACTAAAATTTTAACAAATGCAAATGTAAATTTTTTAATATAAATGAAAAATATGAAATAATTTACTTAATTATAAATTTAACAATAATTATATAGAAAACAATGATCCACAAAAAAATTTAAGATAAGTTAAGAACACAATAGCAAAATAGGGTGAGGTAATTTAATAATTAACGGTCCAACAACAATTAAAAGAAAATGATATAAATCACTATAGGTTAAAGAGTAAATAAAATTGAGAATTTTTTTAAAGGTATAGTCACATGTGAACATTCCAGAATAATATGAGATAAAAAATTTAAGTCCAATACACCTCTAATAGAAGACTCTTACATCATTTGATAAGACTTGATTATTGCTGATATATAATTATTATAAAATCACTAATAACTAAAAATATTTAAAATAAATATGTAGCAAATCACCGACATGATAAATCTAATACATCTAATAGCTATAAATATTTATAAAATTATTAATAGCTATAAATATTTAAAAATATTTTATTAACTAAAATAAAAAATGGATTATGGTGATAATGACCCGTGAAAATGAAGATATTTTTATTTGAATTTAGTTGAATCTCGTAGCACTTCATGATATTGTTAAATTGAACAAAAAAATTCTTATTTTCAACGAATTTAAAAAAATTGATAATTTGATACTTTTGGTAATAATAAATTAATAATAAGAATGATTTGATATATGATAAAAATAATAAATTAAAAATTAATATAATAAAATTGCAGACATGCAAAATTAAACACGGTATTTACATTATGATTTTAACAAAATATTAGTAAGTTAAATAAACACAATTTTTTATCTCTATTTTTTATTTTATTTTGATTATAATTTTTCTGTTCTTGTCTCTATTTTTCTAATTGCAAATATTTGTATTAAAATGAGTTTGTAGTTTGACAATGAGTTCAAACTACATGCCTTGTACCTCTCCATACTCATTTTACACATTTTTATGTCATAATTAAATATGATTTCCATCATCCATGGCTTACATGTGATGTCATCATTAATGCAATAAAGTTGTAGGAAAAATGTTATTTAATTCGGACCAATGAAAAGCTAACACTTGGGGCATCCAATCAATAAAGTTGAAAGAGTGAATATTTAATTTGTTAGTTACAAAAATGTCCTTTTATTAGTGCAAATAAATTACAATTTATATATATATATATATATATATATATATATATATATATATATATATATATATATATATATATATATATATATATATATATATATATATATATATATATATATATATATATATATATATATATATATATATATATATATATATATATATATATATATATATATATATATATATATATATATATATATATATATATATATATATATATATTCTTCAATTTTTGGATTGAAATAATGATATAGTGGTTTCTTCTTTATAAATTTGCCTAGTAGTTCTTAAAAGAATTTGCGTGCCATTCAAATAGATTCCATCACTTGTTTTTGTTATCATTCACTTATCAAATACTGAAATTTTATTTTATATTTCTGTAATATTCATAAAGCAAGTTGGTTTCACTAAGCTCATTAATGGTGAATATAAAATCTACAATAAAGCAATGTCTCAAAGAAGTTAATTAAGGATGTTAAGACAAGGAAGGTGGAAAGACTTTTTGTAACAGTGGTTATATAAATTCTGCTTTTTCTTCTACTTGACATTGATTTAACAGGCGCGGGGACCAATGATCATAGCTAGTGTGTTAAGGTATATAAAGAGCAACTGGAAAAACAGCTGCACCTGCGGCCACAGCAGTTGAAAAGCAAAAATTGTGCAGAGTTGATGCAGACTATTGCAATTGGAGGCTACAACATCGAGAACTGCAATCATGAAAATTATGTTTTATCTGAAAATCAATGTTGTGTATATGCAAGGTTAGCAACAAAAATATATTGGAAAATCTTATGTATAAATAAAAATCAAATCGTTTATACATCATGATTGAATAATACTTGAAGTTTCAGCAAATGTTCACACTGTTTGAAACTATATGTATACATGCAACATTGATATATATATATATATATATATATATATATATATATATATATATATATATATATATATATGTGTGTGTGTGTGTGTGTGTGTGTGAAACTGAATGTATAAAATATTAAGGCATAGTATAATTTGTTCCAACATGTTATTCAAGACTGTATAATTTACCATTTAGACATAAAAGGATACAAGTCTTATCAAAATGAATTATCAATATGGAATGAATTGCCATTTAGGCATAAAAGGATTTGGCATATAAATGTGACTTCAATGGATGATCCACATTGGTCTAAACATAGTATTAGCAGTTAAGAATGTTCTTTAATAAAATAGAAATGGAAAATATATTCATGTATGCGTAAGGAATAGATAATCAAAATTCTGCAAAAGTTATTGGCCATTATCAAACATGTTTTGAGCTGCAGCAAATTAGATATATTGACGTATACATACAGGTGAATCATTTAAAGAATCATCTTTAACATACACAATATATAACCAGCTTCAACATAACATCAGAACAGAACCAGCTTCAAGATACATCAAAACAAAATCATCTAAAAGAACCAAGTTCAACATACATCAAAACAAAACCAGCTTCAAGAATCAGGTTCAACATATCATCACAACAAAACCAGCTTCAAGAATCAGGTTCAACATATCATCACAACAAAACCAGCTTCAACATACATACAAGTGAAAATCAAGGAGATGAAAACTTATTTAGAAAATAACAACTTGTAAATACAAGTGCAATCAACAACAAACATGAAAAACTACAAAATACAAGTGATTAAAATATAAAATACCAACTTATCTGAAAACAACTTATTTGAAAAGTGATTAAAACATCAAATACCAACTTATTTGAAAACAACTTATTGGAAAATACCAAACCATAAAAACAACCAAAAAATAGAACCATAAAAGAGAACACAACATACAAAGAAGAGTTGCTCAAAAAAATGTAAAGTACCTGGCTTGATGACTAATCCTGGGTTTGACTTGACCAAGAGTTGATTTCCATCAAGATGTGTGACAGTAAATTGGAAAACACAAAGATCACTATAAAAATCACAACTTTAACAACATTCTTAAAAATCAATAAAAAGATGACTATAAAAATCAAAACTTTAAGATAATTTAACAAAATAACTAAGATCCCTATAAAAATCACAACTTTAACAACATTCATCAAAACCAGTAAAAAAGATCACTATAAAAATCCTAACTCTATTTGATAGTATCATCAGTACAGGATATTTGGGAAAATCAACTTACAATAACCAGAACCGAAATTGAAATGTCATGGATTTGGGAAAATCGAAACTTTTCATATGGTAATCTGTATGAAACTTGAACATCATTACACTATATTTGGGAAAATAAAGTCACAATAACCAGATTGGTAACATCAACCAACATGAACAAAATAAATGTAACAAAATGAAGAAGAACCGAAGAAGCAAGATGAAGAAAACATGAAGAAGAAAAAGAAGAGAGAATGGAGAAACTGAGTTGTCTTACCTGTGGAATGTTCATGGCTTTGTTGAAAAAGTCGCAGAATGGAAAGGAGAGAGAGGGATGGAAGCATAATGAATGTAAAAGAGAGAATGAAGGGGAAATATTGAAATTGTGTTTGGTTTTGTCTCCCGTGTAAAAACCTAAATCAAAATTCATTATTACACAATGGTTAATTGGTTGTTAGGAAACAACCAAAAGCAGGTTTGTAAACGTGTAAACATGCCATAAAATTGAAAACTTGAGGAAGCATAAATAACAACATAGAAATATCAATAGCAAGAGCAAACACACAAATACCATCTATTACAAACCATGTTAGATCCAAACAAAGGTATAAGAAGTATGAGTAAAAGCAAACACACAAAAAAGGGTAGAACCAAGATATTGGCAAACGAAAGATGTTGAAAGGTGCGTTTTGTTCTTGGGAGAAAGAGGGTGATATTGCGTGACGAATCGGAATGGTTTATACCTGGTGTTGTCGTTGTTTGGAAAAAGAGGGCGATGTTTGCTATAGGAAGGGAAGCGGGCGGTGGCATCTCTCTCCGGTTGCAAAAAGATGAGAGCACAAATGTTGGTGATGTTTGCAGAGAGAGAGTATTGACACTATATTGGATGGAGGGAAACGAAATGGTCTGAAAAGTAAAATGGGAAAGTACAAAATTTGAAGACATTGACCAATAGAAGGCTAGCAAATGGCATGGCTGATTTTTGAATTTGTTAATTACAGGAAACACCTTTTGGTAGTGTAAAAAATTTTGAGTAGTAGGGGTAAATGGTAATTTTGGGCTACATTTTATTAATGGGTAGATAGTTGATGTGAAATATTTTTAATCACTATTTTTGGCTTTTTCAAATTAACGAACGGGCCACTAAAAATGTGACATGTGGCATGCAAATATTAAAAGCAACAAAAAATTAAACAACACACATTTTCTTTCTCATCTTATATCCTCTCTTTTCCATTTCTTTCATCACATAACAAAATCATATGCATGACACACAAATGCCCAGCAAAGCAAATGAGAAGAGGTGATACATTACCGAGTGCGATGGCGCCGACAGCACAGTGATGGAAGTCTGTGGCTGGTCTGGTGGCGATTTGGATCAGAGAAAGTGGCGGAGCTTCCGGTGGTTGTCTGCGGCTTCGAGCTATGAAGCACGGACACCTCTAGGAGTAGGCGTGTCGTGGTGTCCGACACGCGTCAGTGTCCGACACTTGTATGACACCCGTACGACACGTGTCGGAAAAGTCAAACAAGTGTCGGAAAAGTCAGATAAGTGTCCCCTTAAAAATTTTTTTTTTCTTTGTTTCGACACTCTTTTAATCAGTGTCCGACACTCATATGACACTCATACCACATATGTCCGACAACTCAGACAAATATTTCAAATAAAAATTTGTTTTTTTTTCTTTGCTTCAACACATTTATATATTTTTTGGACAATTCTCACACATATCTAAAAGGGTTAAACATGTATTGAAACAATGTTATCTATAAAGAATTAAAGATATTAATTTTGATATAAATGAAACTTTAATATTAGCTTATATGTAGTGGTGCCGGTGTCCTATGTTTTCAACATTATCGGTGTCGGAGTGTCCGTGTCGTGTCCCAGTGTCCGTGTCATAGTCTGTGCTTCATAGGCTTCGAGTGATGACGTCGGACTCGGTTGTAGTCTTGTAGATGGTGACAAGGCTGGATGCGGAACCGGATCTGGGTCAATTTCCTTCTCTTCTCATTTTTGTGTTCTGATTTTTGTAGTTTCTGTTTATCGGTTGCTACCCTGCCCTGAAAAAAAACGAAGCAAAATATTATTATTATTGAACAAAAAAATTATTCCCTTCTCTTCTACAGAGATTTCTGTTTCATGTTAGATTTGTGGTTCTATTAGAAATAGGCTTTGGATTTGGAAGAGGATGGTGAGTTTATGTTTTTGGAAATGAATTTGTGTAGTGTTAGAATATATGCAAAATATGTACAATACATTTGGCTGAAAAATTATTGACCAAGGTTATGTTGTCGATAAGAAGAATAATAAAAAAAGTTATCAATTTTTTATGGAAATTATATGGATGAAAAGGATTTGAAATATATATGTGTAGTATGTAAAAAAAAAAAGGTTTTTCTACTGTGTGAGAGAGGTTAACGTGAGAGTGGAGATTAAGGGTGTGTTTGGTTGTGAAGAGAAAATGAAAAGAGAGAAAAAGATGAGAAAGAGTGTCAAAAGAGAGAAATAGAAGAGAAATAAAGTTGATTTGATGTGTTGATTGGTATAAGAGAAAGAAAGAAGAAATAGTGAAGAAAGAAGTATTAGATATTATTAAAAATACTAAACTACCCTTAATTAAAATAATTTTGTTGAAATTAACTTGAGTAAATTAATAAATAATTTTAATCTATTTTATTTTAATTTAAATAATTAGATTAAATTTATCTATAACTAACTAATTATTAAACTGTAGTAGAATTATTTGCGGTGATAGTTTTTTTGAAAAAATACCATGAAATGTTTAAATAAAGCACAATGAAATGTTTTAAAACAATTGTTATTAGTTTGAATGAAATAATGGCAATATTGGAAAGTTAAATTATATATTCAATATATCCTCTTTCTCCATAGTCCATACTTTCTTCGCATGATAGAGAAGAATCAAAAAGTTAGTGGGTCCCATAGTTTCTGGTCTCTCTCCCCTATTTCTTTCCTAAACCAAGCAGTAGAAATTGTTCGTTTATTTTCTCTTTCTCTCTCGTGAACTTCTCTCGCATGTATTTCTATCAAAACAAGCATACCCTAAGGGTCGGTAGAATATGTACGTGAAAGTGAGTCCTCTCCTTCTGTGAACGCCTCCTGCTTTTATATTGTGTTTTAGGTCCCAGCAGTTATGGTTGATTGATCCGATTTGTACTTGGTCTCAATCTCACTCTTATTCGGATAATGATTGGAAAAGATTTGGGACCTTTTTTAGGAAAACCGTATGATTTGATTTTGATTAACATTCCAATTTCCAATTGAATCATATTAATTTGGTTTGTATTGACTTCAAATTTTAGACTTCATTCATCTCTTTACGGTTTTGGAAATTTTCTTGGATTGATGTGATGATGGGAAGATACGATGACTTGTGTCGCCCTCGGTTTTTTATATCTCGTGAGAGATACGAACTGACTCTTCTTTTATTTTTGAGTTTTGAAAATCAGAGAGTCGCCACCGACTTTTATTTTATCCAATTAAGGAAAGGTTTATAAAAGAAACAGAAAAAGACCTTTAAGAGATTTTGGGTTCGGGGGTAGGTTATACAAAGGGAAGGTATTAGCACCCCTTTGTATCCATGGTTATCCATGGGCTCTTAATTGCTTAGCTCACTTGTTTGAATCATTTTGTCTTGCCTTGAAATGCTTGTATGTGGTCTTAAAATTCATTTTTTGTAAATTGAATTTGTAATGATCCTTGTGCGGATGTATACAAAGTGTTTTATCTTTCGAAAGATGTTTTTTTTTTGAAAAAAAAGATCTTTAACTACGTAATGATCATTGTTTGGATATATACCAAGTATTGTCTTTTTTTTGAAAGTTTTGTTTTGAAAAACAGTGAATATGTGAGACATTTGTTGTTTTGATTTGAGCAAGAAATTAGGAGATCTACCCTAGATTTATAAGGTCCTTTCCTATTTCTTTTAGAAAATTCTCCTTTGACCGGATGTAAACAAAAGTTTGGATTTGTATTTGAAACAGTAGAATTTGATTTTTGAAAAGAGTAATGTAACACCCCAATTCTACCCAAAGCATTTAGACAAGAAAATATCAGAGTATTAAAATTTCATACAACACAATTAGGATGTTACACTAAGTAACCAAACAAACACCTAGAAAACAAACGGACATTCACTTCACTCGACCAAAAACTCACATAAGGAGACTTAGCAAACAACTTCTTCTTCCCAACATGGACAAAACAATTCTCAAATACTTAGCATGATCATCTTCACACTGAAGATACTTATACCTCAAATCAAACTTGCAAAACAAACAAGATCCAACCAACTTGATCCGTCAAAATATCAATCCTCGAAAGTGGATACTTTTCCTTAATTGTCACTTTTCTCCATTGTCTAAAATTGACACAAAGCCTCATAGAACCTTCCTTCTTAACCAACAAAACACGTGCACCCTACGGCGACACACTCGAACGAACAAACCTCTTCTCAAGAAAATCCTTAAGTCGACTCCTCAACTCTTTCAACTCAAAAGATGGCATCCGATACGGAACCCTCGACACAACAATAGTTCTAGGAACTAAATCCATCAAAACAGAACTCCAAGACAGAATTCCTCTTTTCGACGATGAATCACTTAAACCTTCAAGAAACACTTATACAAATGCACAACTATCCGCAATTCCCACAATTGCTCTTCCTCAAGAACATCCAAAGTCGTCGACAACATAAACAACGTCGTACCACCTTGCACCGACTCATTCACTTCCAATATTATCAAACTAGCCAGATAAGCCTATCACATCCAATACGATTCCGTCTACTATCAACAAGAGATTAAGGGTGATCAAGTCCTCAATTTGTCAATAGGTAGCCGACAATCATAATAGAGTATAAACTATCAGTGCCGACATTAATAATATTCTTTTCCAACTTTTGCTCATAGCACAGAAGCACTATGATTCCATAATTCACAACTCTCCCAAGATTGCCTGAGCCAGCTAACACCGACGTCCGATAGCTACGTACCAAAACATTTCTAACAATATCTCAAAACAAAATACCTGAGATCCTACTCAACTCTTCATACTCCTAATTCTTACTCAAGTTCCAAAACGTTTCCAACAACGTCAATAACTCCTACAACAAAGTCTACCACAATACTTTCCTTAATCATTGATCCAACAACGACACCTCACACAAGGCTACTCAAACAACAACTTCATAGTCCATCAGTAGCGTCAGAGCATCACAACTCTCTAAATTCCATTCTTTAGAATTAACCAACAACTACTCCGTGACACTCCAACTTGATTAACAACCAAAGTCTTAAGTCCAAGTCGCCTTCACTTCAGAAAACAACAAATTCCAACAACACTAGTACTGCTGCCCTCAGTAGCATACTAACATCTTGCAACTGAAACATATCCGAGAAGCATATCTTCTCCCCCACTTAGCTTCAAACCACTCCTGCATACAACCGACTAGAGGCACAACAAGTACTGAAAGTGCTCCACACACTTATCACGTACTGAGGAATTAAACAACATTAGACAACACTGGCCGGACAGACCGACCTGCTCTGATACCACTAATGTAACACCCCAATTCTACCCAAAGCATTTAGGCAAGAAAATATCAGAGTATTAAAATTTCATACAACACAATTAGGATGTTACACTAAGTAACCAAACAAACACCTAGAAAACAAACGGACATCACCGATGCCAAAAGCATACACACCTGCCAATAACATGATACATAACACACGGAAGATATGAACATATATATATACGTATAGCTCTCACTCTCAAAGAGGAGTTTTCCAAAAATAAAGTGTTTACAATACACAATGGCACGTTATCACATATACATGTTCAAAAGAGTCATACAAATAAATAACAACAGACTCCCGACTACCCAGTGTTACATATCAGAGCGACCGACAAGACCAACTGGAGAACTACCTCTTCCAAAAGACTCCCAAGGCAGCTAATCTGCAGGATGCCACTCAAGCATCAAATCAGCAGAAGGGTGAGAATATAATTCATAATGAAAGCATGACAATTATAGTAATGCCAACAAGTATCATCAATAATCATACAACAAAGTAATCCACTAAGTCAACCACAATCAATATATAAGTAATGCGACACATGAATGGTAACATAAATTATAAAGACTGACGATGATGAATGAGACTCGACTATGCATATGCATGTGGTACCAAATCCGGAGTAAAACTCCTCCTTGTCATTATGACAAATACACCTGCCGAGCATTATGCTGGGACTTTATTCCACTCAGGAAGCCCGCAGGCTGTCGTCATCGAGCACGCAGCTCCCACTGATGACCTCTTGCCACTCAGGCTAATATACCGTTACCGAGCATTAAGCTCCTACTGGTAACCATGCCCGCAGGCCATCTGTTAACAGCATTCCGCCATTAACGTATTGAAATGTTATGCTGTGCAAATATATGACTCTATTACACGACAACAACATCATCAACAATATAACACGATCATACACTCACGTTACATCGTTTATATTCTATCCAAAAGGATACATCACCAATTAATAACATCGTTATCAATTACATCACATCATAATTACCACACAGGCATTAATAAGCACACAGCACACATTCACCGTCAAAACATACTAGCCACGTCGGCATAAATGATCGCATAACACACTTATACACATCAAATTTATATTGGCCATCGGCCCACAACTTCATCAATACATCATCAACAAGTTGTAATAACAACAATTCAACAATGATAATACATCATTCTCATAACAACAATTACTTGCCATAAGGCCACACATCATGTTAACAACAAACAACCAAACATCGTCACATATCAAGAATGAGTATTCATTAATACATAACACATATGAACATGATCTCATGTTATCGACAACTAATCACATACCTCGTACCAATACGATAACATTCACACAACACATCATCATGATTTATCATGCACTAGTTCACAAAACCATTTATGAAAATCAACCAACCACTCCTACATCCTACATCATTAACAATTACCACCAAGCACTATGATTATTTACCAATCATATCGCGCATATAAACAATTATGTGTTTTCATCAACAACCCTCATAACCAATTAATAACAAGCTAACCAAGCCTATACTATCATATAGAACATCCACCTAGCTTCCTAACACTTCGAACGACGTACGAAACGGAGCTACGGATCAAAGTTACAAGGTTCCAAAGTTTGGATAATTGAACACACTACACAACTCATCACTTGATCCTAATAAAAATAATGAGATACTACATACTATGAATCATTTAATTAGATAATAATATAGTTCATTGCGTTAGCTTTCCAACGCTTTGAACGGCGATAAAATCGGAGTTACGGTTCAGGAGTTACGAAGTTTCAAAGTTTTGGAAAAACAGAAAAAGCTGTTGTCCGCTTCAGCTCCGCTCAGCGGACCTTCGCAGAGAATTTTCTGCAACAGAACCTCTGCTCAGCGGACCCACCTCCGCTCAGCGGACCTGCGTAAACCCAGAAAAAACCAGAACGAACCAGAACAGTTTTAACCCTCTTATACCCACCAAAACCACTCCAAAACATCATTATAACACCAATACAACACATACAAACCATAGAAACAACCTAACATCAAACTTTTCATGGTTGATTCATCAATCTATCTCAAAACCTAACATTTTATTCAAACTCAATCAAGCCATAGAAATGGAAAAGAAAGCATGATCAATGAAGGTATCTATCATCATACTACACATACACACCACAAAATCATGTTTATAACTTCTAAACTCACAAAACTCACAATCCACCATTGTTGTCCAAGCATAGAAATGAACAAGAACAAGAACAAGAACAAGACTATAAGAATCATACATCCAAGATAAATTAGATTCACCCCCTTACCTTGCTATTGTGACGATCGGCAATCGATTCGGTTGAGAATCCTCCACTTTCTCTTGTTTTTCCTCTTTGCTCTTCTTCTTCCTCTCTTCTCTTTCTTTCCATCCCTTTCCCTTCTCACAATATTTCTTTCTTATAAAGAAAATATCTATCCCGCGGAAATGACCAAAATGCCCCTACGCTCAAATATCGTTCAAACGCCCCAAAACGCGGAATATTACCTTAATGATATTTCTAGTACCAAAAATATGAAAACCTTCAATTAAATATTAGTCCACCATCCCGAACTAATACCGACTGAAACGACTCCAAAAACGGTAAAATTCCAATAAACGTCACAAACGTCCAAATTAAGCATATACTTATTTTTCCGAGCGTTACAAGTAACAGAGGGATTACCCTAAGAGGTGCAAGTGTGATTGTGTTCTGATTCAGATATTTTTATCTTTGAAGTTAGTGACCTAACGCTTCAATTATTATCTTTGACATACACGCAGTTTTATATGTACAGAAATTAAAGTGCGGGAATGTAAAATGCGGAAAGTAAATCTACGCTATTACATCGATTGTGCGGGAAATGTAAACTACGCTATTTACATGATTTTGACAACCTATACACTTATCTATGAATTTAAATTGCAATAAGATAAAAAGAAATATTTTGGGATTTTTTTAGATGGTTGATTTTAATTAGAATTAATGCATAATTAATTTAATTAAATGAGAAAAAAGGTAGAAATAAAATTTAAACCTAAAAATTAAGTCTAAAATATGTTCATATTTCTTATTAATTAATTTAAAAATAAAACTAATTTTTTGGATTTTTTGAAGTTGTTTTGGAAATTATTAAGTTAAATTAACATATAATTATACAAATAATTACAAATAATTAAAACTTAAAGAGAAAAATATTCTAAATATGTACAAAATTAGTCTATAATATATAAACTAAATTTAATAAAAAGAACAAATTTTTTCTGATTTTTTTGATAGGTTGAAATAATTAAAAAGCAAATATATAAATATATACTAATTAATTAAACAAAACATTTTAATTATCAAGAAAAATAAAATATTTTTATGTCAAAAATTAATAGATTATTTTATAAACCTAAAAATATTTTTATTATATTTTTTTTGATTTTTAAAACTATTTTAAATTAATTTTGCAAGTTATATTAAATAAAATGGAAAATGAATAATTAATGATCAAGTGTGGTTGGCTGGAGAGTCCATGGTAAGGACTAGCATGTCATAAGCGTTGGATGAGCTGGCAAGTTGATCTGATGGTGATTAGAGTGAAGGCGCGTGGTAATAATAGAACCTGCAAAGCATAGAATCAGAAATTTAAAAAGAAATAAAACGCGCGCTGGGCAGCCAATGAGAGGCTGCCACGACTTCATCTTCAACCTCTCATCCGTGGCTAAAGCTATGCAACTGTAGGTAAAGCCTTTAGTGACGGTTTTCGTCCGTAGCTACAAGACCTGCATATATCAAAACTTCATACGAGCAAGATAAATTATTTAGGGGACCATGGTTCAACTTAAAATTGTCCCCTGAGTTCAAATATGCCCTTAGTTTCTCCTAATTTTGCCTAAATCGAATAATCCTAAAATGGAGCTTAAGAACCCTAGAATGGCAACTTCGTGTACAAGCATCCAAACCTCAATTAAACTTCCAGAAACGATCAGTACATCAAACTAAACTCAAATATATGTCTACATCTTGTTAAACATGCGTGTATGATCAGATATGAGGTGATTTATGTTTGAACAAACCGTGGCTTGTGTGGCTCGATTTGTGAGGCTTTGATGCTTAAAATTTATTTGGATAGGTTCAATGAAGTTCAGAGATGATGTTTGAATACTTAGTTTGGATTGAAACTAGCTGAAACTTAAAATTCGAATTTCAAATTTCTTGAAAAATTTCAAGTATGATACAAGTGTGTTACAAGCATGGATTTGATTCTGAATTCGTGTGTCTTGATTGATGAAGTATCCTACTTCATTTATAAGCAAAGAAGTGCTGCAAATTGAAGCTAAGAAGCATTGATTGCTTGTTTGAACTTTTGATTTTTTTATATTAAAAATCTTTGAATTTTTTACCATGGCTTGAATTTTCTTCAACCTCTTGCTCTAGGCCTGCTATGTACTTCTCTTGCTGCAGAGTTGAATCATTCTTGGTGGCTTTAGCTTAAGAATCAAGTATTGTATCATTATCCTTCACCATTTCTTTTTCAATTGAACTTTAAATGTAATAAAATTAAACCAAAAAAGAAATAAAAATGTTATGGGCCTTAGGTTGGTCGTGGGAGGCCCTTAGCATCACTAGAATCATGTTTGGATCATGGAAACTTGGCCCCTTTTGAAAAAAAAACACTTTTGATCAATGTTGGTTTCATGCATTTTCCCAAAATATAGCCAACTTCAACAAGGCATAAATCCCTCAATTTTTATCATATGAAGGAGTTCTTGTACTTTTTAGAAACCTCAAGATGTCCTCTACAAGCTACTTTGGAAACTTTTATTCATTTGGAGAAGTTATCTTGATGTTATGGCCTTTGACAAAAAACCACTTTTTGTTGACTTTGAAAATGACCTGTAATGTCTGAGCTCATATTTTTCAAATGGTGCATCCAATGACCATGGGATCAATTGCATTTTAAAGATAATTGAATTTCCTTCAAAACAAGCTTTGGTTGGAATTTTTTGAATGAACGAGGAGAGAGTTATGGCCGGTCAAAGTTCAGTTGACTTTTTAGGAGAAAACCCTAATTTTGAAACTTAGGGTTTTGTTGATTTTTGATCTTTCCTTGATGAATTATGATCAACCAATGATCAAATGATGAATCTTTTGACAAAATATGGATGTTGACAAAAAATTTCATTTTTGACTGTCTGTTGACTTTTCGGTCAAACTGGTCGTCTGTTGGCTGTTTGAGCTGCTGACTGTGCGTCTGAGCGAATTGAAGTTTGAAAATTTGTATGGTGGTACTTTGAGATATATGGAGGTCCATGAAATCCATTTGAGGTCTCAAAAAACTTGTTCTCCTGAAAAAAACAAAAACCCTAGTTAGGGACTGTTTGTGTAGGAGACAGTTAAGCGTACCTGATTTTTGTGCAGTGCTGAGTCTCTGCTGATCATGTGATTATCAGAAGACTTCTAGAACAAAAATCTTGGAATTTTGAAATGCAAAAAGATTGATTTGATTGATGGTACAAAACACGGAGAATCGTGCTGTCAGCGGGTTTGACTGTCAATTGGCTGTCCGGGTATTAACGTAACAGTTAAAGTGAAAACTCAACAGTTAAAGTTAATTTTTTCTTTTTGTTTTTGGTTGTGTTAATGGTGAAAATTTATTTACATGAGTTGTTAGAAAAACACAAAACATAATAAATAAATAAAATACATTGTACGCGAACGAAATTACCGATAATAACCTTGAAAAATATTTAATGCACAGAAAAATAAATATTTAACTAGCATAAAACACACAAAATATTATCTGGATAATTAAACTACAGTACGAAAGATAGTACGACATTTAATACTGACAGTACAAATATTACATAATATAATGAACAGTACGACAAATAAACGGTACATTATTTGAAAGCAAAAGATACGACAAACTTTAAAAATGACGATTAAAAAACCATGCTATAAATAACAACATATAGATGATCGGGAGTGTAAACAACCCAGGTCCGCATTTTTCAAGACTATGCAGACAGAAAAAGGACATGATCACCACCAAGACGGTGATGACCATAAGGAAACACGTATCCATCCACTTTGCCATTTTTGCCGAGGAAGAAGAGAAAATAAATATGAGGTAGAAATTTGAGAGATGAGTTGAAATTTGATGTGAGAATTTATGGAAAAAATGAGAGGTATTTATAGAGTGAAAAGAAGGATAGAGACGTTGGGGAATGAAGTGATTCCGTACAAAAAAGGAAAATTTGAGTGGTAGTAGGATTTGAAAGAAAGTGTATGGTAGGGTTTGAAAAGAGAGATGTATAGAATAAAGTTAGGATTTGATTTTGAAAGAAAGAGATTTGAAAAGAAAGGAAAATATTTTGAAAATAATAGAATATAGTACAAAAATTAGTGGGAAACAAAAACTAATAATAATTTAATTGTTACCAGTACAGTCTGAATCCCCGGACTTTGCGCCTGCAAAAAATTTAATTCTGTACCAATTGCGTCAGTACTATTTATCTGTAAATAAATCTCAAATAAACAGCGTGTGTGAAGTGATAAACAGTAATTGGCGTTTGTGTAAGAATAAATTCAACAGCGAACCAAAATACCGTATAAGAAAAATTCTAAAAATCGAGTATTCATAAAATCAAGATATTTATGGAATAAAATCCAAGATTATATGAAACTCTCAATTTTTAGACAGAAGTCTGTTGCCTTCTTTCTGAAAAAGATGCGGGCAAATTTTGGGGTATAACAACTTGATTCTCTCTTTTTGATTATTTTGTTTTAATAAGAATAATAGTAAATAATAATAATATTAATGATACTAATAATAAATATTTTCCTAAAATAAAATGATAACAGTAAATTAAAATCTTAATATACCTAAAGACTAACTAACGCCAACTTTTTTTTATGTTTCTTAAGTAAGTATTAGTAGCTAAGAAAAGATTATAATAGTAACCTAATAGTAATCTATAATAACAAAACTAGTCCCTAATCTGCAATAATTAAAAAATCTAATACTTGAAAATAACATCTAAACTTTTTTTTTATTTTTGTAATATAAATAAAAATAAAGTTAATAATAAATAAAATAAAATAAAAATTGTAGAATCGTGAGAAAGGTAGCATTCGAACTCATGACCTCATGCTCGCACCTCTTTAAACTCAAATTCTTACCAACTGTCCTATGTCATTTATTTGAAATAAAATGACATTTGCAAATATGTGAGAGCAATTTTTGGGGTATGACACACATCATTATGCTTTCCTGATTTTCCTTTCGTGGGAGAAAGTTACCCACGAGCAGTTGGTGTCAGATTCTGCTAACAAATGTAGTAAAAGCACGGTTGGGACTAGCAAAAATACTCCTTAAAACGTCAGAAAGGGTTTGGCTAAAGGGATCATCCAAAAGAGAGCCCTCGTTCTCACATCTCATCACTCTAGCAATGAGTTTTGCAGAGATAATGATGCGAGAACCACAAACTTCAGAGTGGATAGTGATCTTTCCCTCTTGATCCATCTGAGTAGATGCATGCATCTAGAAGTCTGCAAGCATGTTGGGATATATTAGACCCTCCATAATAGTAAGATAGTGCCCCAGATGTTGGGTAGCGAACATCTCATCTAGATTTACACCATGCCTGTGAAAGTCTTCAGGTGAAGGTTTGAACTCTTTATGAATGGCAGAAATATTGTTGTTAAAGGTTAGAGACATTGTTTCTGTAAAAGAGATAAATGAAGAAGATGAGAGGTTTTTTGAAGGAGTTATGGGAAAGAGGTGAAACAATGACGAAGAAAAGAAGAGTTTATATAGAGGTAACATACATTGGGTTCGGTTACTTTTGGAAAGATTAGTGGGCCACACGTTAATCTCATGTGGGAAGATGTGTAGTCCGCCGTCCATCAGTCTTGGAAGTTGAAATGCAATCATGTTGAAACTGTCATGCGCACGTCTGAATAAGACGTTTTGGAAAAGGTAAGTCATAATTAACTGACAATTATGACCGCTAGAGCAATGGAACGTCAAATCAAAAACGAAGTGGCTGCGAAGGATAATGATATTGAGTATAGATGCTATCAAGGTAATTATGATGGCTAAAAAGGTGAAAAATAAGAAATGAAAGATTTGCCATTCGTAACATTACACAATAAAATTAGCCAAAATGAGTTATATTCATTAACATGTTCGATTACAAAAGAAGGGTCAACAATTAAAAGGTACTCTAAGTACTATTACAATGGACTAATGGCTAAAGTCTTCAGGAAGGTTGTTCTTCATATTAGAGTACTGAGAGGCCAGGATGTACAAACGTTGTTCGATTGTGGTTTGTTGTTTTTTCAGCTCTTCGATTTCTGGCCCCAATTTTTGAGCCATTTCGACATGGCGAATGCCCGCTTGAACCACTTCGTCTATTTCTTTTTGATTTAGTTGCTGAATCTCATCCCGACGGTCCTTTGCAACTTTCACTTTCCCTTGAAGACGTTCAATTTATTCCTCCCAAGATTTGATATTCGCCTCACAAGTCTTATACTCTTGATGATACTTCGAACGTTCAAGCTCCAGAGTGTCAACTTTAATAGTTGACTCATTAGCAGCTTTCCATGAATAGGTTTGAGTGAATATTTTCACACTTAATTTTTTGTTAACCTCTTGTTTTCGAAGATTGTTTGATTGAAGTTGGTCGAGTAAAAGACCTAGTGAAATAATTACTTGTGAGACCTCGTCAAAGACATTGAGCAAGTCCACTTTCTTAAGAAGATTATTCAGTCCAAAGCAGCTGGTGGCATCTTTTTTCAATACTTAGACAAGGTCGGTGCCAAAAAACTTTTCCTTTATTTGATGAAGGAGGCTTTGGTTGTCAGGTTCCGCACTATTGTCCATAGAGATGGTCGAAGAAGCTCCGTCTATGAAAGACGAAACACTCTTTGCATTTATGATACCTTGAGGAAGCTGGCAGGATTAGTGGTCTTGAGATGCTCTAATTCCGCTGAGGAGAGTACAAGAGGAGCATTGGTCGAAGTAGTTGCGTGAACAACGAATTTCCCAAAGATTTGGTTCTCCACTTTTTCTGATTGAGGTTTACTGGAGGCTTCATCCCTATTTTTGTTCTCGGGGTTAATTTCCTCACTTTCCATAGATTGTTCAGTTCCTTCACAAGTATTAGATAGTTGAGGATTGTCTTCCATCTCAATATCTTGATCAATAATTTGGGATGAATCGTTTGAGCGAGTGCCTTCAGTATGGTCAAAGGAAGGGAATTTTGTGGAAGGTTTGTCATCTTCGAGAACTGGTGAAAGGATCGGGGAATTTTGTTGAGGAATACCTGCCAAGAAAATTATAGCATGTCAAAACGAAAAGCTATGAAGAAAATTGTTGGTAAATATAAGGAATATAAAAGTATACCTTGAAGATTATCAATATCAATGGAAAAATAGATGTTTTGAGATCATAGTCGAGGGATGCAGTAAATTGATAAAAGACAAGATTCGTTACCTTTGTTGGGATATTATCTGGGCTCGAATTGTGACTTTCGCCAACAGGAGTGTTTCCAACTATCCTCAGAGGTTGTTCGTTAGAGGACACTTTGCCACTCGAAGATGTAGGTTTTGAACTCCCAAATCCTTTTCCCCTAGCTGAAGAAATGGTAGCTCTCTATCTTTTCTTCACCGCTTGTCTAGTATGAGGGGGAGATCCATCCTCATCATCTGAAGAAATCGTGGCACTGGCAGTCGAAGCCTTTCGTTTGGGAGTTGGTGGAGGTTTAGTACTCTGAAAAATATTTATGTCAAAGGCCTAAATACCATTTTCATACCCCAAAATTTGCCCACCACATTTTTATACTCAAGCTCATTTGAGTATCAGAAGCTCAAGACTTGACTGACTGTACACTCTCCTAAACAACAATCCTCAAACTAGGGTTTTGATCTTTTCAAAGTAAAATCACGTTATAAGATCTCAAATGGATCCCATGGTCTCTCATATGACTTGTGGTATCCTCATGACAAGTCTCAAGCCCTGATTCAAAAGATTGGTCACTCAATGGCCCAAACAATCAATAATCAACTGGTTGACCTAAAAGTCAAACTATGGTCAAACCACAGTCAAAACTTTTGATTTTTTGTCAACAACCTTATTTTGAAGTATCATTCACCATTTGATCATGGTTCATCAAGAAAAGCTCCAAAATCATCAAAAACCTAAGTTTCTAAATTAGGGTTTTTAAGGAGAAAGTCAACCCAACTTTGACCAGCCATAACTTTCACATGGAACATCAGAAATTTCCCATCCAAAGCTCATTTTGAAGGAAATTGAATTCTGTATAACTTTGTCTCTCACATGCCAAGTCTAAAAATGCATAATTTAAGAGATATGAGCCAATACATTACAGGTCCTTTTGGAAGTCAACAAAAAGTCATTTTTTCTCAAAGAGTGGTACATGAACATGGTGGACTCAATTGAGATGGAATCAAAAGGAGCTTTTAGAGGACTCTTTAAGCTTTCTAAAAAGTTTGAAAATACTTCCATACCATAAAAAATGAGAGATATATGCTCGGTACAAGTTGATCGATTTTTGAGAAATTGCATAAAACCCTAATTGGTGAATTTTAATATTTGAGTAATGGGCTTTAATATTTTGAACCATCCACGAAATTTGGAGCCCAAGGGAGGTCCATTGGCTATTAAAATTATTATTTTGATATTTATTTCATTTATATTTGATTTTTATCATTAAAATTCAAATAAAAGTCAAATAAATCATCAAATAATAATATGATCAATAAATCAAATTTTTTCTCTTGATTAAATCTGATTTAATATCATCTAATGGCTAGAATTAAAAGGAAAATGTGCAAGAATTTGAATTGATCCAAGAATAGAAAGATTTGAAGAAAATTTCATTCAAAATCTTTCTTAATCTCCACATCACCAATAATCAATCTCTTGCCAAAACATAAAACCCTAATATGTGCTCATATATATATATATATATATATACAACCCTACAGCCTCTCAAAAGAACGAAAAAAAAAACTGAACCTCAAAGCTTTCTCCAAAATTTCCAAATTTTAAGAAAAGCTAGGGCAAGCGATACCTCAAGTTGCAGCCATTGTCAGTCCAAACGGAGCATTCTAATCTCTCCCTGGGATATCAAAAAGTAAGTCCAGATCGGTAGACGTGCTTTGGAGCATTCAAAACGAACACACTGTGAGTATCATTGATTATCCATGTTAAAGTTTTCATATTTCGATTATGGTTAAGTTTTATCGTGAGCCAATGGTACTAACAAGCTGCTGAGGTCAATTAGAGAAGGTACAACGACACATACCAAAGCTTCAGGTCCTGAGCCATAATCCACCATTGCTAGGGCTTCCATAAAGATGTGTTTTGTTTTCGCGGTTCCAGGGCGTTACAGCCTAAAAGAACGCCATATTCGTGTTTAGGGATGGATTTTAATATGGTCCATGCATTTAGTTTGTTTCATTGATGTTGTTTCCTGGAGCTTTTGAATTTTGCAGAATTGGCAGAAGAATCCGCAGGAAAATGCGAAGTTAAATGCGCAGCTAGATCCGCAGTAGCCAAGGTTGAAGATGGTGAACAGTACCAGGGACGTTTGACCATTATGTGTGGCACTTTCCATGTTTCCCATTCGTTGGTTGATTCTCTCTCTCTCTCTCTCTCTCTCTCTCTCTCTCTCTCTCTCTCTCTCTCTCTCTCTCTCCCCTCCCCACGCGTGCAGCTCTCTGATTTGCCAGTCAACGAGTCAAAGTTTCCTCGCTGCGTGTGATTGGTTGGTCATGGTAACGTGGGCCCAGCTTGTTTGAGTTTTCCATTCAGTACCAATATTAATATTTATTTGTTGAATATCACTGTACTAATGACTAACAATTCTGGTACGACTGGCAAAGAGTAAATTTTTGCAATGTATGGTGCAAGGGTTCGATATCATTCCAGACATTTATTTTTTTTACATGTTCTATATGATTGTTTCCTAGTTGATCCAGCGCACATACTCTCTGGCTGGCTTACGATGTACCAACGCTTTCCACCACAAGATCTGCACCGATGCCAATCCAAGGGTCCTGAACACGCCTGGCCATCAAACACCCTCGTAGGTCCTCCACACAAGATTACACGCCCAAGTTGTTTTTATTTTGTTATTTCTTTTTTGTTTGTTTTTTTTTAGTCTCTTTTTTTCTTTTTTCTTATTTCTTTCTTTTAAAACCAAACATTAAATTTTTTTTATAGTTTTTTTAGGATGATTAATTAAAATTAGGACTAATTGAATCAAATAATTTAATTTAGGTTTTGATTAATTAGATTAATTAGGGATTAGTTTTAATTTAGTAATTAAGTTAAATTAGAGTTAATTGTTAATCAATTCAAATTCTGATTTTCTCTCAAATTTCAATCTTTTATTATTAGATTCTGATTTCTCCCGATTCTCTTCTCATCTCCAAACTCTATTGCTTGTCGCATGAATGTTTATTTTAGCTATTTATTTAATTATTTAATTTTCGTTTTGTTTAATTACTATTATTTAATTATTTAATTTCGCATTTTTAATTCTAGAGGTTATGTATAGGTCGCTTATTTGATTCTTGATGTAATAGTAATTAGGACCTTTTATTTTTCCGCATTTTACCTTCCGCACTCCCCCCGATTTTTGGTTATGTATCCCCTCCCCGAAGCTTTGTAATAGCGTAGGACATTTACATTTCCGCACTTTATTTTTCCGCATACTATGACTGCGTGGTTAGTAAAATAGGGAGTGGCAAGAATAATAACTGGACGTAGCTCACTAACAATACAAGATAAATATAACTGAATACAATCACGTGATTGCTGCACACACCCACCTTTCGGGTAAATCCTCTCACTGTTGCCTTTCGATCAGAATAGTCAAGTCCCTTCGAGCGTAGGGACTCCTTAGCCTGGTGCCTTTGATAAAATCATCATAGTCCCTCAATATAAAGATCATAGTCCCTTCGAGTTGCCTACGATAAATATGATCTCGTCCCTCGATGTTGCCTCGATACATGATGATCGTCCCTTCGAATGCTAAGGAGTCTTTACATGTTGCCTAAAATGACTATTATATCCTTCCCTTAGACTACCTGCCCTCTTTATGGTAGGGACAATCTTGTGGCGAACGATTATTCTCGATGACCCTTCGATGACCCGCACATCCAATTGAAAGGCTTCCTGCTCTCTCATGGTATGGATAGATCCTTTCGCCCAAAAGACTTAAAGAACAAGAAAGAAGAACTTAGGGTGGGTAGTTCTTAATTGCTTGCTCCATTCAAATCAAAATCAAATGCTTTTCACACCTCCTTTTTCAAAATGATTCAAAAAGACTACGCTTATTTACAAGCTAAAGTTCTTCTTCGAAATCTTTTATTATTCAAAATCTTTTCAAACAATTCAAATAAACAAGTGAGCTAAGCAATTAAGAGCCCATGGATAACCATGGATGCAAAGGGTGCTTTACACCTTCCCTTTGTATAACCTACCCCCCGAACTCAAAATCTTTCAAAGGTCTTTCCTGTTCTTTTTGCCTTTCCAATTGGATAAAATAAAAGTAGGTGGCGACTCTTGCTATCCGCAACATTTCTTTAAAAGTCAGTACACCGTATTACAACCATTAAGAGTAAAAACATAAATTAGAGAATAAGAGTACTTACCGCTGGTTTTTTGCCAGTATCTGTAGAGTCATCCCCACTTGCTTTTTTGCCTTTCGAAGTTGCAGCGGCCCTATGTGCAGCAGCATTTTTGATACCTTTCTTTCGGCTCAGAGTTATAAGCAAGACAAACATAAGTCAGTATAAAGACGAAGAGGGAGATTTCTAATCGAAAGATTATCTAGTTCCCAACCTTCAGGTATTGGAGTCAGAACACTAACGTGTTCGAGACTTATATGAAGATGTCCTTTCAAATTATCCAAGGTATGCTTAGTCGAAACCACTCGTTCAACGTGTTTTTTGGATTGTTCGCAAAGAATTTTAGGGACATTCCCACATACAAACCTGTCTGGAAAAGGAGGACTTAAAGCCACACCAAAGTCAGCACTGGGTAGTGGAGGGAATTTTGGAGGATATAGTTTGAAAGCCACTTCATAACTTTGTTCAGGTCGAACATACGTGGGTAATTTCAACTTATCCAATTTATTAGAAAACTTTTCACGTAAGTGATTGCAGCTTCACGAACGGTCTGACTAAAATCGTTGGGTCTATAGATAGTTTCAAAGAATTTTTGGAAAGCTTGAATTTCTTTAATATGTGTCGTAGTACCTTTTTTGAAGCGCTACTGCACGTCAGCAAAAGCTTCAGTTAGTTCTTGTGAAAGACTAGTGGCATCGAAGATTTGGTTGTCATAGTATTATGTCTACCACTGATGAAAGTCTATGGTAGAATAAAAATCATGTTCGAAAGAGATAGGAGAAAGGGTCGTAATGCCCACATATCTGGAAATTTTGGACTCATAATTGTCTTCAGATGAATGCATAGTGTGCAGACACATATGGCTCCTTTTATCGTACATGCATTTAGGTTTGAGCTAAACCAACCCAAATTGCCTCGATACAAGATTCGGTTGATAGCAGAGAAGGCAACAATGGCTCTTTGGCATCTGCAGTCGATGATACAATAGTTTAGAAGTTAGAAAAGCTTCCCAAATAGCCATTGATTCAGTTTGTTGAAATTTTTGATGAAGTCCACTGATTCGCCAAGACTTTCATAAAGGTACCCTAGGATTAGTTGGCTCAAGTTCAACCTTTTTCCAGCATTAATTTGATTCGCCATACAAAGATACCTTTTGGCTACTTGGAGGGATCTAGAGCAGAAGACGCACCTCGAAAGCTAGAGCGCCATAAATGCAATGTGCTCTTCGTCTGATACTTCATTAATCTTTTTGTCATGGTGTTTCATAGTAAATACAGTAAAAGTGGCTTTAATTTCACTAAACTGTATGGTATCAATGTCCATATAGTTGGGGTCGAAGACTTCCCCTGTTTGTCGAAGCCCTGTGATAGCGGCTATATCAAAAAGAGTTGGGGTATTAATCCCACATGGGAGATGGAAAGTATTATGGGAAGCATCCCAGAAATACATGGATGCTACTAACATGGTTTGGTTGTATTCTAGACCTGTTTTGATAATTGGATTAAATCATAAATCCATAATTCTTTCCAGAATGAAGCCTTTTTGGCTTCAACTTTAGCTAACCAAGCGTAATAAAGCTCAGGATCTTTTGCTAGAGGTATTTCCCTAAAAACCTTGAGAATGTTATTCATGTATTCTAACCTAATTTTCTCTAGGACTGCAGAAGCTTCAATCAAAGCTCTTTCCGCGGAGGTATCTTCGGCAAGGAGCGGTTTACCCTCTTTATCTATCTTGTTTTTACTAACTAGAGATCTAGTCTTATAATAAACAGGAAAGAATTTGTTTTGAAGAGGATTGTCACAACCAGGTAGAGGACCCATGAAAGCATGAGTCTTTTCTGAAAGAAGGAAAGGGATAATTACCCGGGAAGCGTAAATAGCACGAGATTCTTCCAGATTTGATTCTGGAATGTATTGCTGATTTCCTACTTGTGTAGGGTGTTGGAGTTTATGGACAGGTTGAAGAGCTTCTGTAGTTTCCGTTGATGGGTTTTGAACGGTGGGAGACGCCATGGTTAATCGCTTCAGAAATAGAGATGGAATAAAAGGGTTTTGGTTTCTGTGTTTAGAGATGTTAGAGAATGGTGGTGAATGAAGAAGAAGAAATCCTAAACGGTGAAGCCCTTATATTTAAAGGTTTAGTAAAAAACTTTTCAAATCTCTATTTTTTAATAAAATTAATACGACACGCGTCAGCAGCTGATTTACTCATCTGACGGTCGAATAGTTATTTGCCTTACTCCTAGTATCAAGGAGCAATAATCATGAGTAATGTTAAGACGTGGGAACGTACGTCCTGAAGGGACGTTTTTGAAAATGACAAGACGTCTTTGAAAGAAAGGTCATAAATGATTATGACGTTAGTCAGAGTCTTGGAACTCAAAAGAGTACGAGGAGGTCGAAATTTGATAATGTCAAGAAATGCCCATTTCTACTGGTTTTCCGAAATAGGCATTTATTAGGGGCAATTTGTTAGCTGGAGATTTCGAATGGAGGTATGTTCTTCGAAGACTTAAGTTTCGGAGAAAGAATGACTTTGAATGGCTATTTTCGAGAATGTTATGTATGTTGAAGATTCCTAAAATCGAAGCTGAATCGAGAAGAGTGATGTTCAAAACCTTAAGTGATCTTCGAAATGCAAAGAGTATTAAAGCTTAAGGTATTTTTGATACATTCTCACGGAAGACACGTTGCCACGAATCGAGCGAGGTTCGAGAGAGAAGATTTGAAATTCAAAAAGTTCCGTTTGAATCAAGGAGGACAAATGGATCCCCAGGAATTCGAAGCACATGCACACAAGCAACGTGGCGTTTCGTTAGTGTAGGACCGTTAGGGTCGAATTAGTATAAATAAGGGTCTTAGTAGTAGGATCCAGGGTGTTCATTTTGTACAAATTACTCACAAATCACTCAAGTATCAAGTGTTAGAGAAAGAGTTTTCGCTGAGAAATGTACGTGTAACACCAACACCTTATATATGTTTATCTTTCTATTTAAGATCTAAATGTCTTTAAATTCCTTCTTTCTTGCCAAGTCTTTTCATATTTGCAGTTTAAATTTCCTTTACATTCTCGTCGAAGTTTATTTATGTTTATCGACGAACCAGTTTATTTCGTTGTAATTTTTTTTTGTTTCGTAGTGTTGATTCGTAGATTTATACTATCATATTATAAAAGAACTAAAAAGACTAATAGAACATGAAACAAATCATCCTAAAAGACGACTTTTCGACACATGTCCTAAGATCAATCTAGTCGATCCTGCAAGTAACCAAAGTATATTCATAATTTGGAGGACTAGCGGTTGTTTACCGGAAATCACCGTAAACAACACGCAACATATAACATAAATTCATCATATTTGAAATCCTTTTCTTTTTAATTGCAACGGAAAACAATAGTATGAATCATTCATAAACTTTCAGGATCATTCTTAAAACATAATTGACGATATCGTCTTCAAACCAAATAACAACATAAGTATTAATAGAAAATCCAGCAATGGAGTATTATAAAGTTTACTCCCAAAACAACAAAACAAACACGAAACCCCTAAGTGTTACGTATCATAGCGACACCAACCCAAATACGCAAAGAAAGACAATTCCTCGGGTATGCACCACTTCGATCTACTTCAGATTATCTGCATGTTACCAATATAAAGGTAACATTCAAACAGAAGGGATGAGATATCTTACAATATAAATGAATGCATGATAAATAATATAGGAGATATAGATCATACATAATTTCACCACTTCATACCATACTAGCATCATTCGTCATTCAACCATACATCGTTAATCATTTACATCATTTAATCCATCAATATACCAAAATCATAAGTATGCAATGCAATCGACTCCCTAATATGCATGTGGTACCCAGGGCATCAACCCACATCACTTTGCCAATTTTGGACATAATCGAGCCAAGCTCACATCAATTTGTCAATCTAGGCCATGTCACCGTCATAATCAATGCAACTATGCAACATATATATATATATATATATATATATATATATATATATAATGATGCAACACAATTAATCATTCATGTCACTTTGCCAATCTAGGCCACGTCATCATCATAATCGACCATAACAACATCATAACAACCATAAGGCATACGCCTGCGCAATCATCCCTGTCATTTCAAGTCCACAAAAATAATCACATAACAGTAATATATTCTCCCAGTATGGAATTATCATTCCAACAACATTCTCATCAGTTATCATCAACATCCTCGCATTATACACAACGCTGACACATGAAATATTAATTAACAGTAGAAAATTATTAATTTAATAATCTCAAAATTTTAATCATGTTAAATATAATATTTTTAGCTTTCTAACGGTACTTAAATCGGACTTACGGATAAAAAGTTATGAATCATTAAAAAATTTAATTCTTGAAAAAGTGTCAGGTGTAACCGGTTACTGAAGGGACGGTACCCGGTTACGCGTTTACGTAACTCTATTCGCTATTTTCAAAACTCGCCTCTAATCGGTTACAGCAGGGCTGATACACGGTTACAACACCAAAAACTCTCAGTTTTCTCTATTTTCCCACGCTGTAATCGGTTACAGCAGGGCTGTTACCCGGTTATAGCGTACCCAATAGCAAAAATGAATGTTTTTGACATTAATTCTCTCTATTCCATTCACTCCAATTCATACCAATTCATTACATCTTTTAAATCATAATTTTACAGGTCTAATATCAGTACCCTATGACTATCCAATTGCACATATCAATTTCATCAATTGTACACAAATCACACACCAATTCATAACATTCATCAACACTTCAAACATTCAAATGCTACACAAACATGAGTATAAAATTATGAACACCTAACCTCTATCATACCCATCATCATGCCAACCCTTATAAAGTAAGAACCCCACCCTTACCTTAGCAATTTCTTCAAAAATCTCCCTAGCAATCGAGGTTCCCCTTTAACCCTAACTCTCTCTTCTCTTCAGCTTCTACGTTATTTCACAAAATGCTAATTCTCCCCCCTTTCTAAATTTTTCATTTATTTTATTCTTCTTACTAAGTTCTAGTTTTCTACTAATGGACTCTACTTCACACCCCACTAATACTACTACTAACACCACATTAGGCCCAAATGCTAATATTCTTATTATTGTATTACTACTAATTAATTAATAAAATAACATACCACTAAACAATCTCCTAATTATATCAAATAATTCAGAAACACCATAACATAATTAATAAACAAAAATATTGGGCGTTACAAACGACCTCTAAAGCTAACTTACAAAGTCACGATCAGAACCTTCTTTATACTAATGTTCACTTAGAACATAGTATAATATATGTTCACGTTCTTGACCTTGTGGGAAACATATAAAAAAATGTTTTCTTCCATAGTGTTTCTATTCAGAACCTGATGACGTCACACGTCTGCTTATCGGAGTTTAGAACATTCACACACTAGAATGAATACACTTACTATTGTTCAGAACCTGGTGACATATCATGTCTCAATATCAGCGTTCAGACCAAAGTATTAATATCATTCACTAGGACGAAACCATTACAGTATACGATTGTTCTCTATGGTTTCATGTGGTGTTATCATCAAAATCCAAGGGCTAGATGTTAGAAACACTTCTTGTTCTTACAGAAATGTGTGAATTCACAAGCACTGAATCAGTGAATTCTTAATCTAACAAAAGTTTGTCTACTAAAGGACAGATAGAACAATTCAAGGAACTGGCTACAATTCACTCTAATGAAGGGAACATCACTGAATTTAATAAGAAAAGATCAATTGTTGATATATGGTTTGACTTAAGGAATAGTCTGTGTTTCTGGATCAGTAAGGAGCAAGTATGTGCTTTTTTGGGTACTGATGATCGTGATGAAACTAGAAGAACTTGTTCTCAACAAGTATGGATGAAACAAATGTTGAAAGAACATGATGTCCAGAAGGAAGTCATGACATTACATGTTGAAAATCTAAATTTCTTCAGATATCTCATTCAACAGGGGTGGAACAAGAACCTTGTTAATCAACTAATCAAGAGTCTTGTTAAAGGAAAGGAAGCTACTCTGGAGCATATCGATAACAAGAGATATCTTACTATAATGTTTAAAGCAAGTCATATTGGGAACATTAGTAGTGGGACTGGAACTTGTAATTTTGAGAAGTTATAGCAATTACATATATTGAGGAATGCAACTGTTACTGCATCTTTCCTCTATTCTATGAGGCATGATAACCTATGCCAGTTGCTAATGATAAAGGATGGAACAAAAGAGCTCACCAAGGTAGAAGTGCTTGTCTGAAGGAAACTAATGACTAAAGGAGAGCAGTAGGGTCTTTGACAGAGGTAAAAGGTGGGAGATCACCTTGAATTGAAGTCAACAACGGTTACTGTAATGCCCGGAAATTCGATTATTCGCTTAATCTAGACGTTCGGAGTGTTTAGTGAAGTTTTCGTATTTTGAGACCATTTAGTCGGTATTAGTTCAGGATAGCGGATTGATATTTAATCAAGAGTTTTGATATTTTCAGTATTAGAAATATTATTGGAATAATATTTGAAGTTTTGGGAATTTTCTGAGTAATTAAGATTAGACCGGAAATATGATATATTGGTCGAATTTGGATTGTTGATGTTATTTTAAGAAGCGTATTTGGATTTTAGTCGGATAGTCGGAAAATAATATTAAGAATAATCTTATTTATAAGTCGGAAATATTATATTGATGGAATATTAATATAATTGGTTATTTGGAGGTATTTGTCTTATTGGGCCTAAATTGAGTTGTGAAGATTAATAAAGAAGAGTTATTGAATGCTAAATCCAATTGGAATATTATACTAGGGTTTTAGAGATTGAAGATTAGTGTTGTCATTTGGGAGAAAACAAGAATAGAAGAAAAGGAGGCTATGGCTTGAAGAGGATATTCCAAGTTTGGAGATTTCATCCATGGTGTCAAGTTGATGATGCAATTGGAGACCTATAGAGTTGCTTCCATTGATAAGGTAAGGGTGGGTTCTTTTCCTATAATGGGGCTCATGAACAATTTTATGTGGGAAATTGGGTGTGTAGATTTATTGCATTGATGTATTGAATTATTGCTGGAAATTGGAAATCTATCCTATACTTTTCGGTAAATCACTATTGTTTTTGAAGTTGTGCCGTTGCTGTTCGTAATAATATATATATATATATATATATATATATATGATTCCGAAACTATGCCATTAATTGTGAGTTTGGCCCATAACACCTAGCCATTGACGGCGGCAGCAGGATGCTGTGCCATGAGGGCGACACAAGTTTTCTTTACATTTAGTTTCATTTCTGTTTGTTTCATTTTGTGTGGTTTGGTTATTAGTATAATATATCATTATTTTAGTAACATTATTTTAATTACTATTATAATATATAAAGTATAACATAAATATAATATTGTGTGGTTAGTTAATTATATAATATGAGGAATAATTAGTAGAATTATTTAACAAATGTAAAATAGTTCCGTTTGATCGAAATAGCCGAATTAAGCGGTATAATTAGTTGTCCGGAATTTGATGAAAATTTATGTGGTAGTTAAGTTTAATTAGTAGGTTAATGTGGTGGTGATATTTTGTCGAAATTGTGATATTAATCGGTTGATTAAATTAATAGTTGAATTAATTCTTAATAAACATATTTAATTGGAATAAACTTGAATTTAGATTAACTATTCGGTAATCGGTAAATTACGATAACTTGAGTATTTCATCGAATGAATTGGATAATCGGTGAATTAATTGATTTGTGTCCGAATTAACCCAATTTGAATTGTGTTTTTAGTGACTTGGAAGTATAACCCGAAGACTCATAAAGTCGTGAATATTAAGAATATAATTGAAAATTAGATAACCGGTAGCGACGCGAAATATATCCGATTAATTAATTGATACTATGTGAATAATCTCGGTTAGTTGTAATAGATTAATGATTAAACCAAAGACTAATTTATAGAGGATTGTGAGACTATCCTTGAATTGGCTTAATGTGTCCATTTGTTGTGATGACTTCATTAATTCGTGAAATGGAGTAATTGTGTCGATGTGTCGAAACTTGACGATGTTTGTGATGAATTGTAATACGTGATGTTATATATATTTGTGATGATGATTTTGTGACTAAATGAAGGTGAAATATTATAGTGACGTGAATTACCTCGAATAAATGGTAATGTGATTGTGATATAGGCTTATGCCTCGTGACGATATGTGATTTTGATGAGTATGCTGTGTTGTCTTGTTTGTCGAGTCACATTCCATATGCATACTCTATGACGGCCTGAAAACTATGGCAAACATGACGGCCTGAAAACTATGGCAAACATGACGGGCCAAATGGCAATTGGTGACGGGGGCTGAAGCTCCGATTGGTACCACATGCATATACATGAGTCATGTCCCATGTGTCTTATGTGATCATAGTTATGACGTTTTGTAACTATATCGTGATTGTATTCCATGACTTGTTAAATGATGGAAGTATGTGAAGATGTAAATTGATGATTTTATGATTAGTATGATGATATTAATATTTGTGAATGCGATTAATTGAATATGTCTGGTGTGACTTATATGTGATGTTTTGTGTTTAGATGTTTATGTGATGTTTTATGACTAGGTGTATGACTTATATGCTATGACGTTTTGGGATTGGAATTGTGATTTATACTTGTGATTCATATATAATTGATGTGAATATGAAGTGTCGTGACTTGTGGTGTGATGAAAAGTACGTGAGATTTATGAGTTGGTGAAAGTATGAAGTGTATGGCGATATTAATATGTGCGATGTGATAACTATATATGCCCGATTCCTAATATACAATTTATCATGCACTCACTTATATGATTTGATATCTCACCCTTTTCTCTTGTTCGTCGTTGCCTTTATATTGGTAACGTGCAGGTGTTCGAGTATGAAGATTTAGTTGCCGTTAATCGAGTCGGTTGTCGCTCTGATACGTAGCACTCGGGGGGACGATGTATAATATTTATGATGTTGTTGTTTATTGTGACTGTTCTGGACTGGGCCGAGCAGGCCCAGCTCTTCTCATCAGCCGAGCAGGCCCAAATTATTTGGGCCCATTTACTGGGTAACCATCGAGAGTTATCCACGCGCGAAGACCACGCTCCATGCTTCAGCGAAGGATTCGGTCAACCATCTCCGAACCCTACGCCATGCTCATCCAGAACGTGAGTCTCCTGCTGACTCAGCCCTAGCACGGGACGTTCTGGCAGTTCCCTAGCACGTGGGCCTCCAGTTGGATTTGGCCTAATTAGGGAACCTTGGCCCAGCGCTGGGGGCTATAAATACCCTCTTTCACTAGAGGGTCAGGTATTCCATTCTTCACTCTCAACCCTCATTCTCTGATAGCTACTAACTTAAGCATCGGAGGACCTTGCAGGTACCCCCCCATCTTGCTCTTCAAGCCAGATACCGCCGCCTTGACGATTCTTCTGATCAGGTACGATCAGTGGCGCCGTCTGTGGGAAACTTGCTCCCCCTTCTTTAACAAAGATCAAAGCATTACCTTTCACGATCGTCATGGCTAACAACAACATCCCAAACCCTGATCCCTTCCTCCTGGAACAGCTGATCGAAGATTCCACCCGCGAGGTGACGAATCGCCGTCGGCAGGAAGGACCGCAACGTGCTCTTACCGGACAGAGAAGGCCGAGACATGAGACCTCGCAACCCCAGAGGCAACAGATTCAGAACATTCAACATGTGCACAGCCTTCAGCAAGTTCAGAATGTCGAACAAGTTCCTCCTGAGGGACACGTTCAGAACGGGGAAGACGAGCAGACTCGACCCTAGACTGAACCAGAGCAGCTCCAGATTTTGCATGAGACTGACACCAGAGACGGGTGTCGCACGCTCGCGAAAAAAGGAACAGAGTCGCCACCAATATATTTATCCCATAAGGGAAAGGGATATCAGAAAACCTAACAAAAGGAAGGAACAGGGCCTTGCGACCAGAGAATCTAGGTGCGGGAGTCGGTTACGCGAGGGGAAGGTGCTAGCACCCCTCACGCCCATCGTACTCGATGGTATCCACCTATGTTTGTTTCTATCTAAAGGGTGTGTACTATGTCTATGTCCATATGTGAATGAATGCAAAATGTAGGGAAAATAAAGAATTGTACTCGCACGGGCCCTACCCCGCTGCCTACGTATCCTTTTCAGGAATCAGAGTTACCGTAGCTCGGCTCACGATTTTCTGTTTGTTTTTGTGTTTTTTAATTGGGCGGAGTTAACGTTCGCGCTCTTGCATAAGGAATCGACCTACGATGCGTACGAGCGGAAATAACATTGCCCTTAGGAAGAAGGAAAAGAAATGATTGGTTTGTGTCTTTTAGGGTAGATGAGTGATGAACAGTTCCCAATACCGGGCCACTCACCACTTTCTCTACTTTGTTTTAGTTTTGAAACATTATTAGGTGTTTTAAGTGTTTTTGGTTGTGTGTTTTTTAAGGGGAATTTGTTTGCGATTTGAATCACATAAAAATGTATAATGATCGAGAAGCAGATTAGGGAATGAATCCCACTCACTTCCATCCCATTATATAATGTTCGAGAAACAGATTAGGGAATGAATCCCACTCATTTCTCTCCCATTAATTAATGTTTGAGAAACAGATTAGGGAATGAATCCCACTCATTTCTCTCCCATTAAGTAGTGACCGAGAAACAGATTAGGGAATGAATCCCACTCGTTTCTATGCCACTAAGCGATTGAGAAATAGATTAGGGAATGAATCCCACTCATTTCTCTACCACTTTCTTAATGTGATTCGCGTCTTCCTTTTATCAAGTATTTTAAAGAGTTGAAAAGAAAAAGAATGCAATAGGGAACTAATCCTAAATTCTAATATAAGTTGTCTATACAAGTCTAAATCCTAATGTTAACATGGGGTAGATTCTATAAGAAGCATACAAGTGGTATTAACAACATAGGCCAAAAATATGGCCAAAAACAAGTAATAAAGTCACACAACAATTATACAAAACGAACATGAAAATAGTACAAAACGGTTCAAGCATTAGTACAAAAATGAAACTAAAAATACTACTATTTTTTTATGACCTTTTATGAAGGATTTTAAATGTCAAAATTAGCCTAAAAATCTATTATTTTTATGAGCCTTTAATGAAAGTTTTTATGTCAACAATTACCTAAAAAATCTAACAAATTTTAATGGTGATTATGATTTTTATATCTACTAAAAATTCTAAAAAAAAACTATTGTGAAAGTGAACCTAAATCTACAAATTTTAATGGAGTCAGGGGGGTGAAAACTAAAAGGGGTGTGCAGTCTGGAATAGGCGCAAGGCCCAGAGTTTTGGCCCAACAGAGTTGTTTTTTGTTGCTCAGTTTTACTCTATGCCAAAAATGGTAGTATGATGGGCTATGTTGGGGCGTGGATAGAAATTCGGTGGCCCATGGAGTTTGATCCAGATTCAGAATTTGTTCAAATTAATTCTATCATATTTTCTGCATTAACATTCTAACTATCACCTAATTAATTGCAATTAATCCTCATAATCTCACGTTAATCTACATTAATTCAGACTTTATGCTTACTTAAAACCTTATGTCAATTAATACATTAATTCAAAAGAAAAATAAATCAGAATGGGGATTTTAGGGTTACCAACTTGTGACGCATCAGCTTCTTTGAACTCCTCTCACAACGTAATAGCGGCCGAAGACAGCTTCTCCGGTTCGCCTCTCCCTTCTCCGATGAAGAACGAATCTCCGGCCACCGTTAACGCAATCAAATACCACGTCATCTCGTCGTCTTGCTATTCTTCTCCGATTCAAACTTCTCGTCTCCCCGATGATCCGTCTATGTTTGTGTAGTGAGTTGAATCGGTGAAGGTGTAGTGACAATGGTGCGTTGCGATGCGAGAACTTGGAGATTGGTGATGACGATGATTCGATCCTTCTGAGTCTTCTCTTTTGCCGGTATCGATGGCGAGCGGATTGTCGCCGGTGCTTGATGAATCCGACGCGGTTCTTCTGGAGTACTTGTGAAGGTTATCAAGACTGAAGGATGGTGGAGTCGTGGAACTTGAAGAACGTTGATGAACCGTGAAATTTTTGCTTTCTGTCGAGGAAGAATTCTGGACCGATGAGGATGATGCAGAGGCGTCGTGAGTTAGTTGAAGATGAATGAAGAAAGTCTTCTGATTTCAGAAGTTGGTTAGAGGTTTGTTCCAATGCCGTTATGATTTCTTTTTCTCCAATCTTCTGTTCGATTTTTCTTCTCAATTTCTGTCGTCCCCATTCTTTTCTTCTGTAATTTTTGGAGGTGATGATGAAGGGACGATGGTGAACTCTGAAGGTGATTGAGGTTATGGTAGAGGTTGAAGAAGATTGATGGGGATTGAAAGTGATGAAGGTTGGTGAGAGGAGTGAAGAGGTGAAAATGGCGTGGGTGTTATGAAGATGAATGAAGAAGACTGTGAAAGTGATGATGATAAGAATGGTGGAGGATTCAAGAGAAGGTTAAAGATTATGCAGAATGGTGAAGTGTGTTTGAGTGTGATGAAGATGGCGAGAGAAAGATGAAGATGAAGATGTCCAGAAGAAGACGATGCCGGGGGGAAGATAAGGATTCGAGATGGAACTGAAGAAAAAGATTGAGGGTGGAGGTTTTTCTTTTATAGAAAATGAAGAGAATCGATTCTGAAGGTTAGTTTTTTCACTGATTTTTCTGTTAGTCCCCTCTGTTAATTCCGAAAGCTTGTAACTAAAATGCGAGTTTGTTATTTCTGTTAGGAATTCAGTGAGCTGGCGTTTTTGTTGGTTCACAATTCTGTTTAGTTAGTTATGCATCTGCTTGTGGTTTCAGTTCTGATTTCTCTGTTAAAAGTCAGTAGGTTTTCTTTTCTTTCCTGAACTGTTTCGTGTTGATTGTAGGGCTGGTTTTTGTATTATGAAAGTGAAATATGATGACTGAATGTGTGGGTGCATTGAATGGTTGGACTTTCTGATTGTGCAGGGTATTTGTTTGTATGTTGAACTGTATGGTTTTAATGTGAACTGAATCTGATTTGTCAATGTGTGTACAGGGCTGGCTGTAAGTTCATGGGAATAATTTGTGAGCAAAGCTTTGGCCAAGTTTGGAAGGAGATCATCATGGAGTTTTAGGATCAAAGAAGAACATAGGCTTAGGAATTTTAGAATTTAGGAATTTGATATAATGGAAATGATGGAAGTTGTAATGGTAATGAAATTGTAACAAACATGCAATCTTGCAGAAACTTGAAATGATATTTGATATTTTTGGTCTCATTTTTCAAGTAATGAGAAATTTCCCTCAATTCTTTGATTTTTCCAAGTCTTTTCCACCTTAGTGTAATGCTCTTGTAATGGATTTTGAAATGGTCCCTCTATATTTAAATGGACCTATGGTGCAACCAGTGATTGAAACAAAGTCAAATTGTGATCCCTTAGATGCTTAAGTCCCTTTCTCTTTCAAATTTAAACATGCCTCTACTTTCCTCAAATGTTTGTATTGGTAACAGGAAGATACATTTAGATGAATCAGGTCGATAACTTGTAGTGGGAGAACACTTCGAATAGACCAACGCTTGTAGTGTGATTAATTCATCCAAATGAGTCAACGTTCTAAACCAAACCATGGAACCATAGCAAAGTCCCCTGACCAGGTGCACATGAACTCAAGAAGCTTAATAAAGAAATCCAAGAGATCACCATGTACATAGGGAAATAACCCTAAGCCAAGAAATCCATCTGATCACGCAATCTTTGAATGACTGAGCCCTCAATATCCTTTGATCAATTGCAAGACACACTTCTTGAAGAAATAAATAACCTTGTGCCAACATCTACGCAAAACCTCAATTCATTCCATGCTCCCTGATCCCGTGTTTTTAGATGTTGATGATGCATGATGTTATGTTGATGCCCTAATGGAGGTATGTACATGAGACCATGAAATGCATAAAGCCTAAGGCGGTTAGAGATTAGGGGTAGGACAAATTTGGGGTGTGACAACGGGCATGCTGCCTCCTCGTTCACCCACACCTCGGACAGGCGAGGAGTCCATAGCCAAGACGAGGAGGAGCAGATCAACATCCCCGAGGGCGCTGATCCGACATCCATCATCCTACTCAAAGAGCTGCAGAGAACTAACCGTCTCATCCGCCAACAGGGCGACCGCATCCACGAGTTGGAAAGGAAGCTACGATATCGTTCCCCCCCGCGGAGACGCCATCGGTCACGTTCCTATTCCTCTTCGCGCCTCCAAGGAGATATCGCAAGCGCTCCCCGTCCCAGTCTCGCTCCCCGCCGAGGAGGAACCGTCGTCAGAGGTCTTATTCCCGATCTCCACCTTGAAAGAGTCAGAAAAATCAGAAACCTGAAACCACTGAAGCCAGGAGCCTCTCACCCGAGCAAGAACGCCGAGGCCCCTCCAAAGCTGTGTTGAAGCCCCGCGAGCATTCTCCTCCAAAAGACAACCGCAGAGTCTTGGGCAAAATACACACAAAACCCAAGCGGGGAAGACATTCAAACTCCCCCGGACCTAGCGACGAAGAAGATTTCCGCAGTCCCTTGTCCGAGCGCATTCGGCGAGTTCGCCTCCTGCGAGGTATGGAAAAACCACCCGCGTTGGACCAGTACGACGGAACCACCGACCCCGACGACCACATTAGGAGCATCGAAGCTGTCATGGACTACCATGTCGTCCGGGGATCCATCAAATGCCGCATCTTTCCAACCACCTTAAGGAAAGGGGCGATGACATGGTACAGGAATCTACCTCCTGACTCCATCCACTCCTGGACTGAACTGAAGGACCTTTTCCTTAGCCACTTCACGGCGTCTCGTCGGCAACCAAAGTCGGAGGCGAACCTTGAAGCGGTAATCCAAGGTACCAACGAACCTCTAAGAGACTACCTCGACAGGTTCAACAAAGAAGCCATCCAAGTGCAGACAACAGATTACATGAAGAGGTACCTCCTCGAGCGAGGACTCCTCCCCGGAAGTGACTTTAGGAAGGCCATCTTGATTGAGAAGGTCCACTCCATGAACGCCCTCATTCGCAAAGCTCAAGCTTTCATCGCATTCGAAGAAGGAGAGGCTGCTGCCATCAAAGCCTCGCGAGGCAATGACGCCGCTTGCAGTTCCAACTATGAGCACTCAGGCTCGAGGAGAGGGCATGAAAAAAGGAAAGACGACAGGTCTCTCGACGTCAAAGAGCGCCGAGGACCATCTGGTCGCTTCAACGACTACACCCCTCTGAACGCCTCATGGGAGAGGATTCTGGCCGAATGCCAAAACACCGACTTCAAGAAGTCGAACATCAGGCCCCCGAAGTCAAACCCCGCGAGACCAGGAACTGACAAGTCAAAGTACTGCAAGTACCATAAGAGTCACGGACACCTGACTGAGGAATGCATTCATCTCAAGGATGCCATTGAATCACTGATCAAGGAGGGTCGCCTTTCGAGATACACAAAGAAAGGGGAACCTTCCCGAAGGGACGACCAAAGAAACTCTGACGAAGGGAACTCACCGGATAACAGGCCCCTGCAAGTAGCCCTGTCCGTCACCCGACCAGAAGATTTCATACCATCGGTCGGGATGTCTACCGCACTCAGCAAATGGGAAGGATTCCCATTCGCCATGGTCGTCTCCAACGGCGGGGATCCGGGCTCCCTCACCATCAGTTCAGTGAAGAGAAGGTTCGATGAGCTGCTTAGTGTAAACTCAGTTTTTTTAGGCGAACTGACTCCTTGCTCTTTTATTTTTTATTTTTTTATTTTTGCAAGAGTCGCCACCGACTTTTATTTTATCCAAAAAAAGGAAAGGCATAAAAGAACAGGAAAGACCTTTTGACAGATTTTGGGTTCGGGGGGTTGGTTATACAAAGGGAAGGTTTTAAGCACCCTTTGTATCCATGGTTATCCATGGGCTCTTAGTTTTGCTTAGATCACTTTTTTAAATGCTTTGTTGATTTGAAAATAGAAGAAGTGAAGATGACGGAAACATAAACAATGCGTCCAAATGGACAAAGAAAAAATAGCGGAAGCATAAATAATATGTCCAAATGGACAAAGAGAAAATAGCAGAAATATAAATAATACGTCCAAGTGGACAAAGAAAAAATAGCAGAAATATAAATAATATGTCCAAATGGACAAAGAAAAAATGGCAGAAATATAAATAATATGTCCAAATGGACAAAGAAAAAATAGCAGAAATATAAATAATATGTCCAAATGGACAAAGAAAAAATGACAGAAATATAAATAATATGTCCAAATGGACAAAGAAAAAATAACAGAAATATAAATAATATGTCCAAATGGACAAAGAAAAAATAACAGAAACATAAATAATATGTCCAAATGGACAAAGAAAAAATAACAGAAATATAAATAATATGTCCAAGTGGACAAAGAAAAAATAACATAAATATAAATAATATGTCCAAATGGACAAAGAAAAAATAACAGAAATATAAATAATATGTCCAAATGGACAAAGAAAAAATAATAGAAATATAAATAATATGTCCAAGTGGACAAAGAAAAAATAACAGAAACATAAATAATATGTCCAAATGGACAAAGAAAAAATAACAGAAACATAAATAATATGAATGATAAAATAAAGTATAAAGCAAGAAATATAAAGAACAATATAATAAAATGCGGAATTTAAAGTTAATTGTTAGTATGTTAGCACGCGAATCATCTTGAAGCTAGTCAAGTATATTCACGATGTTAGTGAAGATCGATGGTGAGTGAATGATGATCTCGGATTTAAAGTTAATGAAAATTTATCAGAAGCTTGATAGAATCATAGCAACTACACGATAAATTTCCAAAAGTCTTAAATCAATTGCATACAATCTCTGCCATATTTGATCTTTTATTCTAATTCAAGACAAAGAAAAAGATAAGAAATAATATCAAATAATATACAAAAATAAATACAAAACAAATTAAACTTAATTCATTCTTTTTGTGATTTTTTTGGAATTTGATTTTAAGTTAATTAACAAGCTAATTAAACAAATAATTAAACTTAACAAGAAAAATATTATTTTATATGTCAAAAATTAAATTATAAAAAATATAAACCTAAATCTAAAAGGAAAATATTTTTGGAGTTTTTTGATTGGTTGAAAATAATTAAAAAAAAGCAATATTTACATAATTACTAATTAATTAAGCAAAATAAATTAATTATGAAAAGAAATAAAATATTTTTATGTTAAAAATTAAATAAATATTTTATCAACTTAAAACTAAAATTAAAACATTTTTTTTTGAGAAATTGAAAATATGCATAAATATGGAGTTTTTAATTCATGAACTCCTAACACTACTACATATTAAAAATTACATTGTACTTACTCTATGATGTCCCAAGAGTGGAATAGAGTGATTGAAATTGATTGAAAGTGGCTATTTGAATGAGCCTTGATTTTTACAAGTTTCTTGAAACTTTTGCAAAAAATATAATCTTAAACTATGACTTTGTGGTGATTGTTGTTGTTCTTTGTGTTCCTCCCCCTTTTTTTCTCTCTTTTTTTCCCCCTTCTTGAATGAAGAAAATGAAGTTCTATTTATAGGAAAATGATTTGATATGGAAGCCTTGCAAGTTGGAATTGTCATGATTAATTTTGTGGAAAAAGAATGGAATATTCTTTCAATGAGTGCATTTCTTTAACCATGGTTAAAACACTCAAGTATTATTCTCTTCAATCTTGCAATAATATATTTAAGCATCTTGAATGGTCATTGCTTGCACCACATGAGCATCTTGGATAATATCTTTGAATTATCTCACTTTAATTAAACTTTAAATGAATAAAATTTAATTAAAATGAAATAAAAATGTCATGAATCATGGATATGTTGTGAATATCTTTAAACATATGAGAATCAAGATTGAATCACAAAATAATTGGCCTTTTTGAAAAAAAAATCAAATTTTGGTCATTACTTGTTTCATGCATTTTTCCAAAAAAGGTCAACTTCATCAAGGCATATCTCTCTCAATTTTGATCCTATGAAAGTGTTCTTTTACTTTTTGGAAAGCCCAAGATGTCCTCTACAAGCCACTTTGGAAGCGTTTTTGCATTTGGAGAAGTTATTTTGATGATATGGGCTTTGACAAAAAACTGCTTTTTGTTGACTTTGAAAATGACCTGTAATGTTTTGGCTTATATCTCTTAGGCGGAAGCATTTCTTGACCTTGGTCCCAACATAAAAGTTGTAGAGAATTGAATTTCCTTGAGAATGAGCTTTGGTTGGAATTTTTCTGATAAATTATGAGAGTGTTATGGTCGGTCAAAGTTCGGTTGACTTTTAGGTAAAAAACTCTAATTTTGCAATTTTGAGTTTTGTCGATTTCTGAACTTTTCTTGATAAATTATGATCACTCATTGATCACATGATGAATCTTTTGACAAAATATGGATGTTGACAAAAAATTGCATTTTTGACTGTCTGTTGACTTTTTGGTCAAACTGGTCGTCTGTTGACTGTTTGAGCTGTTGACTGTGCGTCCGAGCGAATCGAAGTTTGAAAATTTGTCTGGTGGTACTTTGAGACATATGGAGATCCATGAAATCCATTTGAGGTCTCAAAAACTCGTTCTCCTGGAAAAAAAAAACAAAAAAACTAGTTAGGGACTGTTTGTGTAGGAGACAGTTAGGCGTACCTGATTTTTGTGCAGTGTTGAGTCTCTGTTGATCACGTGATTATCAGAAGACTTCTAGAACAAAATCTTGGAAATTTGAAGTGCGAAAAATTGATTTGACTGATGGTACAAACACGGAGAATTGCGCTGATAGCGGGTTTGACTGGTAACTAGCTGAGCAGTATAATCTGAAACCCGGACTCCGCGCCTGCAAATTTTAATTCTGCACCAACTGAGTCAGCATTATTTGTCTGAAAATAAATCTGAAATAAACAGTGTATGAAGTGATAAACAGTATTTGGCGTTTATGTAAGAATAAATTTAACAGCGAACCAAAATACTGTATAAAAAATTCTAAAAATTGAGTATTTATAAAATCAGGATATTTATGAAATAAAAATCCAAGATTGTATAAAACTCCAAATTTTTAGACAGAAGTCTGTTGACTTCTCTTTTTTTTTTTTTTAAAAAACGCAGGCAAATTTTGGGGTATAACAATAATGATCATAACACTTAGAAAATGATGGGATCTCAGAGGTCAAAAATTGGGGTGCAACAGATGCCCCTATTTAAGTTTCTTCTATCCGGAGACACGATGATTATAAATCTTCGTTTCGACGTGATTGAAGAGACTTAAATATATATAAAAACACAATTTTTGAACCTGGGATGCAATGTAATGCTTATGATTATGAATGCATATGATTTCCACGAGATGGAAACAGGACACCACAGGGGAGAAGTAAACAGACTCCGTTGGGGAAAAGGTATAAGTCATCCAGGAATAGAATCAGACTTCACAAAAGAAAGAAACAGTCGACAGAAGCTTTCAAGAGTAAAACGTGAAAGGAACTTTGGACAGGAAATCAACAGAGACGTTCAGAAAGAAAAATCTCTGGAACCCACATCAGAAATAATTCAAGAGTAAAACATGAATGAATTTGGAAAGGAGTATAAATTGACAGAGGCATTCAAGAGTAAAACCATGATTGAACATCATCACAGGCAATCAAGACTAAAACATGATTGAATAGTATCAAAAGCAATCAAGAGTAAACCATGATTGGATAACATCATAGGCAATCAATACTAAAACATGATTGAATAGTATCAAAAGCAATCAAGAGTAAACCATGATTGGATAACATCATAGGCAATCAAGACTAAAACATGATTGAATAGTATCAAAAGCAATCAAGAGTAAACCATGATTGGATAACATCATAGGCAATCAAGACTAAAACATGATTGAATAGTATCAAAAGCAATCAAGAGTAAACCATGATTGGATAACATCATAGGCAATCAAGACTAAAACATGATTGAACATCAAAAGAAATCAAGAGTAAACCATGATTGAGACACCAACCGAGAGTAAAGCACGATCAAATAGCATCGAGAGTAAAACATGATCGGATATAAATAAAGATCAATCAAGAGTAAAGCGTGATTGAATAATATTAAAGGTTAATGCCAAGTGAGTTGGACTTCGATCTCAAGGTAAGATGTTGATAACAACAAGACTTGGAAAAATATAAATGAGCATGAATTTATTTTTATGCATGATGTTAAATTTTTCTATGCATGATGAATGCTCAATGAAATGTAGTTATTTATGACAACTGGGATTGACTCTTTTGTGAGGCAAGATTGGAGCTTTGATTCCTCAACACGGAAATTCTACCAACTCTGCTTCAGAAGATGCTTGAATAAACTTCTTGTCACACTGATAACTGTATTAAACAAATGATCCTTTGAGAAGGACTGATAAACTATGCATGAGGATTGCTGAAGAAGATTGCCCCTGATTGAATAATTGTTGCAAGTTAACTGATCATGGCTTCAGTTGAACTATGTTGGGGATGAACTGATCACATATCCAACTCTTGAAATGAATGTTGGGAAGACTTGCCATAGTATACATCTTGAAGAGGATATTCTGATCAACAAATCTTGATTAAACATATGAACAACAGGATCTTGAAGTAACGTGCCCCTGATAGGATCACTGACCAAGTTTCTCGACTGTTTGAACTTCCTAGAAGATGAGTGCTTACTTGCAAATAAAATGTTCATTCAAGAATGGTAATTTTAATGCAATGCTCAAAATATATTTTTGAAATCAAAGTCACTTTGTAAAGAAAATGGAATCACTGTTCAAAACATAAAGGTTAAAACAATCAACGTGAAAGATAAAGCAAAGATATGGTATCAACATAAATGATTGGTAAATCTCTTGGGAGTCAGCTTACGCAACCTTGTTGTAGTATGCTTTCAAAATAAACCTTGCTTCAATTAGGGCTTTTGAAGGTTGTAACGTGGTCAGGTTCACGGTTTAAAAAATAAAAGGTATAAGGCTCAAATTTTTTGTAACCCACCCCATCTTCGTGATGATCTTCATTCCTAAACCCAGTTAATTCAAAATATGCATTCAGGTTCCAAGAGGCTTCTGGAATTTTACCTGTTGTAATGATGAAAGTTCACAAGCCAAGAAAACTTGGAGATGCCAGTCACTTCTTCCTTTTGATAGTCACAACATTTTGTGGTTCAAGAATTTATTGACTTATCTCTTCTTTTTTCTTTCTTTTGATATCCCTAACTTTTGCCTGAACTGTTTATTTTGAACTTACAGTCAGCGGGATGCCTTAATTTTTGCCTAAGTCATTTTTTGATTTTGACATAGCAGGCTTTTCGTCGATTTTCTTTTTTGATACTTTTTTTTTCTGAAAGATAGTGACTACCTTGCTTAATGATTATAATGAACCATCATTGACTTTTGCTCGGCGTCTCCAACATTTCTTTGATGTAAGCGGAGGAAAGCTTGTGATTAAAATACTTGTTAAAAGGTGTATTGAATGATTCTCTTAAAATAGAATGCACAACCAAATTAACTGGGAACTACCCTGCCCCGGGTTAAAATGTGGGTTATTTCGTATAGAAAGAAACACCAACTTCTAGGCTCAAAGGGGTTGACGAGGGATTAACTTCCTTATTTCTCCAGTGTTTGGGAATTGAAACAATGCATGTACATCGTCAGCAAAGTTTTATTTGAAAGCATACAGTTCAACAACCTGGGTATTTCGTTGTCATCATCCTCCCTCCAATCTTTGCATAAAACACAAGTTTGATAGAGAAAGGAAAATAATTTTTTTTTTTTTGTAAAAGAAGCATAAACATAGACATAGTAGATGAAAATGAATTCAAACATACGATGCTCATTTCATTAAAATCACCATTCATAAACAAACAAAGTCTAAAAGTAAACAACACAATTAAGGAAATGCAAACAGTAAAGAAACAAGGCCTAGTGACTAATCAGCAACAAGGATGAGCTATCCCGTCTGAAACACTTGGCTTTAGGAAGATAATTGCCTTTGACTTGTCTTCAGCCATTCTGATTCGGCAAAGGATTAGTGACAACATTGGGACCAACATTCTTAAAAGATAACAACTTTGATCTAACCAACTCTTGAACTCTGGCCTTCAAAGGGAAACATCTTTCTAAATCATGGCCCGCTGCCCCTTGATGGAAAGGACAATGAAGATCAGATCTGAAACCATCAGGGAGAGGGTTTCGAGGAGGAAGAATCAGCTCGATGGTAGACAGATAACTTTGAAGATGGAGACAGACAAGGATAAGTTTCATGGATAACCTGAATGTATGTATGCAAATGATGTAATTGTTGTTTTTAATTTTTTTTTTTGAGTTTCAAAGAACTTAAGATATTAATCTGCAAACATTCAAGCATTGGATTAAAGCATTGATCAAGTTATCATCAAAATCAATCATCCATTTTGGTGGATTAGAGTTTTCACCCCATCAACACCCAAGATCCATTGAGTTTGATGAAACTTACGATGTTTACAAAAAAAGACCTCTGAGTTCATTGGAAATCAAAGGAAAAGATTTTTATGAATGTATGAATGCATGAATGCCACATATACAGAAATGGTAACACAAACATGGTGTACATAAGGTAGGTTCCAAAGTTCAACGTCACGAGCATGAGGTCAAAGAACCAAATATGGGATAGTACTAGGGTTAATCACCTGCATAACATGTTCTACTGATACATCAGAGTCCACATTCTTCTTTCGGATATTACCGGCTTGCACAACTGAACTTGTGAGCTAGCAATATTCTCAAGAAAAACTCGTCTGAGTGTGGCTCTCCGCATGACAACTAATCCAAGTCTTCACCTGAATAGTTTCTGCGCCACAACCTAATAAGGCCAGGATGGGTTATGGGTTCTACAGCCAACTCAGCTTCTACAGTTCAATGAAAGCAATAATGTCTTCGCAACTGAACTTGCTAAACATATACTACCAACAAGGAACCTCCACTGAGCGGAAGGATTCTCATGCCAGCTTTTTAAGGACTGAACTCCTTGTATGCCATACATAACTATACCCTCCACCTAATTCTTATGTGTACTTAATCCGAGTTAGGATTTGTCCATAATGTATCTCAAGTGACGGAACCACACATATATCCAGAATAGCAAAAAAATAACAAAATAAACAAGTATAAGCAAATATTAAAGTGATCAAAAACTCTAAGGTAACCTCTCTTTTAAAAAGATTTTTCAAATCCCCAGCAGAGTCGCCAGTTCTGTAAACTCGGTTTTTTGAGGCGAACTGACTCCTTGCTCTTTTTTTTTTTTTTTTTTTGCAAGAGTCGCCACCGACTTTTATTTTATCCAAAAAAAGGAAAGGCAAAAAGAACAGGAAAGACCTTTTGACAGATTTTGGGTTCGGGGGGTTGATTATACAAAGGGAAGGTTTTAAGCACCCTTTGTATCCATGGTTATCCATGGGCTCTTAGTTTTGCTTAGATCACTTTTTTAAATGCTTTGTTGATTTGAAAATAGAAGAAGTGAAGATGACGGAAACATAAACAATGCGTCCAAATGGACAAAGAAAAAATAGCGGAAGCATAAATAATATGTCCAAATGGACAAAGAGAAAATAGCGGAAACATAAATAATATGTCCAAGTGGACAAAGATAAATAGCAGAAATATAAATAATACGTCCAAATGGACAAAGAAAAAATAGCAGAAATATAAATAATATGTCCAAATGGACAAAGAAAAAATGGCAGAAATATAAATAATATGTCCAAATGGACAAAGAAAAAATAGCAGAAATATAAATAATATGTCCAAATGGACAAAGAAAAAATGACAGAAATATAAATAATATGTCCAAATGGACAAAGAAAAAATAACAGAAACATAAATAATATGTCCAAATGGACAAAGAAAAAATAACAGAAATATAAATAATATGTCCAAGTGGACAAAGAAAAAATAACATAAATATAAATAATATGTCCAAATGGACAAAGAAAAAATAACAGAAATATAAATAATATGTCCAAATGGACAAAGAAAAAATAATAGAAATATAAATAATATGTCCAAGTGGACAAAGAAAAAATAACAGAAACATAAATAATATGTCCAAATGGACAAAGAAAAAATAACAGAAACATAAATAACATGAATGATAAAATAAAGTATAAAGCAAGAAATATAAAGAACAATATAATAAAATGCGGAATTTAAAGTTAATTGTTAGTATGTTAGCACGCGAATCATCTTGAAGCTAGTCAAGTATATTCACGATGTTAGTGAAGATCGATGGTGAGTGAATGATGATCTCGGATTTAAAGTTAATGAAAATTTATCAGAAGCTTGATAGAATCATAGCAACTACACGATAAATTTCCAAAAGTCTTAAATCAACTGCATACAATCTCTGCCATATTTGATCTTTTATTCTAATTCAAGACAAAGAAAAAGATAAGAAATAATATCAAATAATATACAAAAATAAATACAAAACAAATTAAACTTAATTCATTCTTTTTGTGATTTTTTTGGAATTTGATTTTAAGTTAATTAACAAGCTAATTAAACAAATAATTAAACTTAACAAGAAAAATATTATTTTATATGTCAAAAATTAAATTATAAAAAATATAAACCTAAATCTAAAAGGAAAATATTTTTGGAGTTTTTTGATTGGTTGAAAATAATTAAAAAAAAAGCAATATTTACATAATTAATAATTAATTAAGAAAAATAAATTAATTATGAAAAGAAATAAAATATTTTTATGTTAAAAATTAAATAAATATTTTATCAACTTAAAACTAAAATTAAAACATTTTTTTTTGAGAAATTGAAAATATGCATAAATATGGAGTTTTTAATTCATGAACTCCTAACACTACTACATATTAAAAATTACATTGTACTTACTCTATGATGTCCCAAGAGTGGAATAGAGTGATTGAAATTGATTGGAAGTAGCTATTTGAATGAGCCTTGATTTTTACAAGTTTCTTGAAACTTTTGCAAAAAATATAATCTTAAACTATGACTTTGTGGTGATTGTTGTTGTTCTTTGTGTTCCTCCCCCTTTTTTTCTCTTTTTTTTTCCTCCTCCTTGAATGAAGAAAATGAAGTTCTATTTATAGGAAAATGATTTGATATGGAAGCCTTGCAAGTTGGAATTGTCATGATTAATTTTGTGGAAAAAGAATGGAATATTCTTTCAATGAGTGCATTTCTTTAACCATGGTTAAAACACTCAGGTATTATTCTCTTCAATCTTGCAATAATATATTTAAGCATCTTGAATGGTCATTGCTTGCACCACATGAGCATCTTGGATAATATCTTTGAATTATCTCACTTTAATTAAACTTTAAATGAATAAAATTTAATTAAAATGAAATAAAAATGTCATGAATCATGGATATGTTGTGAATATCTTTAAACATATGAGAATCAAGATTGAATCACAAAATAATTGGCCTTTTTGAAAAAAAAAATCAAATTTTGGTCATTACTTGTTTCATGCATTTTTCCAAAAAAGGTCAACTTCATCAAGGCATATCTCTCTCAATTTTGATCCTATGAAAGTGTTCTTTTACTTTTTGGAAAGCCCAAGATGTCCTCTACAAGCCACTTTGGAAGCGTTTTTGCATTTGGAGAAGTTATTTTGATGATATGGGCTTTGACAAAAAACTGCTTTTTGTTGACTTTGAAAATGACCTGTAATGTTTTGGCTTATATCTCTTAGGCGGAAGCATTTCTTGACCTTGGTCCCAACATAAAAGTTGTAGAGAATTGAATTTCCTTGAGAATGAGCTTTGGTTGGAATTTTTCTGATAAATTATGAGAGTGTTATGGTCGGTCAAAGTTCGGTTGACTTTTAGGTAAAAAACTCTAATTTTGCAATTTTGAGTTTTGTCGATTTCTGAACTTTTCTTGATAAATTATGATCACCCATTGATCACATGATGAATCTTTTGACAAAATATGGATGTTGACAAAAAATTGCATTTTTGACTGTCTGTTGACTTTTTGGTCAAACTGGTCGTCTGTTGACTGTTTGAGCTGTTGACTGTGCGTCCGAGCGAATCGAAGTTTGAAAATTTGTCTGGTGGTACTTTGAGACATATGGAGATCCATGAAATCCATTTGAGGTCTCAAAAACTCGTTCTCCTGGAAAAAAAAAACAAAAAAACTAGTTAGGGACTGTTTGTGTAGGAGACAGTTAGGCGTACCTGATTTTTGTGCAGTGTTGAGTCTCTGTTGATCACGTGATTATCAGAAGACTTCTAGAACAAAATCTTGGAAATTTGAAGTGCGAAAAATTGATTTGACTGATGGTACAAACACGGAGAATTGCGCTGATAGCGGGTTTGACTGGTAACTAGCTGAGCAGTATAATCTGAAACCCGGACTCCGCGCCTGCAAATTTTAATTCTGCACCAACTGAGTCAGCATTATTTGTCTGAAAATAAATCTGAAATAAACAGTGTATGAAGTGATAAACAGTATTTGGCGTTTATGTAAGAATAAATTTAACAGCGAACCAAAATACTGTATAAAAAATTCTAAAAATTGAGTATTTATAAAATCAGGATATTTATGAAATAAAAATCCAAGATTGTATAAAACTCCAAATTTTTAGACAGAAGTCTGTTGACTTCTCTTTTTTTTTTTTTTTTAAAAAACGCAGGCAAATTTTGGGGTATAACAATAATGATCATAACACTTAGAAAATGATGGGATCTCAGAGGTCAAAAATTAGGGTGCAACACTTAGCGCCAACACGGACCTTGGCCCTACGCTGCGAAAGTTCCGGGGAAAGTCAGAACCAATCACCTTTTACCTGGAAGAACTGCCCGGCGGAGCTCCAAACGCCACAATTCCCCTGCTCGTCCGAGCAAGAATGGCGAATTTCGACGTCCGACGAGTCCTAGTCGATGAAGGCAGCTCGGTCGATATCATGTATTCCCACCTCTTCCGAACACTCCAGCTGGACGACTCGCACCTCACTCCCTATGTAGGTTCGGACCTCCAAGGTTTCAACGGAGCTACCACCAAACCCTGGGGTTACGTCGAGCTGATTGTCACCTTCGGAGAAGGAGAGGCCTCCAGGCAAGTCAAAACCAGATTCTTGGTGATCGACTGTAAAACCCTATACAATTGCATCATCGGGCGCCCCACTCTGGCCGAGCTAACCGCCATACCCTCCACTGTCCACCTGAAGATGAAGTTCTACACGAGAACAGGACGAGTGGCCACCATCAACGCCGATATTGAAGCCGCCAGAAGAATCTTCGACGCCTCCGTCAAGGGACTAGAACTGATCGCTCCGCCAACCAGCTCCAACAAAAAGCCAAGGGCCGAAGACAAGCATCCTCGAGAAGACCAGCACCAGACAACCAACGTCAGCTCAATCGACCTGGATGCCCGGTTTACAGAAGAAGAACCGAAGATCGGGGAAGAGGCGCGATCAAAGGCACCTCACCCCATCCGACCTGTTCCGGACGGAGATTTCGAACTTGTTCCCTTGGGCGACAACCCCGACAAAGCGGTAAAAATCGGTAAGGGCATCCCAGACCTTCCGAGGAAGCAGCTCGTGGCCTGCCTTCGAGCCAACGCCGACCTGTTCGCCTGGAGCGCCGCAGAAATGCCCGGACTCGACCCCGAGGTCGCCTGCCACCACCTCTCCATCGATCCAGCCGCGAAGGCCGTAGTTCAACGTAGGCGTCGGCAATCTCCCGAGAAAACGGAGGCTGCCGAGAAAGCTGTAAAAGACCTCCTAGAGGCAAATTTTATTTCCGAGGCCAAGTATTCAACTTGGCTCTCAAACATTGTACTTGTTAAGAAATCTAATGGAAAATGGAGAATGTGTGTTGATTACACTGATGTTAACCGGGCATGTCCGAAAGACGCCTATCCTTTACCTAACATCGATAGACTGGTCGACAACTCGGCCGACTATAAACTATTGTCTTTTATGGATGCTTATTCAGGTTACAACCAGATCCCCATGGCGAGGAGCGACAAGCAGTGCACGGCGTTTATGACCGAGTCGGGCAACTATTACTACAACGTAATGCCCTTCGGCCTCAAAAACGCTGGGTCCACGTATCAACGGATGATGAACAAAGTGTTCCGAGGAGAGATCGGTGACACCCTCGAGGTATACATGGACGATATGATCGTCAAATCTCGAGAAGACGCCGACCACACCTCCCATCTCGAGCGGGTATTCGAGCGGGCCAGGTCCTGCAAGATGCGCTTCAACCCGGAGAAGTGCACCTTCGGCGTCCGAGCAGGCAAATTCCTCGGTTTCTATTTGACCGAACGGGGAATAGAGGCCAACCCGGATAAATGCCGAGCATTCTCTGAACTCCCCACTCCTAACAATAAAAAATCCATCCAAGTCTTAAACGGGATGCTCACCGCACTATCACGTTTCGTCGCGAAATCCGCCCAACACGCCCTCCCTTTCTTTAAACTGCTACGCAAAGAAGCGGCCTTTGAATGGTCCGAAGAATGCGAGCAAGCACTTTCACACCTCAAGCAAGTACTCTCCAAACCGCCCGTCCTTTCTCGACCTAATGACAACGAGCCTCTGTACCTTTACTTAGCCGTCTCGAACGAAGCAGTCAGCGCGACTTTGATCCGAGAAACCGGAGACGGGCAAAAACCCGTATATTTCACCAGCAAAGCCCTACAAGGACCCGAGGTGCGATACCAACAGATCGAGAAAGTCGCCATGGCCCTAGTGATAGCGGCCAGAAGGCTGCGATACTATTTCCTCGCCCACACCATATTCGTTCGAACAGATCAACCCATCAAGCAACTCCTCAGCCGACCGGACATGGCCGGCAGAATGCTAAGATGGTCCCTCGAGCTTTCGGAGTTCGACGTACAGTATGAAAGCAGGAGGGCATTAAAAGCTCAGGCGTTAGCAGACTTTGTAGCAGAGATGACCTCGATCACCGACTCACCGGACCCGACCAAGAACAAATGGACCATCTACGTAGATGGCGCCTCAAGCAGATCGGGAAGCGGGGCAGGCATTATCTTAGAAAACGACGAAGGACTCATCGTCGAAGTATCTTTAGTCCTCTCTTTCGACACGTCGAACAACCAAGCCAAGTACGAAGCCCTCCTTGCAGGCCTGAGACTTGCCGAGGATGTAGGCGCACGGGAGGTCAAGATCTACATAGACTCCCAACTCGTCGCGTCCCACATCAGCGGCGACTACCAAGCCAAAAACGACGTACTCGCCGAGTACCTCACACTCGTCAAGGATAAGATGAAAAAATTCGCCAAAGCAGAAGTCGAGCATATTCCCCGAGAGCACAACTCGCGTGCCGACATATTATCCAAACTTGCGAGCACAAGAAAGAAAGGGGAAAACAAGTCGGTTATCCAGGAAATCCTACCCAGACCAAGCATAGGCGAAAACGCGCGAGCTCTACAAATATTCGCTATCGGGGACGACCACTGCTGGATGACCCCAGTATATAACTTCCTCACGAAAGACGAACTTCCCGCTGACGCGAAGGAAGCTTCAGCGATTAAGAGACGAGCCTGTTCATATACTACCCTCGAAAACAAACTATACCGACGAGGCTTCTCCGTCCCTCTTCTTAAATGCATCGACGCCTCACAAGCACTTGAGGTACTCCAAGAGCTTCATGAAGGAATCAACGGCCAACACCTCGGCGGACGATCACTAGCGAGGAAAGCCCTCAGAGCCGGCTATTATTGGCCGACCATGCAGCAAGACGCCAAAGAATATGTCCAGAAATGCGACAAATGCCAGCGTCACGCCGACATGCACCTGGCTCCCCCGAACGAGCTCAAATCTCTCTCCTCACCTTGGCCTTTCTCCACATGGGGAATGGACCTCCTCGGACCTTTCCCGGTCGGATCTTACCAGAACAAATACCTAGTGGTCGCTGTGGATTACTTCACGAAATGGATAGAAGCTGAAGCGCTTGCTAAAATCACATCCCAAAACGTACTCCGCTTTTACAAGCGGAACATACTCGCTCGGTTCGGGGTGCCACAGGCGATAATAACCGATAACGGTACCCAGTTCACGGACAGAAAATTCCAGGAGTTTGTGGCCAAACTCGGGACGAAACAGCACTTCACTTCGGTCGAGCACCCTCAAACCAACGGACAAGCTGAAGCCGCCAACCGGGTCATTCTCCGCGGACTAAAGAGAAGGTTGGGCGAGGCGAAAAAGGCTTGGGTCGAAGAGTTGCACAGCGTCCTTTGGGCATACAGAACGACCCCACATTCGCGCACCAGGGAAACACCGTTCAGGTTAACCTATGGCACCGAAGCCGTGATCCCCGTGGAGATCCGAGAACCCTCTCGTCGGACCGAGTCACCCCTCGAGGAAGAACTCAATGACGAAGCTATGAGGGAAGAGCTCGATATGGTCGAGGAAATCCGAACAGGATCCTCCCTCCGAGAAGCGAAATTAAAACAACAGATAGCCTTAAGACATAGCACTAAAGTCATCAAGCGCGGATTCGAAGTCGGAGACTTAGTGCTCCGCAGGAACATGAAAGATTCGCGCGAGGGCAAACTAGCCCCGAACTGAGAAGGCCCGTACCGAGTTTACGATAAAACCGAAAACGGTGCGTATTACCTCGAGAACCTTCTCGGCGAAAAACTCGCTCGACCTTGGAATACTGAAAAACTCAGACGCTACTACAGTTAGAGACACCCTAACGCTACCCGACCGCTTGTAGCGAACACGAGACAAGGCTGGGCAAGGACTCGCGCCATGGTACAAGCGCGTATGCTCCACGACAGCATCGGTCGGATACCCCCTAGCAGGAGGCGAAGCCGACCACACAGCGGGCCTAGCACACAGACCCTCCGCGGAAGTACCTGCACGGCAAAACCCCAGCTCGCGATGGGATCGTTCACGCCGCGAGCACGTGGCCCCGACCGCGGTCTCAAGCTCGCTTATAGCGCACACCTGCTCTGCGCACCCGGACCGTACAACACACGCTCGGGCTATAAACCTCGGTCGAGCACAAACATAAATATTCGACAATAAACATTGAAGCATAAAATGCAGAATAGTATTAAAAACCGACCAAGCTGGCTGGCGATATCCAAATATTACAAAAATTATCCGGGCATCGCCCCACTAACTTTACGTTGGCACACAGGCCACAAAACATTGGCACGCAGGCCACAAAACGTTGGCACGCAGGCCAGTCAAAAGGAAACTGGTCAGACGTCGCCATCCTCATCCTCGGCACCGTTGTCCTCACCCTGGGGCTCCTGCTCATCTTCCCAGTCTTCGAACTCCGGGTTTGACTCAATTCGCCCATCCACAACCTTATTATACGGACCGATGCCCTTCGTCACCAAACGCGGATTGAGGACTTTCAACTGATCCGCCGCGGCTTTAAACCCAACCCCCAGGGTAGCAACACAGTCGACCTCCAACTCCCTCACCTTGCCCAGAAGCTGGGAGCGTGTCACCAAGGCTTTCTCGTCTTCATCTTCCTCGGCAGCAGGGAGATGAGACCTCTCCAACTCAGCAATTCGCTCACGGAGCCTTTTTCCCTCGGTCTCCAAAGCCCTGACCTTGTTCTGCTCTTTGCAGAGGTCTTCAACAATACCGCTCTGAACCTCATACTTATCTTTGTAATTTTCGAACTCGTGCTCCAGCTCATCATATTTGGTCTGCAGAGCGTCATAGTCCTTCCGAGGACAGACCCTTTGGGCATTGAGGGCCAAAGCCAAGGCGGCCACCCTCATCATCCCTTCAAGATCCTCAGACAAGTCTTTATCTCGGGCCAACCGGTCCCGCCTGACTATATGCCTCACCTCCTCGCGCTCCAGCAGCACATTTCTCTTCGAGAAGATCCCCCTGTGCAAAGTACATGAGGGCAACACTATGTCATCCTCGGAAGGGTTGTCGATGATAAGGGGACGGAGTTCGGGGGTCCCCTCGTTCTTTTGTTTCTTTCCGGCCGGAGAGCCTCCCGAAGTCGTCCCAATCGACGAGGGGGAGCCACCGTCAGGGGCGCCCGCAGCAGCCGCCTTGACCTCCTCGACCCTCGTCCGCTTCACGGTCAGCTTGACAGCCGCCTTGTTCTTCGCCCTCATCTTCACAACCTTGTCATGTAGGTCGGCCATTTTTCCTGCAAAATAAAGAGTTAGAACCAAAAGGATGTTGTTCGAACAAGAAATAGCTATCTCACCTAACAAAATCATCGCATCCCCGTAACTCCCACACCCGAGGACAGCTTTTGTGTTGATATACCGAGGCTCCAGCATAGGACCTCCATCTTCCTCGTATAAGGGATCCCCGTTGGGGTATGTACATACCGCCGGTCTAAACCCGTCCATGAAATTAGCGAGCCGCTGATACCCCCTGTATCACGCTCGTTGAGATCCTCATCCCGGAAAATATAATAGTCGGTCCCACGCTCGAAGTGGTCAGGCTGCCACTCCAACGGGAACCGAGCAGATGGGCCCACTGTCTTCACCCCGTCCTGAATATACTCGCGTTCCTCGAACAAATGGTTCTCGGCCTCAGGAGTGAGTGGCTTGATAAAAAAAAAACGACTCTTGAAATGCTTGACAGAATCCTGACAAATGGCGAACAGCTTCTTCGGCTGCTTAAAAGACACCCAACTCCACTTGCCATCCGGGTCACGCAACCTCTGCAAGTGAAACACTCTGAAGAAAAGAGGCAGAGTCGCTTCGACCTCCAAGAACCCACATACAACTTCAAAGGCCCTTAGGAACGCAAAAGCGTTGGGATGAAGCTGGGACGGGCACAGGCGCAACCAACCGAAGACGCTCCGTTGCAAACAAGCGAAGGGGAGACGAAGGCCAACCTCCTTGAAGACGAACTCATACATAGCGAAGCGAGGACCGGGAAATTGCGAGCAGATCCTCTGGTGAGACTTGGGCACAAAGGCACCCCAAGAAGGCTCCTCGTCCTGGTCTAGATCCTCGATGACGTTAAAAGCTTCTTTAGGACGCGTCGAGAAATGCGACGCAATCGTCCTCGGAGCAACGGCCACCCATTCCTCGAGTTTCCACGGGGAAGTCTCGACGACGGGAATGCCCTCGTCCTGTGAGCAACCAACAACTTCATCCCCGTCTGATATGTCGAAGACGACATCATCTTTGTTCTCGTCGGCCATTTACCTGAAAGGCAGAGGAAACAGTGAATTCGACAGGTCAAATCCACCCTTCCACCGCAAATCAAGTGAAAGGGCGAGGAAAAGAGACGAAGAAAGATTTCCGCCTCACCGGATACCGACGAACTAAATCAGAAGCGCCCACAGAATAGTCACTGAGTACAGCGATGGACGGTGAGTGCTTCTAGCTCTCCGACAAACTCATACCCTAACGGAGGCATGCAACCTCCTTTGCCCGTCGCATTCAAACTATCCTTGATTAATCCCAAAGCCTAGACGTCTCATTCAACTATTCCTGCCCCGCTCACTCATGTCTCACTCGGCAAAACGCATGGGAAAGGTAACGATCCCCTAGAACTACTCGGCGGACTCGCAAACCTTGCTCGCTACATTCATCAATCCTGCCCGCCGCGCTCAAAGCTAAAACATAAAACTTAAAGAAAAGCAAGAAGAAGACGAGGAACTTACTTGAAGGAGCGGAGAAGAGATGTACGAGACGAAGAGGAGGACAGTGAACGAATCTTGAAGGTTTGAAAAATGCTAAGTGACAAATGAGTGATCTCCTCACTCCTTATATAGGAAAAGAAGGCCGAAAGGTGTCATGATGGCCTAGGTAGCCTAGGAGGCGCCATCATTGCCTACACCCCAAGGCGGCTCCATCCATAAGAAGAGGACACATGTCCCAAAACAGCTTGGGAAGCCCAAAGGGCGCAGTCAGCTTTCATGCCTAAAAACGGCGCAGCAATAATGACAATCTCCACAGCTGCCACCTGTCAATCACGCTGACAAACGGTAACCAAAACGTGTCAAGTGGAAACCAAGGGACAGCCGCCTCCCCGGTTCCCATAGGCACCAGCCGACCACCATTCGATCTTAAGACCGGCAGCAACTCCTCTCCCCGTCGACCTAAACATACGGGGAGCCCCCCGTTGAAAACCACTGCTCGTACTCTTGCTCGGCTAGCCTCCTGGATAAAGTCATCACCCTTACAAGACTAATGACTTGGGGGGCTCCTGTTCTGGACTTGGCCGAGCAGGCCCAGCTCTTCTCATCAGCCGAGCAGGCCCAAATCATTTGGGCCCATTTACTGGGTAACCGTCGAGAGTTATCCACGCGCGAAGACCACGCGCCACGCTTTAGCGAAGGATTCGGTCAACCATCTCCGAAACCTACGCCATGCTCATCCAGAACGTGAGTCTCTTGCTGACTCAGCCCTAGCACGGGACGTTCTGGCAGTTCCCTAGCACGTGGGCCTCCAGTTGGATTTGGCCCAATTAGGGAACCTTGGCCCAGCGCTGGGGGCTATAAATACCCTCTTTCACTAGAGGGCCAGGTATTCCATTCTTCACTCTCAACCCTCATTCTCTGATAGCTACTAACTTAAGCATCGGAGGACCTTGCAGGTACCCCCCCATTTTGCTCTTCAAGCCAGATACCGCCGCCTTGACGATTCTTCTGATCAGGTACGATCAGTGACTATCCTGGTTTATTAGAATGATATGTTAAGTGAATGTACTTTATTAATATGATGTTATTTATGTGATTAAGATGTTACTTGATTAGGAAATTGAGAATCATGACTCCGCTATTTTATTAATAAAAGAAGTTATTCTGTTTTAAAAAGTGCTATGTATTCGCTAAATGCGATGAAGTGATTTATTGTTGAAGTGAATATGTGACGCCTAATTTGTTTGTCGAGAAATTTTTAAATACTCTGATATTTTCCGCATTATAATTGCCGGGTAGAAATGGGGTGTTACAGTTACAGTAATTACCCTAAAACATTTATCACAACAATACATCAACAATCATCCATATACATTTTATCACATGCGTTGTAAACTAAAAAATTGAAACAACTTATCATATCCACGACACGACGGTGAACCAACCGTGGCGCCCTTAAAATTCATCAAAGGTCGCGAAGGTGAACTCACCCACCCGCAAAATAAACCCTTCGCCCGCCCCCTTAGCAGACTCCTCCTCACTTGTCTCTCTTGTTCCCAACTCTAAGAATTGGTCAAAGGTAAACAATAATTCAATGAAAGTCAACAAATTCCCAAAATTCAACTAATCTAATACTCTCTCCTTCTGTTTTGTCAACAGGCTTTTCATTCGACCTCTGAGACCGAGAAATCCTCTGATCGTGTTTACTCTCTCGTTCACGGTTACGCTTCTTTACCTAACTTGTGTAAACTCAACCTTGTTGAATCTCTCCGCTCCAACGAGGAAGGCGACCACATTCTCGTTATTGACTGTGTTGCTTCTCATCGCAATACTTTTAAAATTTACACTTACCTCCTTCTCAATACCCTCAACATTTCAAAGTTTAGTTTATTTTAACCTAGAAATCAAACTATATTCTATCGAGTAAATTGAAATATCTGGTATAAGTTTTGAGAATAACTATATGATTTTTCTATTCTTAGAACTAATGTTTTTGTCTGTCACTAAATTTTGAAATCAGACTTGGCTGGCAAAATGGTTTAGTTTGAAGCATGTTGTATTATGATTTCAGGTTGTGGCAGCTACTGCCAGGAAGAAACAACCTGGACATGCGTGGAATTGGGACTTCAACAACCTGGTCATAACTTTTAATTTCAATATTATTTGAACTTTTGTTTCTAGCTTTTCATTGAGTTTTTTCAGTCTTATCAAAGTTTGGAAACCTTAAGTTAATTCCCTATTGTAGGTATGTGATTTGACAAATATTGTTTTTGGTTTTTATGATCATATTCAAGTTGGGGGGGCTGGTTGGCCTATTTGTATCGAGTATAATTGTTCTAATTTTATTTGAGGATTTTCTATAGTTATACCGTAAGTTCTCCATTTGACTCTAAATAAATTAGTCATGCAGGGGAGTTTCTCTATTTGGCCATAATGTATGATTATCTTAGTTAAGGATGTTTCTCTCATGAATAAGAGGTATAGTGAGTCATGCAGTGGTGATTCTTAAATCACCTAATAAAAGACGATAAGCACTTCATTATTCGATTAAAGTGTTCATTGCCTAACATTCTTCAAAGTAATAGAGTACATGTAACATAACATGTTAGTTTATCGCTTGATCTGATATTTTTTCTTCGTCAGGTTTGGAGATGAAAGCGAGAGATCTCAGACTATGACTCAAATGAATGGTGTTTAATGTTCTTGCAGGCCGGTCCGTATTAGTCCTCAGATCTCAGGCTAAGACTCAAATGAATGGAGATGAAAGCGAGAGATCTCAGGCTATGACTTAAATTTATTCAATGTAAGTGAATCTAAATAGCCATGACCTTGTAGGGTATGTGCACTTGCTGTCATTTTTTACGTTTGAAGTCAAACATGTTTGACTATATAATTATCCAGGACATGAGGCTTTTGGTAGTATTTTAGCACATTTGATAATTTAGAATAGTGTTTTCCCTGGGTATCTCTTATCGGTTCAGTAACTGATTACTTTTCATCTTTATCTAATGGTTGGGACCTGACTAGTTATCTCAAGTCTCTTTCAAAGGCGTTAAAAGCATAAAGCATTAAACCTCAACTCTTGTCTTTCTGTGAACCCCACTGTTTGGTAAGTGACTTATCTATTAGTTTGATACTGTAGGAAAGTCCAGCAACATACCATCGTGACAACTCATGGTTCTGTTTAGTGTTTATACAAGAAAAAAAAAGAAAATTCTATATTTTCCAAATGAGGTGAATGGTGATGATGTAACTTCTTTAAAATCATGTTATGATAGTTACTTGCAAATTATGAAATTATTAAACAGAGAAATGTATAAATTCTTATTTGCAGGTTTCATTTAACTAGTTTATATATATATATTAAATCATAAATTAAATTAAATCATTGATAACGATATCAACCCCACATAATAACATTTCGAAAGAAAGTTCTCTGTCCCATAAATTATTCAAAGAGTAAAAACACTAACACAAAGAAAATAGTAAATAGACACGACTTTAAGACCTAATATCTAACACAGTATATAAAACACACTCATTATGGCGTTTGTGTCTATTTTGTATATCATGAAAGCATTTCCAATATTGTAGGAAGCAGAAGATGTAGAGTTGCCCTGCACTCAGTTGTTTTTATTTTGTTTTATGGTCTTTCTATTTTCTTATCAAAGAGTTAAAACATATAAAAGAGACCAAAACGATTGTAATTAATTTAATTAGAAATAGACAATTACTTTCATTGAATTGAAGCAAATTTATCTCTATTTACTGGTGCAAGAATTTACTGTATTAGACAATTAGAATTAGAATTAAAAACACATAAAAGAAACCAAAATAAAATCAGTGCCACAATGAATATGGAAATATGATGAGTACCTAAATATGAATGTGAAAGAACGAGAACTAAATCACAATGATTACATGTAAATAATAATTTGAAAGAATGGTTGAGAGAGAAATTGTTTATATGTTTGCAGTATTTCACGATGAAAATGTTCCTTTATTTATGTATTTAATTCAATGCGGTAAGAAACTGGTTGCTGAATTTTTTACCAAATATAACCCATTTTTTCAATAAAATTTCCAATATACGTCACTTTTCAAAAAAATTATCAATATATCCCACTTCTTCATACAGTCAAAGCTGATGTCAGGCGAATTGGCGCTGCACCTAAAAAGTAAAGTAAGTAGAGGCGCCAATTGGATTGGAGTAAGCACACGTTGTTGTCAATCCACATGGGCGCCTGTGTGTTGTTTGTAAGTGGAGGCGCCAATTGCCTTGGCCTCAATGCTTTGCTGCATTTTACAAACTCCACTTACAAAATAATGAGTTGACATTGTTCTTTTACTTCATCTTTAAGCATCTCATGAATAAGATTTCGTTCAAACCAACAACAACCGTTAGAGCCCTCGTTCCATCTTCCATCACCTATATAGAAATTGTCACGAGAACTAAAAGTGATTTGCTTAAGCGATTTTGCACTCCTCAATATGTGACTAGCTAACTCAATTATATTTGTTGAACAAACACAACCATGTAGCTGCACATATTTTAAATCATTATGAAAAAATCCTGCATATTTTCTTCTTTGCCTATGAGATCCAATCATATGTGGTTTTTTCTCGTGTGCATTTTGAATCTGAAAATTGAAAAATAACAATCATAATACTAAAATAGATGATTTATACATACAAACATTTTAAAATTTCATTAGGCATATGACTATTTAGATAAGGGTAATAAAACTTGTATTATTCATAAAAATACAAGTTTAATTTCATAAGATTGATTTACATATGACTATTTTGAAAATTATTATTCATAAAAATAGTAAAATTGTAAAATAGTACTTAAAAAATAACAACCAAAAACTAAAGGGTTGAATTACTCACCGTTAGAGAAAGATTTTGAAGACGTTGAGAAGCCATTACAATATCTAAAATCCAAAAGTAGTCCATATTAGGATCATATACTCCCTCAATAAATAATTTCAATCGTCTAAGATTTTGAAATTGAACCAAATCCTTCGTTAGCTTGGATATCTGTTTACACCAATAACATTTAAAGTCAATTAAAAGAAATTATTGACAAACACATAAACATCAACTAGCATGTATGGGTTTTGAGTGATTTACCAGTGGAAGCGTCATATGCATAGCTAAATCCTCAACTTGATGTAATCTTGCAATCGTAGTAAAGTTATATATATATTTTTCTCTCTAAAACCTTCATCCCAAAAAACCTTCAATAACTTTGGAGCCTCAACAGTGATTAGGCTCTTGTAACCTTTATATTCAAAGGATGAGAGATTCAAAGCATCAATATCTATCTTATAAAAATTGAGATTCTTATGGCAACAATTAATTATGGTCAAATGACGCAACTTTGCACTGATAATTTTCATATCACAAGTGAACCTGCAGTTTTTAAAGATGATGTCTTCAAGTTGGAGACATTTAGAAAATAAATGAGGCATGACTTTAGTTTGAACACATTCATGGAGTCCATCCAACACAATTGTTGTCAAACTTTCCATTTTAGAAAAATTGACAAACTTAGAAATATTACGAGCTATAGAGCTAAACTTGGATAACTTGTGAGACTTAATGTTCACTCTGTGCGAAAGTCCAAAGTATTTTGACTTAGAATGATATTCAAAGGAAGAGAGATTTGATGCATTGATATCTATATTCCACGAGCTCAAAACTATATCCCCGCACTTAATGTTCAAATGAAGCAATGTTGAACTGGTTATTTTTAAGTCAGATCTCAAAGGAATTAGATGCAATACAAGAGTTATCAAATTCTTCAATTCTGAAAATTCTATATGTTGTGCTATGTGGCAGTTCTGTAGATGCAAATATGTCACAGAATCATTGTTAGATAAGAAAGGAAACGAAAATTTGTATGGCTTTATTATTTCCAAATCAATATCATCATCATCATCATCATCATGAGTTTTATATGCGAAAAGAAACTCAATACGATTGGCACCCTTAAGAAGTCCTTTGTGAAGTAATCTATCAATGACATCAGTATGATCATGGCCTAATGGAAAATTTACTCGGATTGAACGGATCATATCACCATGATATTTTAACATGAAATTATCCAATCTTGTGGCAAATTGAGATTGAGCCTCTTGAAGGAGTGACATGGATTTTGGTAATTCAAGCATTGTATTATAATGATCAAACATGTTATGGAGATCAAAATTGAGATCCTTCCGTAATCCCCATTCGTGATACCATTGTTTGGACAAAGCACTAGTTTTCACCAAAGTCTTCAAACTTAACTTTGAAAAGATATGTGATATAATACAATCGGGTAATTCAGTAGACTCACTCTGGAGTTTTTTAACGCTGTTCATTGTTGCTGCAATAAACTTTATAATTAGAATCATAGGACTATTTATATACACCCTAATTAGAATCATACGGCCTTTTTATAGGTTTCCGCCTGCGGTTTTTTTAACAAATAATTTCATATATAATCCGAAAGTTTTATCAATTTATTAATTAAAAAATGGAATCCGAAAGTTTTATATTTAAATTTAGTGTATCTATGTGGAGAGAGATGAATATAATATGTTGTGTTTATAAGAGTTTTAAAACATATATTGGTCTCAAGCACATAGATTTATCCTTTCATCTTAACAAAAGTTTCATTAAATTAAAACTATGAGCAAATGTTTGAGGGTGGCGGTCTTTAAAATATGTATATTTACTTTTAGAGTTAAATGGTAGTACGTATATTTTAAATATTATTAAATTATTATAATATATTAAATGAACATATAGAAAACAAATTATTAGAATAACAGTTTTTAATATTTCATAAATAAAAAAAGATAAAATATTATATTTATATAGGTTATTATCGCTATGAAAATGATAAATTCTTATCCATATTTAAATTTGTATGTTGTGAATAGATAAATTAAATATTTCTAAAAACTTTAAAATATGCAAATTTATTAAAATAAATAGTTATGCTATATTTTTTATTAAAATAGTGATTGAAATCAAATAACCAAAAAATTTGAAATAAAATTGTATTTTAATTGTCGTGAAAACTCTAATAATAAAATATTTGTTGATACTTTCAAACACATCAATTTTTTATTGAATTTAACCTTAATATATGCGTCAAGTAGTGTATATATGTGTGAGATAAACAACAATGATAACAAAATTAAATGGGCTTAAGCAACAAAAATAAACTATAGTCAATGATATCGAAGGTAAAAGACAAGAAAACAATAATTTGTTAATCCAGTTCGATCAAATCGGTCTACTTTAATAGAGAGAGAAACTTTATAATTCACTATACTTTCAAGAACAGTTACAAAAGATTATAAATGAGTTAGAAGAAAATAGTCACCCAAGAACAAACACTATTTTCTAACAATTTTTTTTTTCAATCTTTCTAACTCTCTATATACAAAAATCACATAAGTCCAAGGTATTTATATTTGTTTCCTTAGCCTCATAGATACTGTTATACCCCAAAATTTGCCTGCATCTTTTTTCAAAGAGAAGGCAACAGACTTCTGTCTAAAAATTTGGAGTTTTATATAATCTTGGATTTTATTTCATAAATATCCTAATTTTATGAATACCCAGTTTTTAGAATATTTTTTATACGGTATTTTGGTTCGCTGTTGAATTTATTATTACACAAACGCCAAATACTGTTTATCACTTCACACGCTGTTATTTTGAGATTTATTTTTAGATAAATAATACTGACACAGTTGGTACAGAATTAAATTTTGCAGGCACAGAGATCGGGGATTCAGACTGTACTGGTAACAATTAAATTATTATTGGTTTTTTGTTTCCCACTAATTTTTTGTACTATATTATTTTCAAATCTCTTCCTTTCTTTTTAAATCTCTTTCTTTCAAATCAAATCCTAACTTTATTCCATACACTTTCTTTCAAATCCTACTACCACTCAAACTTTCTTTTTTTGTACGGTATCACTTCATTCCTCAACGTCTCCATCCTTCTTTTCACTCTATAAATACCCCTCATTTTTTCCATAAAATCTCACATCAAATTTAACTCATCTCCCAAATTTCTATCATACTATCTCATAATTATTTCCTCTTCTTCCCCGGCAAAAAATGGCAAAGTGGGTGGATACATTTTTTCTTATGGTCCTCACTGTTTTTACGGTGATCATGTCTTTTTTCTGTCTGCATAGTCCTGAAAAATGCGGACCTGGGATGCTTGCACTCCCTTACATCTATATATTGTTGTTTATAGCATGGGTTTTTAATCGTCATACTTAAAGTTTGTCGTATCTTTCGCTTTCAGATAATGTACAGTTCATTATATTTGTCGTACTGTTCACTATATTTTTATGTAATATTTGTACTGTCAGTATTAAATATTGTACTATCTGTTGTACCGTCGTTTAATTAGTAAGATAATATTATGTGTGTTTATTGCTAGTTAAATTTTTATTTCTGTGCATTAAATCCTTTTCAATATTATTACCGCTAATTTCGTTCACGTACAGTATATTTTTTATTTATTATGTTTGTGTTTTTCCAACAAATGATGTAAATAATTTTTCACCATTAACACAACAAAAACAAAAAGAAAAAATTAACTTTAACTGTTAAGTTTTCCCTTTAACTGCTATGATAATACCCGGACAGCCAGTTAACAGTCAAACCCGCTAACAGCGCGATTCTCCGTGTCTGTACCTCCAGTCAAATCAATCTTTCATATTTCAAAATTCCAAGATTTTTGTTCTAGAAGTCTTCTGATAATCACAAGATCAGCAGAGACTCAACACTGCATAAAAATCAGGTACGCCTAACTATCTCCTACACAAACAGTCCCTAACTAGGGTTTTTGTTTTTTCAGGAGAACAAGTTTTTGAGACCTCAAAATGGATTTCATGAATCTCCATATGTCTCAAAGTACCACCAAACAAATTTTCAAACTTCGATTCGCTCAGACGCACAGTCAACAGCTCAAACAGTCAACAGACGATCAGTTTTACCGAAAAGTCAACAGACAGTCAAAAATGCAATTTTTTGTCAACATCCATATTTTGTCAAAAGATTCATCATTTTATTAATGGTTGATCTTAATTCATAAAGAAAAGTTCAGAAATCGACAAAACCCCAAGTTTCAAAACTAGGGTGTTCTCCTAAAAAGTCAACTGAACTTTGACCGGCCATAACTCTCTCCCCGTTCATCAGAAAAATTCCAACCAAAGCTCATTTTGAAGGAAATTCAATTATCTTTCAAATGAAATTGGTCCCATGATCATTAGGTTTACCATTTGGAAAATATGAGCCAAGACATTACAGGTCATTTTCAAAGTCAACAAAAAGTGGTTTTTTGTCAAAGCCCATAACATCAAGATAACTTCTCCAAATGCAAAAAAGCTTCCAAATTAGCTTGTAGAGGACATCTTGAGGTTTCTAAAAAGTACAAGAACTCCTTCATATGATCAAAATTGAGGGAGTTATGTCTTGTTGAAGTTGGCTATTTTTTGGGAAAATGCATGAAACCAACAATGATCAAAATTGTTTTTTTTTTCAAAAGAGGCCAAGCATTTATGATCCAAACATGATTCTAATGATGTTAAAGGCCTCCCACGACCAACATTAGGCCCATGACCTTTTTATTTCTTTTTTAATTTAATTTTATTTCATTTAAAGTTAAATTAAAAAAGAAATGGTTCAAGATAATGATTCAATGCTTTGTCCTTAGCATGAGCCACCAAGTTTGATCCAAATTCTGCAGCATAGAGGTACAGAAGACCTATGGCAAGAGGGGTGAAGAAAATTGGAGCCATGGCCAAGAAATTCAAAGCTTTTATTATTAAAAAATTCAAAAGTTCAAAGACACTCAAAGCTTGTTAGCTTAAGTTTGCAGCACTCCTATTGCTTATAAAAGGCTTGGAATACTTCAGAAACAGAACACATACGAAAATTAGCCAAAGGATAGCCAAGAAATTCATAAAAATCTCAAAAAAAAACATCACATACTTTCAACATTTTCGTTTTCTTTGTATAAGCTCATATCAATCCCAAATAATCACTTCAATCTTCTCCTGGGCTAGTATAGAACAGGTTCAGACCAATAGCCACGATTGTTTGTACTTAGAACATGCATAACAATATCTCCATATTCTATTAAATTTCCAATTTTAATATCTCATGTTCTAATGCTTTTCAATGTAATCTAATGGTTTCTATGAGTTCCTACCATGATTTAGAGATGATCCAACGTATCACATGTGAGCCATAAACCCTAAAACGTAGTGTGCCATTTTTGAAACTCAAGGATGTGAAGCTCTCGTTTTCATAGATGGAGGGGGTTTCAGTCAAAACTAACACCACCAATGAACTCCCAGCATGCCATTTAGTGGATCTGGGTTGTTCTTGTTAATTTATTTTCATGTTTATGTAGGTTCCAAGAAGCATGGAGAAACAAAGAAAAATCCGCAGGTAAATCGGCTGCTAAATCTGCAGCAAAATCCGCAGGTAACATGAAGAAGAAGATGAATAGTAGCATTGAAAGGTTGACTGCCTGCGTGGCCAGTCCCTGCTTCTCCATTGGCTCGTTTTGGCGCGTGTGGGCCCAACCAGAGATTTGAATTCTCTTTGAATTCAGTGCAATCAATTCCACCATTATATCATGTGCTCTCTCTTTTACAGCCATTGGATCAATCTGAAAGCACATCCAACACACCAAAACGCACAACCATACCATGGACACACCAGCCTACCACACAGGATCACAGTTTTAATTTATTTTTCTATTTTATTTAATTTTCTTTGCAAAATTATTTAAAAATAGTTTTAAAAATCAGAAAAATATGCAAAAAATATTTTTAGGTTGATAAAATATTGTATTAATTTTTGACACAAAAATATTTTATTTTTCTTAATAATTAAAATATTTTGTTTAATTAATCAATATATATTCATATATTTCCATTTCAATAATTTTTAACCTATCAAAAAATCAGAAAAAATATTTTCTTTTTATTAAATTAGGTTTATATATTATAAACTAATTTTGTACATATTTAGAATATTTTTCTCTTTAAGTTTAATTTATGTGTATAGTTATTTGTATAATTATATGTTAAGTAACTTAATAATTTCAAAATCATTTCAAAAATCACAAAAAAAATTAATTTTATTTTAAAATTAATTAACAAACAACTTGGACATATTTTAGACTTAATTTTTAGGTTCAAATTTTATTTCTAATTTTTGACCTTTTAATTAAATTAATTATGCCTTAATCTTAATTAAAATCAACCATCCAAAAATCCAAAAATATTTTCCCTTTATCTTATTGCAATTTAAATTCATAGATAAGTGTATAGGTTGTCAAATTCATGTAAATAGCGTAGTTTACATTTCTCGCACAATCGATGTAATAGCGTAGATTTACTTTCCGCATTTTACATTCCCGCACTTTAAATTTCTGTACATATAAAATTGTGTGTATGACAAGAATAATAACTGAAGCGCTAGATCACTAATCTCAAAGATAATATATCTGAAAACAAAACACAATCACACTTGCACCTCTTAGGGTAATCCCTCTATTACTCTTTTCAAAATCAATCATATTATTTCAAATGCGAAAGTTTAAATTTTTCTTCTATATCCAGTCAAAGAAAACTTTCTAAAGAAATGGGAAAAGGCCTTATGAACTTAGGGTATACCTCCTAATTGCTTGCTCAATCAAAAACAACAAAAGCTTTTCCACATCACTGTTTTTTTAAAACAAACTTTCAAAAGACTACACTTTGTATATAAACAAGGATCATTACAAAGTTAAAAATCTTTTTAAACCATCAAAACATCTTTCGAAAGATAAACACTTTGTATACATCCGCACAAGGATCATTACAAAGTTAATTATTTACAAAAATATTTAAAACCACATACAAGCATTTCAAAACAAGACAAACGATTCAAACAATTGAGCTAAGCAATTAAGAGCCCATGGATAACCATGGATACAAAGGGTGCTAACACCTGCCCTTTGTATAACCTACCCCCGAACCCAAAATCTCTTTAAGGTCTTTTTATGTTTCTTTTATAAACCTTTCCTTAATTGGATAAAATAAAAGTCGGTGGCGACTCTCTGATTTTCACAACTCAAAAATAAAAGAAGAGTCAGTTCGCATCCCACAAAAAACCGAGGCGACAGATACTCTAAAGGTTTCCCCACTACTACAGAAAATGCATTTAACAACGATTGGAAAATATATATAATCACACAAGACCAGACGTTGTTATGTAGTGTGTGGTTGTATATGCGATACTTTCAATTATGGTCCAATGACCATCGTAGTAAACTGGAAAGTGCACTCTCTTTAACAACGGGTATTCCTAATAACTGTTGTGATATTATATGTGAATAAATGTCAATCGTATCTTACCAAAATCAACATACTAGAATAGGCACTACACCATTTTTGAATTGTTATCAAAACTTGTATTATAAGTACCCACTAAATTTGAACAGCTCGAGGTATGCAATCTTTCCAACTTTTAAAGAGATTAGTAAACGTATAGAATTAAAGAAACAATAATGAACATCTTTGGTTTTTAAACTTCCAAGAGAAGAAGATGAAGAATCAAAAGGGAACAATATAAAAGCAGAAGAACCAAAACAAAAAAACAACTTCATTCAAAGGAATTAACATGAGTTATTCTGCTTAATCTACCAACAATGTTGAGAATCCAAATGTTGTTGCAGAGGATGTTGTGGTGCAAAACCAGTCTGAGCCTCAAGATGTTGCTGTTGAGGGTGCTGTGCAAAACCAACCCCAGAATCAAGATGTTGATGTGTTGAGAAACTTGAGAGCTCTTAGAGCAAGGAGGATAAGAAGAAGAAGAAAAAGAAGAAGAAGAAGAAGAATAAGGTTAAGAAGGCAGATGATGTTGTTGTTTGATTCTGATGATGAATACGAGGCCGACTATGATTGGACTAACTTCATCTCGCCGACTAAGACAGTATATGCTAAACCATACCACTTTCCTGATCTCCAAAATGGATCCTATCAAATACGTGTTCAAAAAACCTGCTCTCTCTGGAAGAATAGCAAGATGGCAAATGATCTTAACAGAGTATGACATCCAGTACACTTCACAAAAAGCGATCAAAGGAAGTGTGGTAGCTGATCATCTGGCTCATCAAGCAGTGGATGATTATCAAGCGTTGAACTTTGACTTCCCAGATGAAGACATTATGCTAGTTACTAACTACAAACAACCAGGACCGGAGGAAGGACCCGAGCCAGGGTCCCGATGGACTATGGTTTTTGATGGAGCCTCTAATGCGCTTGGCAATGGCATTGGAGATGTGATCATTTCTCCTACAGGAGGACATACACCATTCACTGCCAGATTATGTTTCAACTGCACTAACAATATAGCCGAGTATGAAGCATGTATTCTGGGTCTCAAAGCTGCAATCGATCTAAGAATCAAGTTCTTGGAGGTCTACGGAGACTCGGCCCTTGTAATTTATCGAGTCAAAGAGGAATGGGACACGAAGCACCCGAATCTAATTCCATACAAAGAATATGTGCTGAGTTTGATTCCTTATTTTGAAGAAATCACTTTTGAACACATCCCGCGCGAAGAAAATCAACTGGCTGATGCCTTAGCTACCATGTCATCGATGTTCAAAGTCAGGTGGGACAATGAGGCGCCAATGATCACCATTTATAGACAAAATGAACCAGCCTATTGCAATGAGATTAATACCGAAGGAATGGAAGAAAAACCATGGTTCCATGAAGTAAAAAGATATCTCGAAGCCCAAGAGTACCCTGAAGGGGCGTCCATTAACGATAGAAAGTTTCTAAGAAGATTTGCTGCCAAATTCTTTCTAAGTAATGGAATCCTGTACAAACACAACCATGACTCGACTTTGCTTCGTTGTGTGAACAAGATGGAAGCAGAACAGATTATGGAAGACATACACGATGGTGCTTTTGGTACTCATTCAAGTGGACATACAATGGCTAAAAAGATCTTAAGAGCAGGTTATTACTAGTCTACCATGGAGACAGACTGCCATCGTCACTCTAGAACCTGTCACAAATGCCAGATATATGCCGACAAAGTACATGTACCCCCAGTCCCATTAAACGTTATGACGGCTCCTTGGCCTTTTGCAATGTGGGGTATTGATATGATTGGATAAATCAAGCCTACTGCCTCCAACGGATATCGCTTTATTCTAGTCGCTATTGACTACTTCACAAAGTGGGTAGAGGCAGCTTCGTTTGCTTCAGTTACCAAGAATGTGGTGGCTCGGTTTATCAAGCACAATCTCATTTGTCGGTATGGCATCCCTGAAAGGATCATCACAGACAATGGCACAAATTTAAACAACAGAGTGATTACTGAACTCTGCACACAATTCCAGATCAAACATCATAATTCCTCTCCATATCGGCCAAAGATGAATGGCGCGGTAGAAGCTGCCAACAAGAACATCAAAAAGATCATACAAAAGATGACAGTAACCTACAAAGACTGGCATGAGATGTTACCTTTTTCTCTTCATGGTTATCGCACATCAGCGCGTACTTCAACAGGGGCAACTCCATTTTCCTTAGTCTATGGTATGGAGGCAGTTCTTCCAATTGAAATTCAGATTCCTTCCCTAAGGATTATGAAAGAAGCCGATCTAGATGAAGACGATTAGATTCAGACTCGGTTGGACCAGATAAACTTGATTGATGAGAAGAGGCTCGCAGCTATTTGTCATGGTCAGTTGTACCAGAAGCGTATGATCAAAGCCTTCAACAAGAAAGTTAAAAGTCAGGCATATCAAACCGGTGATTTGGTTGTCAAACGTATCATTTTACCACAAGGTGACCCCAGGGGCAAGTGGACTCCCACTTATGAGGGACCGTTTGTAATCAAGAAAGTATTCTCCGGCGGAGCCATGTTGCTTACCACTATGGATGGCGAGGATTTCCCACACCCTGTAAATGCGGACATAGTCAAAAAGTACTTCGCTTAAAGAAAAGCTCACTAAGTTGAAAACCTGAAAGGGCGACTTAGGCAAAAATGAGCGTCTCGGTGGATTGAAAACCTGAAAGGGAGATCCAGGCAAAAGTTAGAGACTAATAAATAATAATGATCCCGGTAGGCTGAAAACCTGAAAAGGCAGCCTAGGCAAAAGTTAGGGAATAAAGCGTACGACTATGTCCCGTTTGGCTACCTACTCACCTTCAAGGTTCAACACATCAAAGGCACCAATCAGTCCAATCACTTTCTTCCAACAAGTGAGGGATGAGATGCTCGAAGACAGATTGGCAATAGCAGAGTTGAAACTTGACTGGATTGTTTTCACATAGCTATTTCTCTTTATAAGTACTTTTCAAAGTGTTATGACAATTTCCTACTACTAGGATTTTTTGTCTCCTTGTACTAATCCGCCTATTATGGCTCTCTTTCAAAATCAATACAGTTCATGCTCAAAATCAATGGTTCCATTTTTTCTGTTTTGAATACGTAAACGTCCCCATGATAATTTTGAATGAACATATGCATTTGAATATGATTGATGTTTATAAGAAAAACAGGAATAGCATTCAGATAATGTCCCAATCATCTGGACATCATCCCGAAACCAACATCAGAAGAAAAGTCCCCAACAGAGATGCATTTCTCAGCAAATTCCTCAATGAGATTTTTCTCTCCAACAAAGTGATTCGAGAAACCTTATTCCCTAGCAGGGATGCTCAAGGTCACTATCCCCAGAAAAGTGTGATCCTCCACACCAAGGCTTGGTTAAGTAGTGCATCGGAGGATTACGCATCTTTCTTATTCCCATTCAAGGAACATCAAAATCAGAACTTTCAAAATTACCTTCATCTCCAAGCAGTAGTCAAAGATCCCTCAACAGAGTACCCTGGTCCGTAAGGAAGTTCCCCAGCTGAGTGTACTCGAACCAGATAGCAAAGATCATCAACAATCATAATGCCTTCGTTTCCAAAATGGCAAGCAGGGATTTATTTTCCCAACCAGAAGTTTGATACGCTCTAAATTGCATAAGTCATATATCATACGCATATTCATACATAGCATATGATGTTTCATGACAAACACATACATAACATGCACGGTTCTCATTTAGTTTGAGAGTCTCAAACATATACATTACATGCATCATGACATTGCATGTCACTAACTTGATTTTTTTCAGGTGGACGAATATCTTCAGCAAAGTTATTCTCAATCACATGCAGTGTTCCCCTGGATTCTATTCAGACGAACATTCCTCTCAGATAATAATCAAACCAAAGATTCATTATAAAGAGATCTCTCTTTTTGAACCACCTATCAACTCAAAACAAGCAACACAGATCTAAGTCGATACCTTGGACGGTTCCTTAATGGTCTACCTTCAGATCTAAGTCGATACCTTGGACGATTCCTTAATGATCTACCTTCAGATCTAAGTCGATACCTTAGACGGTTCCTTAAAGCAGTCAACCTTCAAGATCCAAAGCGGATACCTCAGACGGTTCCTAATTGATCTACCTTCAGATCTAAGTCGATACCTCAGACGGTTCCACATAGATCAACTTTCAAAATCTGAAGCAGAAAAACTTTGGACAGTTCCGTAACGATCAGCCTCTAAGATTTAAATCGGTAACCTCGAACGGTTCCGTAATGATCAACGCAGAGGTTTTCAAATCCTTCATCAAGATATAATCAAAGGATTCATTCTGATGAACAAACCATCAACACATTTGCCAGATGGCATCTGAAAGCCCATCTCAGGTAATGTTTCGATTTGCCAACAACATTTCTCAGACAACATTCAAATGCAATTTCTAACATCACTTCCGGTGGAGGTAAGTGCAAATTTTCAGGGCATCTAAATATTCAATCATCTTCTACCTTCAGATTCCAATCAGTCTCTTCAGGTTTAAGAAGATTGAATAGGGGCAACTGTTATACCCCAAAATTTGCCCGCATCTTTTTCAGAAAGAAGGCAACAGACTTCTGTCTAAAAATTGGGAGTTTCATATAATCTTGGATTTTATTTCATAAATATCCTGATTTTATGAATACTCGGTTTTTAGAATTTTTCTTATACGGTATTTTGGCTCGCTGTTGAATTTATTCTTACACAAACGCCAAGTACTGTTTATCACTTCACACACGCTGTTTATTTGAGATTTATTTGCAGATAAATAGTACTGACGCAATTGGTACATAATTAAATTTTGCAGGCGCAGAGTCCGGGGTTTCAGACTGTACTGGTAACAAGTAAATTATTATTGGTTTTTGTTTCCCACTAATTTTTGTACTATACTATTGTTTTCAAATCTCTTCCTTTCTTTTCAAATCTTTTTCTTTCAAATCAAATCCTAACTTTATTCCATACATTTCTCTTTTCAAACCCTACCATACACTTTCTTTCAAATCCTACTACCACTCAAATTTTCCTTTTTTGTACGGAATCACTTCATTCCCCAACGTCTCTATCCTTCTTTTCACTCTATAAATACCTCTCATTTTTTCCATAAATTCTCACATCAAATTTCAACTCATTTCTCAAACTTCTACCTCATATTTATTTTCTCTTCTTCCCCGGCAAAAATGGCAAAGTGGATGGATACGTGTTTTCTTAAGGTCATCACTGTTTTGGTGGTGATCATGTCCTTTTTCTGTCTGTATAGTCCGGAAAAATGCGGACCTGGGTTTCTTACACCCCCGTTCATCTATATGTTGTTATTTATAGCATGGGTTTTTAATCATCATTTTTAAAGTTTGTCGTATCTTTCGCTTTCATATAATGTACCGTTTGTTTTATTTGTCGTATTGTTCATTATATTATGTAATATTTGTACTGTCAGTATTAAATGTCATACTATCTGTCGTACTGTCGTTTAATTATTAAGATAATACTATGTGTGTTTTCTGCTAGTTAAATATTTATTTTTCTGTGCATTAAATAGTTTTCAAGGTTATTATCGGTAATTTCCTTCGCGTACAGTATATTTTATTTATTTATTATATTTGTGTTTTTCTAACAACTCATGTAAATAAATTTTCACCATTAACACAACAAAAAACAAAAAGAAAAAATTAACTTTAACTGTTGAATTTTCACTTTAACTGTTACGTTAATGCCCGGACAGCCAATTGACAGTCAAACCCGCTGACAGCACGATTCTCCGTGTTTTGTACCATCAATCAAATCAATCTTTTGCATTTCAAAATTCCAAGATTTTTGTTCTAGAAGTCTTCTGATAATCACATGATCAGCAGAGACTCAGCACTGCATAAAAATCAGGTACGCTTAACTGTCTCCTACACAAACAGTCCCTAACTAGGGTTTTTGTTTTTTTTTTCTTCAGGAGAACGAGTTTTTTGAGACCTCAAATGGATTTCATGGACCTCCATATGTCTCAAAGTACCACCAGACAAATTTTCAAACTTCAATTTGCTCAGACGCACAGTCAGCAGCTCAAATAGTCAACTGATAACCAGTTTGACCGAAAAGTCAACAGACAGTCAAAAATGAAATTTTTTGTCAACATCCATATTTTGTCAAAATATTCATCATTTGATCAATGGTTGATCATAATTCATCAAGAAAAGATCAAAAATCAACAAAACCCTAAATTTCAAAATTAGGGTTTTCTCCTAAAAAGTCAACTGAACTTTGATCGGCCATAACTCTCTCCTCGTTCATTCAAAAAAAATCCAACCAAAGCTTGTTTTGAAGGAAATTCAATTATCTTTCAAATGCAATTGATCCCATGGTCATTGGATTTACCATTTGAAAAATATGAGCTCAGACATTACAGGTCATTTTCAAAGTCAACAAAAAGTGGTTTTTTTGTCAAAGGCCATAACATCAAGATAACTTCTCCAAATGAAAAAAGTTTCCAAAGTAGCTTGTAGAGGACATCTTGAGGTTTCTAAAAAGTACAAGAACTCCTTCATATGATCAAAATTGAGGGAGATATGCCTTGTTGAAGTTGGCTATTTTTTGGGAAAATGCATGAAACCAACATTGATCAAAAATGTTTTTTTTTCAAAAGAGACCAAGTTTTCATGATCCAAACATGATTCTAATGATGCTAAGGGCCTCCCACGACCAACCTAAGGCCCATAACATTTTTTGTTTCTTTTTTAGTATAATTTTATTACATTTAAAGTTAAATTAAAAAAGAAATGGTGTAAGATAATGATACAATGCTTTGTTCTTAAGCAAAAGCCATCAAAATTGATTCAACTCTGCAGCATAGAAGTACATGGAAGGCCTAGAGCAAGAGGGATGAAGAAATTCAAAGCCATGGCCAAAGAATTCAAAGTTTTTATTATTTAAAAATTCAAAAGTTCAAAAGCAATCAATGCTTGATAGCTTAAGTTTGCAGCACTTCCATGGCCTATAAATGGACTAGAATACTTCAGTAGACACACACACGAATTCAGAGCCAATCCTATGCTTGTATCATACTTGTAGCCACTTGAAAATTTCAAAGAAATTCAAATTTCGAATTCTGAGTTTAATCTAGTTTCAATCCAAACTAAACACTCAAACACGATCTTTAAACATCACTGAACCTATCCAAATCAATTTCAAGCTTTAAAATACCTCAGAATCAAGCTCAAAAGCTCACGGTTTGTTCAAACCAAAACTCACAAAAATATAATCATACATGCATATTTAACACGATGTAATCATATATTTGAGTTTGTTTTCATGTTCTGATCGTTTATGGAAACTTAATTGGTGTTTGGACACCTGTACGAGGAATCACAATTTTAGGGTTCTTGAGTTCAAAATTAGGGATTCACGATTTAGGCAAAATTACAGGTTCTAAGTGGTACCATTGAATTCGTATGAACTAGACGAATCAAACCATGACCTCGCGCCAAATTTCTTTTATGTCTAACCCCTATTCGTGTTGAACAGGTATAATAGATCGAAGCTTTTTACAACTCTCTGCAAAGGAGCGGTGTAAAAGATGTGATCTGAGGAAGAAGACGAGACGTGGCCCCTTCCTATTGGCTGAAGGGCGCGCGCGTTTTGTTTTAAATTAACTTGTGATCCAGTGCTTTGCAGGTATATTTGTGCCATGCGCCTTCGCTCCAATCACCATCAGATTTGCTCAGCCATCCATCCAATGCATATGATGCGCTAGTCCATGCTATAGACTTACCAGCCAACCACACCTGATCAAATGTTTTTATTTTTCATTTTATTTAATTTTCCTTGTAAAATTATTTAAAAATAGTTTTAAAAAATCAAAAAAATATGAAAAAAATATTTTTAGTTTTTTAAAATAATATATTATTTTTTGACATAAAAATATGTTTTTTTTTCTTTCATAATTAAAATATTTTGTTTAATTAATTAGATAATATTTATATATTTATCTTTTAATTATCTCTAACCTATCAAAAAAATCAGAAAAAAATATTTTCTTTTTTATTAAATTAGGTTTATGTATTATAAACTAATTTTGCACATATTTAGAATATTTTTCTCTTTAAGTTTAATCTATGTGTATAATTATTTGCATAATTATATATTAATTAACTTAATAAATTTCCAAAACAACTTCAAAAATCCAAAAAAATTAGTTTTATTTTAAAATTAATTAATAAGCAATATGAACATATTTTAGACTTAATTTTTAGGTTTAAATTTTATTTCTACCTTTTTCTCATTTAATTAAATTGATTATGCATTAATTCTAATTAAAATCAACCATCCAAAAAATCCAAAAAAATAGTTCCTTTTATCTTATTGCAATTTAAATTCATAGATAAGTGTATAGGTTGTCAAAATCATGTAAATAGCGTAGTTTACATTTCTCGCACAATCGATGTAATAGCGTAGATTTACTTTCCGCATTTTACATTCCCGCACTTTAATTTCTGTACATATAAAACTGCGTGTGTGTCAATGATAATAACTGAAGCGTTAGATCACTAACTTCAAAGATCAAAATACCTGAAAAATAAAACACAATCACACTTGCACCTCTTAGGGTAATCCCTCTGTTACTCTTTTCAAAATCAATTCTGCTGTTTCAAATACAATTCAAATAATTTCTTTCTGTATCTAGTTAAAGAAAATTTTCTAAAAGAAAATAGGAAAGGACCTTGTAAATTTAGGGTAGATCTCCTAATTGCGTACTCAAAATCAAAACAACAAATGTTTCACATATCACTGTTTTTAAAACAACACTTTCAAAAAAAGACAACATTTTGTATATATCCAGACAAGGATCATTACGAAGTTAAAGATCTTTTTTTCAAAACATCTTTCAAAAGATAGAATACTTTGTATACATCCGCACAAGGATCATTACAAAGTTAATTTACAAAGGTATTTTAAAACCACATACAAGCATTTTAAAGCAAGACAAATGATTTGAACAAGTGAGCTAAGCAATTAAGAGCCCATGGATAACCATGGATACAAAGGGGTGGTAATACCTTCCCTTTGTATAACCTACCCCCGAACCCAAATTCTCTTAAAGGTCTTTTTCTGTTTCTTTTATAAACCTTTCCTTAATTGGATAAAATAAAAGTCGGTGGCGACTCTCTGATTTTCAAAACTCAAAATAAAAAGAAGAGTCAGTTCGTATCTCACGAGAAAAACCGAGGGCGACAGGATGCCACTTGATAAGCATCACTCTTGTTGTTCTTATAGAACTCATGATGTGCAGCTTCTTGCTACTCTTGTACTGTTGAACGCTAGCCAAGATGTGCTTATCCAATTCAGTAGGCATAACATATTGATGATCATTATGAACTTTTTGGTTACGCCAGAACCATAAAGTGTAACAAGCTTGAGCCCAAATATCTCTCCAATTATTATTGTATCAGTTCAGATGATTCCAACCCATTAAATTCGAATCAATCCAAGCATCCCTATTAGCAGAGAAAAAATCAACAGCATGTTTATCTTGGACCAGAGAAAGCCGCCTCGACCTAGCTATGATACACTCCCTGAGAACATGGAGCATAGTCTCCTCAGTAGTATGGCAATGAATGCAATAAGGGTTTTCCAAGCCTCTCCTATGTAGGAAAAGTTTAGTCTTGACTCCCCCGTGCTATTGAGATTTTATTTGAATCAACGAAATGTGACTAATTGAAATGGGATCGAATGAAATAAAATATAATTTTATTGTTGGAATTAGTTAAAAGCATATGGTATAAGGCAAAATAAAGTGTTATATATTAGGGTTAATAGTAGTTCACCCCCCTGTAATGTTAGCGAATATTGTTTCCCCCCTCCCTGCCTTTTGGCAACGGTTTTTTCAAAAAAACCGTTGCCATAACATGTCTTTGGCAACAGTAGGGGGTAAACCGAAACACGCTCATATTACAGGGGGTAAACTACTATTAACCCATATATATTACATATCATTTCTTCACTTATCACCATTTTTAATCTTTGATTTGGAGATGACTTCATTCTATTTTAAAATATTTAAACAAAAAAATTTAAAAAAATTTAAACAACAAATACTTTATATTATGTTCCATTTGTTTTAAAATATTAAAATATAGTCTAAATACATATCACATGAATCAATTTTAAAATAAGTTAATTTTATTTTTAAAAAAATCAAAGATCAAGACTGCTCTAGAATCCTATTATGTGTTTGAACCAATAGTAGATCAAGAGTTCAGGCTTGTCTCTCAGGTGCTTAGTGTTTCTTCGGTGTTCTATGCGAGCTGATTTTGGTGTAAGTGGGTATAGTTTTTTAGCTTTAACCTGATTCTCTTTGGGTGGTGCTCTGGTGTGCAGGTGTTTCTGTAACACCCCAAATTCTACCCGAAAATATCATGCGAGAAATCAGAGTATTTTAAAAACTATCAACAAGCATTTGAGATATCACATTTACTTCATATAACAACTCATAAACAGATACATTGCACTTTAATCTCAGAGAAGCACAAAACAACTTATAACAGCTCTTAGACAAACCAACTTCATTTTAATATGCAGCGGAATCATAACATTCAACTTTATAAACAAATCATCTTATTTAATCGGAAACAACTTCAAATATCATAATGCTTCTCATTATCCAATTTGGAACTCAACAACTAAAACATGAACAACATAGAAACAACAATATAGACAACCCCCGAGTGCTACGTATCAGAGCGACATACCAACCGGACATGATGAAGCTACAAACTTCCACAACTATACTTGTGTACCTGCCCATTTCCCATGGTAGGGGAAACATCAGCAGAAGGGGTGAGATATCAAACAGGATAAAGGAAAGTATGATAATAGATATAGCAAGATAATATCATACACAATTCACCACTTCTCAATATAAGCAATTTGCATCACGACAACAACATGGATCATATATTCCAACTTATACAAATATATCATTAATACATATATATATTCACAGTCTCATCATATATGTTTCATTCACGTACATCATATCTACAACACATCAATAATCAATATCAAATGAATTCAACTTCACAAACTATGCATCCACACATCATAACAATGAATTGAATGCAACTCGGTATACAAACTCGAATGCGACTCAAACTATGCATATGCATGTGGTACCAATCGGAGCTTCAGCCCCCGTCACCAATTGCCATTTGGCCCGTCATGTTTGCCATAGTTTTCAGGCCGTCATGTTTGCCATAGTTTTCAGGCAGTCACAGAGTATGCATATGGAATGTAACTCGACAAACAAGACAACACAACATACTCATCAAAATCACATATCGTCACGAGGCATAAGCCTATATTACAATCACATTACCATTTATTCGAGGTAATTCACGTCACTATATTATTTCATCTTCACTTAGTCACAAAATCATCCTCAAAAATATATACACACTTAGTCACAATATCATCCTCAAAAATATATACAACATCACGTATTCACAAAATCGTCACAAATATACAATTCGCATATCATCAAGATCATTACAATTATCATCATGTTTCGGCATATCGACACAATTACTCAATTTCATATATTAACACAGTCATCACAATTATCATCATAATCTACTAAACTAACGACAATTAGCTAGGATTCATATCATAAGGTTAATCACATAAAAATGCACAATAATAATCATATTGGCAATCACAACATTACTCGCAACAAAGACATCCAAACCGAAATCACAATTTTTGGTCAATTCTCAAAATAATCTCAATATGCCAATATGTCAAGTAAATCAAATCGACTTTTAATCATCAACTAAATCAAGTAGAAATAATGTTAATTATCAAAACAACATCATTGGCATAAAAATATATTATTCTCAACTTGAATATTCAACCAAAACACAATTACGATCAATTTCTCAAAATAATCTCAATATGCCAATATGTCAAGTAAATCAAATCGAATTTTAATCATCAACTAAATCAAGTAGAAATAATGTGAATTATCAAAACAACATCATTGGCATAACAATATATTATTCTCAACTTGAATATTCAACCAAAACACAATTACGGTCAATTTCTCAAAATAATTTCAATATGCCAATATGTCAAGTAAATCAAATCGACTTTTAATCATCAACTAAATCAAGTAGAAATAATGTGAATTATCAAAACAACATCATTGGCATAACAATATATTATTCTCAACTTGAATATTCAACCAAAACACAATTACGGTCAATTTCTCAAAATACCGTAATTTACCGATAAACTGAATAATTGGTCCAAGTCCAAGTATATTCCAATCACATAGGCTTATCGGAATTAATTCAACTAATAATTTAATTATCCAATTAATAATCAAACTATATTAATTTCAATTCAACTATTATATTTCTATTCCATTATTTTCCAATTCTACAACCAAAACTCATTATTTCACTATCAATGGTTTACCCATTACAAACACAACATTCTAATACACATAGATTGTCAATTGCACACAACTTATCACATTTATATCATCACATTCCAACAAATCATCAAATACCCAAAATTGCAACATAGAAGAACATGAATATCAAAGTATAGAATCAAACCGACCATAACATACTATCATACAACCCTTTAGCATGAAAGAACCCAAGCCTTACCTTGGCAAATATGGACTCTTTCACCATAGCTCTAAGCTTTTCTCCAAAATAAATCCTTCAAACATAATTTAGAGACACACCTAAAAACCAGTTCGGAAATCAGCTTATCAGACGAACTTAAAACCCTCAAAATCAAAATCGCTCCGGTCAGAACTTACCTCTATAAGTCAGGAACATTGTGTCAAAACCACACGACGATCCAACGGTTGGATTGAGAGATTCATCCGTTTTGCTAAGGTGACTCAATGCTGAAACTTGCTGCGAAAATGAGGTTTCTTCTAGCTTTTCTCTTCCACCATTGTTCTCTTCCCTTTTGCCTCTTTTCTCTTCTTGCTATCTTTTCCCCCAAATAAAAATAGTAACCTCTAAAACCCTAACCTTCTCTTACTATCTCACTTATGTCAATTGGGCTTAACCCACCATTCCATCCATTATGTTTCTATCACTTAGGCCCATTTAGTTATATCTCTCTAATTACTCAATTAAGCCAAATAACACAAACACACACTCATAATTAAATACTTAAATAATTATTATATCACATAATAACTAAATAAATAAAGAATTATTAAAAATGCCAAACAATATAATTACTAAAATAATAGCGAATAAAATGGGGGTGTTACAGTTTCTCGAGCCTTTGCTTATCTTCACCTCGATCGATTTTAGGATTGCTTTTTTTGTGTTCTGCTTTTGCTTTTGTTATACAGTTTTCTTTGTTTTGCTTTATTAGTTTGTTACTCCTTGTGCCACTTTTTTTTGTACTTCACCGGGTTGTTTTGTTTGTATTATTAACAATATTTTATCATTAAAAAAAATCCAAGATCAAAACCAAAGCTATAATTTTTTTAAAAGAAGCTATATATATATATATATATATATATATATATATATATATATATATATATATATATATATATATATATATATATATATATATATATATATATATATATATATATATATATATATATATATATATATATATATATATATATATTTGTAACAATCAAAACTAAATATTTTTTTCATAAAGATTAAAATTCAAAAGAGGTGGAATTACACTAGTAATTACATATTTAAATAATTCATGTTTGCAATATGGCCAATATGTTTTGGAATATGATATATCTAATGTTGCATAAGAGATAAAGGATAAAAACAACTTTTCTTCTTAGCTTTCATTAAGCTGAACTTACAATATATAGTAGGGTTTCTAAAGATAAATGGGCCTAAAGCCACTAAATTCAATGACGTAAAATAAAGACACACTACTAGAAAATCTGCTTTTAGTGACCGAATTAGAGACCGAAAAAGCTTAAAAATCGGTCACTAAAACGCTTAGCGACCGATTTAGTGACCATTATTTTTCGGTTGAAAAAGTGCTAGTCGCTAAGCATTTGCCACGAATTTAGTGACCGAATTTGTGACCTATTTTAGTGTTCTTTTACTTAAAATAAATAAAAAGTTGTGATACCTAGGAATCAAACTTGTGACCTCCACATATTTTAAGAAGAACTTACCACTATATCACTTCACATCTATTGCTATATTTTATATTTAAACATATATACATAGAGTTTTTTTACAAATATATTATATGTTAAAACAATAAAAAATATGAAAATTTTATTAAAACTTAAAAATATAAAGAGAATTTAAATCTTTAAAAAAATGGAAAGGAAATAATAATATAATAAAAAGGATTAAAAATAAAAAAAAAACAAAAAATATTAGTGACCGAAATTTCGGTCTCTAATTTTTATATATATATATATATATATATATATATATATATATATATATATATATATATATATATATATATATATATATATATAAATTAAATTGCATAAAAAAATATTTTTTGTGACCGATTTAGTGACCTCTTAAAATTTGCTCATGAATATCAAATTTTGGTGGCTAATTCGGTCACTACAGTGACTGAAATTTCGGTCACTAAATTTTGGTCTCTAAATCGGTGGCTGATGTATTTTAGTGACCGATTTGGTGACCTATTAAAATTGACTCATGAATATTTTATTTCGGTGGCTAATTCGGTCACTACAGTGACCAAAATTTATTGGTCACTAAATCGGTCACTAAAAACAAATTTTCTAGTATTGACAAAAGCTGAATTAATAAAAACATCTCCCTACTTAACAATAAAAATCCTTTAACCAAACAGTTTGGACCTTTTTTCTAATGGGCCTAATCTTTTGCTTATCAATACTCAATGGCCCAATGAGAACCTTGTCCTCAAGGTTCATAGAAGAAGAAGTGGATCGGCTGGTGAAGGGACTTGGGCCAAAGGAAGCATATGGGTGGCCCGTTGAGGTTTCAAAAGTAGGGTTTACTGTAGAAGGGAAATGAGCGGTAGTGTGTTGAGTGGGATACAGGCTGGCGTTTTCTTGGGCAGTGGGGAGTGATGGGAAAATTGAAGATGGAGTATAGGAAGAGGCAAAGAGATGTTGGGAAGCAGAAATGGGGGCCACATGAGTTTGGGAAACAGCTGGAAAGGGACGTGTATCGGCTATTGGTTGGACCGACGGTTTCTTGAAAGTACCACGCATGGGAAGCCCAATGATAGATTCACTTGTGGGTACTTGATGCACTTTACTCCTCACATTATGAGATACACTCATTTTGTTCTTTGTCATCGTAAACACATCCTTCTCTCTCTCTCTCACACATTTTTTGAAAACTCTTCATCTTTTTCATCTGAATGACGCATTCGGAAGCCACCCAAAGGAATAGCAATCGCTAAACCTTGAATGAAAACAGGGTTGCAAGCGCAAACCCTATAGATAAGCTCCGGAGTCCACCAGGAATAAATAAAACTTTGGATTCTATTATAATAAAAGAGATAATCCTTATGGCCTTGCCAAAGGTCTTTAAATACATAAAACAAATAAATGCTATTGGCATTATAGGCCTTTAATCCAAAAGAAAATTAAATGAAACAAATAAAATAGAAATTGCTTAAATATTAAAACTAAAATTGCTTAAATATTAAAATGCTTTCTGACGTGCAGTTTCTTCTTTGATACGCACAATCCTCCTACATCACTGAAGAAAAGGAAAATGGCTCAGCGTTTTCTTCCATGGCCTGATCCAAACGAACCTGACTACCCTCAACCGTATGTTGTAAGACACTTGTGTTATTTTCTCTTTGATTTCCCTTGTTTGTCATCTCCTCTTTGTTGTAGTTAACTTGTTTGGGCTTGTCTTTTGGAACAGATCATTGAGAAACGGTGGTGGATGCGGATCGAGGTGGCGACCAAATGGAGTTTGGAGTGTCTTCAAAATTGTTACATTTCTTGTTGCATGGGAAGCGGCCGAAATTTTCCGGTTTGGTTGGAACCAAAATATGGTCGTAGCAAGGAAACATGAACCACCGGATGAACGCGCAAGGACGATGGAAGATCTAACATGTAAGCAACCTCCCCGACATGTTTGATGACTTTAAACGGTCCGAAATAATATTTTGATAATTTTTTTGATGTTCTTCTTTTTACAGTGATTTGACGATACGGCTGAAGCTTGAGTAACACAAGGTCGCCGGGATGAAAGGTAAAGTCCACTTTGTGCTTATTAGCTTGCTTTTCCATGGACACTTTGCTTTTCGCGATATTCTTCTTTAGGACTGTAATGATTGCTTGATGTTGTTTCAGAGAATCATCGAGCGGATCAAGTGATGAGTTTTGTTCTAAATAGGCTGGGAGATTTGGGGGATCACGACCATAAAGAGCCCGGAAAGGTGTCATCTGAATCGCTGAGTGAAAAGATGTGTTGTACCAAAACTCCTCCAGATGCAAGAACTTGTACCAATGTCGGGGTTTGATCAACTGTCGCACGCGGATCAAAACGAGTATTTTGAAAACGGTAGTATAGAGATAATGGCTCGAGTCGTATCGCAAGGATTATTGATTATTACCAACCAATTGGAAATCGATTTAAAAGGGGGGATTGTTTCATGTTCAATTATAAAAATGAATTATAAAATAAGTTGTTATGAAATAAGTGATTATAGCAAACAGATTCACTGACTCGGTTCTTACCAATCATCGACTGCTAATATTACAATCTCCTAAGCGGAATGTCTATCCTATTTAATTATAATATCAATCAACAAACGTGATTGACACTATGAGAAACATGTTCCTATTGTCGGATTAAGCATACGATTATGAATAATGCAAATTAAAAATTAAGCAAAGTCAACTGCCATTAAAATTGGGAACATATATCAATCAAATTAAATCAACAATATTATATGAAAATCGAATTAAGCAAACAACAATCTTATAACATAGCTGAAAGGAATTGAAATTAAATTGTAAATACTATAACAACCTCAAAGTTTGGAACCTGAATACAGTAAATCCGTCCGAAGGTGTTTAGTTCTTCATGAATTCTTCAAACGTAAGAAAAGTTTCATGAATAGTGTAAAGTATGAACAGTACCACGGCTAGACCTAGGTACCTAGAAAGAATCAGCCAAAATCGTTTATGACCAAACTGGTTCAAATTACAAAACCCAGTCCCACTACTAACAACCCAAAACTGAAAATAAACTAGTGCTGCAGCTTCAAACGTAAATCTGGAAAATATAGGCTCCGAATATGACTTTGACTCCAACACGAAAGTCATAGCTCTCTCTCTCTCTCTCTCTCTCTCTCTCTCTCTCTCTCTCTCTCTCCCTCTCTTATCTTTCCGGTGATTATTAGAACGCCTCAATCGGATTCCTGGAACTCCAGTTATGATCGTTTCCGTGAAAGCTGCTAAAGCTGAAAAATAAGTACGAAAATCAATTTAAGGCAAAAATAAAGTAACATATAAAAACATAGTAAAACATAAGAATAACCAAAATAAAGTAAAGAAATGCCTAAGTAAAAATATAGGAGAATGTGCATCAAGATGCATTGATCAAATTCCCCCACACTTGAACTTTTGCAGTCCGAGCAAAATTAAGAATTCAAAACAAAGAAACTTAAAAACGAACAGAGCATGCAAACTCAAAGGTTATCAGGACACAAAGTGCAAACAAACTTCTAAGTTTAAGCTTCAAGAACATGACATTAGTGAGTAATTCAATTATGACATTCAAAATAAGTATGAAAAACAGATTACCAAAAAGTACATCAAAAGTATCAAGATCCTCACAAAATAAATTGTTTCCACTCAACTCTCAAGTGTTCAGGTTACTGTTTACACTCAAAGCACAACATGAAAGTTAGTACTACCATAAGCTTGAAAAGACTCTAACATCCACTAATTAAATACTTTCACAAAAAGATCAAAAGGACTTTTATTTGGTTGTAACTTGGCAAGGGTAAAGGTGAGATAAATCCTAAGGGGGTCCTAAGCTAAAATTCAAAGAGACAAAAGAGACTTGAAAGAAACAGCGGGAGTTGAATTACAAAAGATTCATTCACTTCAACAACAACTCTATGACAATTGATTTTTCTTCTTTTTCTCTTTCTATTTTTCTTTTTCTTTCGGAAGGAATATGTATTGACATCCTTCTCTATTTGCCATTTTTTCATTTATTTTAATAAATTTTTTTCATTTTTTATACTTTTTTTTCTTCCAACAACATAAACTCATAAACATAATATTCAACCCCACACAACTTCATACAAGACTCTTTCAACTCTCTGAATAGGGTGATAACATTGTTTTTCACTTTTCGGCTTGTAATGAGTTTTAAAAACAAAAAGAATAGTAGGCTCAAAGGGGTTTCCAAACAAAGGGATTATATTGTTAAGGTTGGGTTTTTGGCTAACTGGCTAAAAATAAAACAAAAACAAAAAAAAAACAAAATTACGTTTATCACGCCAGTATGCACAACTAAACAAATAGCTTCAACAAGAGTCAATTCAAGTTCTAGAGACTAACAAACATGAATGAAATCACACAAGAAAGAAATAAACATTATTAGGCTCAAAGTCTCACAAGGGTTAGTGATCTATCACTAGTGATGTACAATTTAGAGTTTAGTCAGACATATTATTAAGAATGCACAAAAAAATCAATCACATCACACCACAAGTCTTTCGACAAAGAATAGAGAGAATACTCACACTTGTAGCAAAATAACCAACAAGAAAGCATGCAAATTCTATTTATTTTTGTTTAAGAGGATAAACAAACAAACACAAAAGGAAAACAAAAACAAATAGGGAATTCCCTCCCCCACACTTAAAACAAGCATTGTCCTCAATGAAAGGACATAGTTATTAAAGTTAAGGGAGAGGATAAGAACTCCCTGATCAAGTTGCAGTGTAGTTGGCGCTTCCAAAGAAAGCTCCTCGATGCTTGCATCGTCAGGTGCTGAACTTTCATGAAATAACTTTAGGCACTGCCCATTGACCTTGAAGACTTTTTCAGTACCTGCACTTTTAATTTCTACTGTACCGTAAGAGAAAACATTAGTAACAACAAAGGGGCCAATCCATTTGGATTGAAGTTTTCCAGCCATAAGCTTAAGGCGGGAATTAAACAGTAAAACCTGTTGGCCCACAAAGAATTCCTTCCTAGAAATCATCTTATCATGGAAGTGCTTAGTTTTCTCTTTATAAATCCTAGAGCTTTCATAAGCTTCTAGCCTAAGCTCTTCAAGCTGTTGTAATTGGAGTTTTCTTTCAATACCTGCTTGTTACATCTCCAAATTATAACTTTTTACCGCCCAATAAGCACAGTGTTCTTTCTCTACAGGAAGATGACATGCCTTACCAAAAAAAAGACGATAAGGAGACATCCCAATGGGTGTCTTGAAGGCTGTTCTTTGAGCCCAAAATACGTTTTCTAGACGATGGCTCCAGTCCTTCCTGTTCGGATGCACCATTTTCTCTAAAATCTGTTTGATCTCCCTGTTTGAGATCTCAACTTGCCCATTAGTCTGTGGGTGATATGCAGAAGAGACTTTGTGTACAACTCCATACTTCAGGAGTAAAGCTTCCATGGTGCGGTTACAGAAATGAGTTCCTTTGTCACTTATGATAGCTCGTGGTATTCCAAACCTGCAAAAGATATTAGACCTTATAAAATCTGCAACAACTCGAGAATCATTAGTCCTAGTGGGGATAGATTCCATCCACTTAGAAACATAATCAACAGCGAGTAAAATGTACAAAAAACCAAATGATACAAGAAAGGCACCCATGAAGTCGATTCCCCATACATCAAATACCTCACAAAAAAGCATAGGCTGCTGAGGCATCTCACTCTTGCGAGTGATATTTGTACCTGCTATCTGGCACTCTTTACAAGTGCGGTAAACCTAATATGCATCTTTAAAAACAGTAGGCCAATAAAAACCTGAGTCTATGACTTTTCTTGTAGTCCTTTGAGGGCCAAAATGTCTGCCGACTTGAGATGCATGAGAGAAATTCAAAATGGATGCAATCTCATTGTCGGGAACACATCTTCTTATTACTTGATCACTACCAAACTTACAAAGATATGGATCATCCTAAACATAATATTTGGCATCACTCTTGAGTTTGTGAATTTGTGTCCTGGATGCACCTGTAGGAAAAACACCAGCAACAAGATAATTAACGATATCAGCAAACCAAGGAAGTAATACCATGCACAACTAAAATCTTCTCATCAAAAAAGTTATCCTGGATGGGAAAAAGATCTTCATCTCTATCTATTATGCTCAAGTGATCAACCACTAAATTCTCAGCTCCACTTTTGTCTTTAATTTCCATATTAAACTCTTGGAGCAGCAATATCCACTGAATCAATCTCAGTTTTGCTTCCAGCTTCTTCAACAGGTACTTTAAAGCTGCATGGTTAGTAAAAACAATAACCTTGGAACCTAGCAAATAAGATCTGAATTTGTCAAGAGCAAAAACAATGGCTAGAAGTTCCTTTTCAGTAGTAGCGATTAATTCAGCACTATTACTTGAATTTGTGTAGGATATGAAAATTTGTTAAGTATTTGATTTGATGAAACCATAGGCATTGTGATAAATTAGGAATGATATATATTAGGTCAAAATTCATGGCATTCATGTTGTTGATTCAATATTGAAGGTATATATCCGCCGCAAGTAAAGGTTTATGAGGTCAGGGAGTTAGGACTGAAATTTGAAAGACATTTGGATTCAGAGATCATTGATTTTCAGGTGCTTTCATTATAATTACTGAATTGGTTCATGTGGAACTGATTGCCAATTCTCCATTGATTGCTTAATGTGTAGTCCTGTACTTTCTAGCTTCATTATAAATTCAATGTGTAGTCGTGTATTTTGGAACGAACTAAATTTTAGCTATCAACTCGTTTTCGATTCTGTTTCGACATTGTTTGCGTTCTAAAATTTTCTGCAATTCGAATATTAGAATTAGAATATGAGTTGTTAATGAATATTTTAGCTAGATGAGAACTTGTTGTTTGTGCTAGATGTTGATATTCAGGTGGGATTATGTATGTGTTAGCTGAAGATTTCGTTTCATAGTGTTTGTCCTTCGAAGGAGCAGGAAATCGAAGGAAAGATGGTTACTGATAGCCATCCCTTAAAAAGTAAAAGAATGGCTACTGATGGTCATGTTTCGAAAAAATAAAGACTTCTAAGTTCGATGAAGATAGTGAACACTGAAAGACTAATGAAAGCATATGTCTTCGGGACTTAGACAAAATTTGTAGAATATGTATTTAATTATTACTACTTAGCGTGTTTTCGTAGTGTTTTTTAATACACTGCCACGCGTCGAAGACGGACTCAGGCGGGAAGATTTGAAATTCGAAGACGGTTTTGTAACTGTCCAATAACAGATGGCTTCGCTGGAAGTTCTTATGAGAAACGTGGCAGCAGATTAGTGTAGGACCGTTAAGGTCGAAACTAGTATAAATAGGGGTCTTAATGTTAGGATTCTGTGTGTTCATTTTGTACAAATCACTCACATATTTACTCAAGTATCAAGCGTTAAGAGAAAGAGTTCGCTGAGAAAATGTACGTATGACACCACCATTTTAATACATGTGTATTATATTTCATTTTCGAATTTATTTCAGAATTACTGCATTCAAGTTATTTCTTATCATTTAAATTCCTGTATCTTTATTTTAACATCACTTACTTTCGAATTTACTTTCACGTTTATTTACTTTAAAAATCTTTAACGTTCCTGCAGTTTAAGATTCTTTATGTTTTAACAGTCTTTAAGTTTCATATTGTAACACCCGTATAATTTTAATATTGATTTAATTGGAATATTGAATTAATAATTAGAATTATTAGGGATTTTGTGAAAATAATGATTAAATAATGGTTTATGGCATTTGGGCCATATGAGTAATTAGTAAGAGAGGGAGGGTGGTTTTATAATCCCTTTTTACTAAAATAATATTATTTTCATAAGCATTTGGGAATTTGGGAAAGAAGAAAGAACGTGAAAGAGCAAAGGGTTGAGAACACGAAGAACTGAAGGAGATCTGTAGAGGGAGAGACCAAAGATCAAGAACAATTATATGAGGTAAGGGGGGACTCTCCATTTAATCTCTATTATCGTGTTATGAGTAGTAATGTGGATTAGGAATATTGTTTAGTTGATTGATTCTAATTTCTGAAATATTCATCTGTGTTCATCATTTGGGTTTGAACTGTTAATCCCTAACAATTGATAGATTTAGGGTATGATGAATAGAATTGGTTAGAGAATCATATGCTATGGTTGTGAATGAATTCGTACACTGTTTAGAAGTAATTTTCTGGTTTTTGGACTCGAATTCGTGGACTGGTATGAGTAGAAACGAATGGGTTTTTGGACTGTTACGAATTCTGCAGGTTGCTGGGCATTTCTGGTGTTTCGCGTATGAAACAGTACCATACGCGTATGGAATGAGGCTGATACGCGTATGGGGGACACTCCCAAGGGGCTATACACGTATGATACGCAGTTGCCCTGTCCCAAGAACCATGTACTGGTGTGTTGCGTATGAGAGCGTATGAGAATGCTCATACGCGTATGGGAATAATTAAAGAGGAAAATTATTCTGGTGATACGCGTATGGCAAGGCTGATACGCGTATGGAATTTTGGAAAGAGGAAAATGATTCTGGTGATACGCGTATGACGAGCTGATACGCGTATGAGTTGGTTTCTAGGCCTTTTTGTGTTCTGGTGGATTGCGTATGATACGCGTATGAGGCAGGGTGAAACGCGTATGGGCCATATGATACGCGTATGGTGTGCTGTGTGTGAAATTTCTGTTTTGTGATTTTCTGGAAAGTTCGATGATGTGTAACTTTCGGTTGGTATGCCTGTTTGTGTACTGTTTGGTACTGTGTAAACCTTGTGATGTGATTCTGTGGTTTACTGATGATTGATTATGTTGAATGATGTGATGTATATATGAACATGCTTATTATTGATGATGATGATGATGATGAAATGAGTATAGACGATGCTACTCATAGATTGGTAATGATGAAAGTATGTTATATATATGTTGCATGCATTCATAAACATGAGCTGAATCCTATATGATGAGAGGATTCAGCGAGGGGCAGAATTCCCATTGTGTGGAATTTGTGCTGGCAGGGCCGTTTCTGAATTGATGATAGATCGGTCGGTGGATGATTCCACTGGTGATGATTGGTACCACATGCATAGTGTCAGTTCCATACATGTGCATGATTTGTTATAACATGATCGTATATGTTATGTGTTGATTGTCTGTTTATCTGTGGATATATGAATGGTGATTGTCTAAATATGAAACGATTGGGTGAATGATATAACTATGATATGTTATTATTTATGATGTGATAACATTGGTTAACTGTGATGAGACTCACCCTTACTTGTTGTCATTTTCAGATTGAGGATAGCGGCGCGACTTGGTGAGGATTAGCTCATAAGTCGGTTTTTAGTTATAGTGTCGGTGTCATGCTCTGGTAGATGTAACACTGGGAACACGTTTGTCTTTGAGTTGGTTATAACTCTATTTGGTTGTTGATTGAGTCAGATACATTATGAGGAACGTTGACTCTGTGTGTTTTCAATTCCGCTGTGTAAAACATGATTTATTTAATGAGTTATAAATTCAGTTGTTTTCAGTGAATGCATGACTATACTGACGTGGTGTTTTTATCATTTATGAATTGTGATACCCCTTGCATGCTTACTCTGATTTATTAATTGTTTAATTGCCGCGGGTTATTAGAGGGGTGTTACAATAGTGGTATCAGAGCATAGTCGGTCGTTGTGACCAGAGTCTTTGTGTCAGTCCTTCTGTGTATGCGACTAATACGAGTTATTGTCGATACTTTTGTTCTGACTGGTTATTTGTGATTAAGCAGAACAATGGCTGGAAGAGGAAGAAACGACGATGCACTCGCTGAGGCTCTGGGCATGATTGCTGGTGTGCTTGGAGGAGGGACTGTAGGAGCAGGGATTGGTGCTGATAGGCAACTGGGGAATTTTCAGAGGAACAATCCTCCAATGTTCAAAGGCACGCATGATCCAGAGGGTGCTCAGAAATGGCTCAAGGAGGTCGAGAGGATTTTCCGAGTCATTGACTGCGCTGAGAACCTTAAGGTGAGGTTTGGCACTCACATGTTATCTGAGGAAGCTGATGACTGGTGGTTGTCAACTAAAGCTGAATTGGATGCTGGTGAAACAGCGATTACCTGGACTGTATTCAGGAGAGGATTTCTGAGGAGGTATTTTCCTGAGGATGTCAGGGGAAGAAAGGAAGTGGAATTCCTGGCACTGGTTCAAGGCAGTATGTCAGTACCGGAATATGTTACCAAGTTTGTGGAACTGGCGAGGTACTATGTGCACTATAATGAAGACGAAGTCAGTGAGTTCTCGAAATGTGTCAAATTTGAGAATGGTCTTCGCGATGAGATCAAGCAGGGTATCAGGTACCAGAGAATCCGGAGGTTTGTTGACCTGGTAGACTGTAGCAGGATTTTTGAGGAAGATAACATCAAGCTGAAGTCATCTCACTCTCGCGAGTCGGTTGACAGAAAGGGTAAGAAGCCTATGGATAGAGGTAAGCCATATGGTAGAGGTAGACCTGTTGATTGGAAGAAACCCAGTGGGGGAGATTCCAGTGCTCGTATCAGGTGTTACAATTGTGGCGAGATGGGACATCGTAGGAATGAATGCAAGGTCGATCAGAGGAAGTGTTACAAGTGTGACCAAGTGGGTCATATTGCTGCTGACTGCAAGAAAAGGATTGTGACTTGTTTCAACTGTGGAGAAGAAGGTCACATTAGTCCTAATTGTCCTAAGCCAAAGAAGAACCAGTCAGGAGGAAATGTTTTTGCTTTGACCGGATCAGAGACTACTCCAGGGGACAGGTTGATTAAAGGTACGTGTTTCATTCATGGCACACCTTTAGTTGCAATTATTGACACTGGAGCAACTCATTCTTTTATTTCCTTGGATTGTGCTATGAGATTGAATCTAGAAATATCTGATATAAATGGAAGTATGGTTATTGACACTCCTGCGTCGGGTTCGGTAACTACTTCGTCTGCATGTTTGAATTGTCCGGTTGACATTTTTGGTAGAGAATTCGGGATGGACCTAGTGTGCCTTCCGTTGAAAGAACTTGATGTAATCCTGGGAATGAACTGGTTGGAATTCAACCGTGTTCATATCAACTGTTTTACAAAGACGGTAATTTTTCCTGAAGAGGTTAGTAATGGTAATCTGGAGATGACCGCT